>NC_134354.1:204042611-204412611 GCF_048569485.1 Anomaloglossus baeobatrachus
AAATTTCACTGCTTTAAACTGCTTAGGTTGCAACTTGCCCTAACTACGGCCCAATGGAGTATCGCTAACTTAAGAGTCTGTGTTTGTGTGTGTACTGACTTGTTATCTCCTCCTTACCCAGGAATGGGATACCACACCTCTGGCTGAGGTGCAGTACCTCTGTGGCGACTGGAGCCTCAGAGGTGCCACACTCACGTATTACAAATCAAATAATGCACGCAGTGCTCAAATAATACCAACCATAAAGTCCCAATATACAATACCCAAATAATGTCAAGATACAGTGCCAAAGTAACATATGTGGAAAAAAAGAATGTCCTCACCCATCTGATGGTTCAGGGTTCAGAAGCTGATACAAATACAAAATGTATGGCAAAAACATGGAGTCCTCACTACAAACACATCTAGTACTGCTTCCATACACTCCAGGTGAGGTGGATCCTCTAAGCTTCTGTGCTGCAGCAGGGCCTTCATTACATGTCTCATTCCAGGGAAGAAAGTCAGTGGTCAGGGAAAAAGTCAGGGTTCAGGACAGAAGTCTGTGGTCAGGGCAGAAGTCACATGGACAACACAAAAAGTAATAAAACCATTTAAAAAAACACTAAGGGGTACTTTGCACACTATGACATCGCAAGCCGATGGTAGCGATGCTGAGCGCGATAGTCCCCGCCCCGTCGCAGCTGCAATATCTTGTGATAGCTGCCGTAGCGAAACTTAACGGTATGGCAGCTTCACATGCACTTACCTGCCCTGCGCCGTCGCTCTGGCCGGCGAACCGCCTTCCTTCCTAAGGTGGCGGGTCGTGAGGCGTCACAGCGTCGTCATCCCGCCCACCTCCTTCCTTCCTCATTGCAGTCGGGGCGCAGGTAAGGCGATGTTCCTCACTCCTGCGGCTTCACACACAACGATGTGTGCTGCCGCAGGAACGAGGAACAACATCGATCTTATTATGGAAATGACCGACGCTACACCGATCATACGATTTCGCCGCTTTTGCGCTCGTTAATCGTAGTAAAAACGATTCACATACTCCGATGTCGACAGCGATGCCGGATGTGCGTCACTTTCGATTTGACCCCACTGACATCGCACCTGCGATGTCGTAGTGTGCAAAGTACCCCTAAGTTATAAATGCACCTCTCTTAATCTGCCTGCTGAATATGCATTCACAAGGTATCAAAATTAGCAGAAAGAGTTACATACTTTATGAAATAGTTATATTTTAACTAGTTTCATCACGTACTGGGGAAACAAATCTCCAAGCAATACCTGAGCACATTTTTGCTAAGCTCTAGTAGACTGCCATTCCCCTTTGTCAAAATAATCAAGCCATTGTTTCAAATGGACCACTGATCCAATCCAATAGACAACCTTTAGCAATGTTTACAGTCATGGCCAAAAGTTTTGAGAATGACACCAAAATTATATTTTCACATGATCTGTTGCCCTCTGGTTTTTAATTGTGTTTGTCTGATGTTTACATCACATACAGAAATATAATTGCAATCATATTATGAGTACCAAAAGGTTATATTGACAGTTAGAATGAGTTAATGCAGCAAGTCAATATTTGCAGTGTTGACCCTTCTTCTTCAGGACCTCTGCAATTCTCCCTGGCATGCTCTTAATCAACGTCTGGATCAAATCCTGACTGATAGCTGTCCATTCTTGCATAAGCAATGCTTGCATTTTGCCAGAATTTGTTGGTTTTTGTTTGTCCACCCGTCTCTTGATGATTGCCCACAAGTTCTCAATGGGATTAAGATCTGGGGAGTTTCCAGGCCATGGACCCAAAATCTCTATGTTTTGTTCCATGAGCCATTTATTGATCACTTTTGCTTTATAGCAAGGTGCTCCATCATGCTGGAAAAGGCATTGTTGGGCGCCAAACTGCCCTTGGACAGTTGGGAGAAGTTGCTCTTGGAGGACATTCTGGTACCATTCTTTATTCATGGCTGTGTTTTTAGGCAAGACTGTGAGTGAGCCGATTCCCTTGGCTGAGAAGCAACCCCACACATGAATCATTTCAGGATGCTTAACAGTTGGCATGAGACAAGACTGGTGGTAGCGCTCACCTCTTCTTCTCCTAATAAGCTGTTTTCCAGATGTTCCAAACAATCGAAAACGGGATTCATCTGAGAAAATGACTTTACCCCAGTCCTCAGCAGTCCACTCCCTGTACCTTTTGCAGAATATCAGTCGGTCCCTGATGTTTTTTCTGGAGAGAAGTGGCTTTTTTGCTGCCCTCCTTGAAACCAGGCCTTGCTCAAGCAGTCTCCGCCTCACAGTGCGTGCAGAAGCACTCACACCAGCCTGCTGCCATTGCTGAGCTAGCTCGGCACTGCTGGTAGTCCGATCCCGCAGCTGAAACAGTTTTAAAATACGGTCCTGGCGCTTGCTGGTCCTTCTTGGGTGCCCTGGAGCCTTTTTGGCAACAATGGAAGCTCTCTCCTTGAAGTTCTTGATGATGCGATAGACTGTTGACTGAGGTGCAATCTTTGTAGGTGCGATACTCTTCCCTGTTAGGCCATTTTTGTGCCGAGCAATGATGGCTGCATGTGTTTCTTTAGAGATAACCATGGTTAACTGAAGAGAAACAATGATACCAAGCACCAGCCTCCTTTTAAAGTGTCCAGTGGTGTCATTCTTACTTAATCATGACTGATTGATCGCCAGCCCTGTCCTCATCAACACCCACACCTGTGTTAATGGAACAATCACTAAAACAATGTTAGCTGCTCCTTTTAAGGCAGGAATGCAATGATGTTGAAATGTGTTTTGGGGGTTAAAGTTCATTTTCTTAGCCAATATTGACTTTGCAAGTAATTGCTGTTAAGCTGATCACTATTCATGACATTCTGGAGTATATGCAAATTGCCATTAGAAAAACTTAAGCAGTAGACTTTGTAAAAATTAATATTTGTAGCATTCTCAAAACTTTTGGCCATGACTGTATGTGCACTTGCTGCCCCCTTTACAACAATGGACGCAAGGTGTTATTCTAAAATGTAGCACAATGGACTCCATGATAGCAGACAGCAATGTCATCAGGCCTCAAAGACAACTGTACTGCAACAGGAAGCATAAAAAGAAAGAAAATGTGAAAATAAAGCAAACACACATCCCAGGGCAAAAGTTATACATCTGGGGGGGCACACCTTCTCATTCAAAGAGTTTTCTTTATTTTCATGACTCTGAAAATTGTTCACATTGAAGGCATCAAAACTATGAATTTAAGGGGGCTTTACACGCTGCGATATCGGTAACGATATATCGTCAGGGTCACGTCGTTAGTAACGCACATCCGGCACCGTTACCGTCATCGCGGCTTGTAACACAAATGAGCGACTATCAACGAGCACAAAAACGTGAAAAATCGTTGCTTGTTGACACGTTGCTCATTTTCTTAATATCATTGCTGCTGCTGATACGATGTTGTTCGTCGGTCCTGCGGCACCACACTTTGCTGTGTGTGACACCGCAGGAGCAATGAACATCTCTTTAACTGCCTCCACCGGCAATGAGGAAGGAAGGAGGTGGGCGGGATGTTACATCCCGCTCATCTACGCCCCTCCGCTTTTATTGGCCGGCCACTTAGTGACATCGCAGTGACGTTGCTGTGACGCCGAACGCACCCCCCCTTGAGGGAGGCATTGTTCGGCTGTAACAGCAACGTCGCTGCACAGGTATGTGCGGGGGACGTTGCCGTAGCGATAATGTTCTCTACTGCAGCGATCACAACATATCGGCCGTACAACGGGGGTGGGTGCTATCGTGCTCGACATCACCAGCAAATGCTAGCGATGTCACAGCATGTAAAGCTCGCTTTACACATGTGGAATGAAATACTTAACAAAAAAGTGTGAAACAACTGAAAATATGTCTTACATTCTAGGTTCTTCAAAGTAGCCACCTTTTGCTTTGATTACTGCTTTGCACACTTTTAGCATTCTCTTGATGAGCTTCAGGAAGTAGTCACCGGAAATGGTCTTCCAACAGTCTTGAAGGATTTCCCAGAGATGCTTAGCACTTGTTGGCCCTTTTGCCTTCACTCTGTGGTCCAGCTCACCCCAAACCATCTCGATTGTGTTCAGGTCTGGTGATTGTGGAGACCAGGTCATCTGGTGTAGCACCCCATCACTCTCCTTCTTAGTCAAATAGCCCTTACACAGCCTGGAGGTGTGTTTAGGCTCATTGTCCTATTGAAAAATAAATGATGGTCCAACTAAACGCAAACCGGATTGAATAGCATGCCGCTGTAAGATGCTGTGGTAGCCATGCTGCTTCAGTATGCCTTCAATTTTGAATAAATACCCAACAGTGTCACCAGAAAAGCACCCCCACACCATCACACCTCCTCCTCCATGCTTCACGGTGGGAACCAGGCATGTAGAGTCCATCCGTTCACCTTTTCTACAAAGACACGGTGGTTGGATCCAAAGATCTCAAATTTGGACTCATCAGACCAAAGCACAGATTTCCACTGGTGTAATGTCCATTCCTTGTGTTCCTTAGCCCAAACAAGTCTCTTCTGCTTGTTGCCTGTCCTTAACAGTGGTTTCCTAGCAGCTATTTTACCATGAAGGCCTGCTGCACAAAGTCTCCTCTTAATAGTTGTCCTAGAGATGAGAAGGTGTGTCCAACCTTTTGGTCTTTACTGTATATATATACATATACACACACACACACACACACACACACACACACACACAAACACATATACAGCTATTATCAGGGGGCTGGCTACTACCAGCTGCATTGAACAGGCACCGGTCCATCACGCTCCCTGTTTTTGGCTGCAGGGAAGCAGCTATTATAAGGGGGCTGGCCGTTACCATCAACACGGAGCTGGTCCCCTGATGTCAGATGTAGAGTTGAGTGAGGTTCGCCAATTTTATGTTCGAGTGATTTTGGAGGGTGCTCAAGATCGAACTCGAATGCAAGCTTTTTGCTAAAAGCTCGACAGCTCGAACTACGTTCGAGAATGGTTCAATCAGCAAAAAGCCTAGCTAGTTACTAGCTGGCTTTTCACTGTAATAGTGTGAGTCACTCTGTGATTCACACTATTATCAAATTTCAGCGTATAGTGTGCGGGGGGGGGCGCGTTTAGATCAGTGCTGCTGGGATAATGGCGATCGCCATTGTTTTTTTTTCCCTAAGCGCGCGTGCAGTGGGGCGGGCCAGCTTGTCAGCCAATCCCAGACACACACACAGCTAAGTGGACTTTTTGCCAGACAAGCAAGGGCATGTGACATAGGCTGTGAATGTCACATGTCCTTGCATTATAAATATGGCCATTTTCCCTCACGGCACCATTATCTACCTTCTGCGTGTAGTTGACATTCACTGCTCACGCAGCTCCTGTCGCCGCTCTTGCTGTGTACGCTACTCACATAGCACTGGACAGATTATGGACAGAAGTTTATTTCAGCCCTTTTCAGGGATGATTTCCTGGGGCTCAGAGCCATAGCTGACAGGCAGGTTCGTGAAAACCCTGTATACAGCTGTAGATAGCGTCTGTGTACCTAAGCTCAGGGAATTGTTTACTGCATTTCACCATTAGGAGGGATAGAAAGTGAGGCTTCCTTTCCTGTCCACTTACCCAGAGAACCCAGCCACTGTACCCACCTGCCCACTTTTGCCACGCTATTTTTATAGCAAGCAGTGCTGAAACTTAGTGGCATCCAAAAAGTGGCTGCTATACTCCATTGTTGTCCCACTGGTGCCAAGCAATTTCCAGCACCTCTGCATTCTACCCTCCTGCCCATGTTTGCTACGCTATTTTAATAGCAAACAGTGCTGAAACTTAGTGGCATTCACAAAGTGGCTGCTATACTAATTTAGTGTCCCACTTTTGCCAAGCAAATCCCACCACCTCTGCATTCTACCCTCCTGCCCATGTTTGCTACGCTATTTTAATAGCAAACAGTGCTGAAAAGTAGTGGCATCCACAAAGTTTCTGCTATACTAATTTCGTGTCCCACTTGTTCCAAGCAAGTCCTACCACCTCTGCATTCTACCCTCATGCACATTTTGCTACGCTATTTTTATAGCTAACAGTGCTGAAACTTAGTGGCATCCACAAAGTGTCTGCTATACTAATTTAGTGTCCCACTTGTGCCAAGCAAGTCCCACCATCTCTGCATTCAACCCTCATGCACATTTTGCTACGCTATTTTTATAGCAAAACAGTGCTGAAACTTAGTGGCATCCAAAAAGTGGCTGCTATACTCCATTGTTGTCCCACTGGTGCCAAGCAATTTCCAGCACCTCTGCATTCTACCCTCCTGCCCATGTTTGCTACGCTATTTTAATAGCAAACAGTGCTGAAACTTAGTGGCATTCACAAAGTGGCTGCTATACTAATTTAGTGTCCCACTTGTGCCAAGCAAGTCCCACCACCTTTGCATTCTACCCTCCTGCCCATGTTTGCTACGCTATTTTAATAGCAAACAGTGCTGAAAAGTAGTGGCATCCACAAAGTTTCTGCTATACTAATTTCGTGTCCCACTTGTTCCAAGCAAGTCCTACCACCTTTGCATTCTACCCTCATGCACATTTTGCTACGCTATTTTTATAGCAAACAGTGCTGAAACTTAGTGGCATCCACAAAGTGTCTGCTATACTAATTTAGTGTCCCACTTGTGCCAAGCAAGTCCCACCATCTCTGCATTCAACCCTCATGCACATTTTGCTACGCTATTTTTATAGCAAAACAGTGCTGAAACTTAGTGGCATCCAAAAAGTGGCTGCTATACTCCATTGTTGTCCCACTGGTGCCAAGCAATTTCCAGCACCTCTGCATTCTACCCTCCTGCCCATGTTTGCTACGCTATTTTAATAGCAAACAGTGCTGAAACTTGGTGGCATTCACAAAGTGGCTGCTATACTAATTTAGTGTCCCACTTGTGCCAAGCAAGTCCCACCACCTTTGCATTCTACCCTCCTGCCCATGTTTGCTACGCTATTTTAATAGCAAACAGTGCTGAAAAGTAGTGGCATCCACAAAGTTTCTGCTATACTAATTTCGTGTCCCACTTGTTCCAAGCAAGTCCTACCACCTCTGCATTCTACCCTCATGCACATTTTGCTACGCTATTTTTATAGCAAACAGTGCTGAAACTTAGTGGCATCCACAAAGTGTCTGCTATACTAATTTAGTGTCTCACTTGTGCCAAGCAAGTCCCACCATCTCTGCATTCAACCCTCATGCACATTTTGCTACGCTATTTTTATAGCAAGCAGTGCTGAAACTTAGTGGCATCCAAAAAGTGGCTGCTATACTCCATTGTTGTCCCACTGGTGCCAAGCAATTTCCAGCACCTCTGCATTCTACCCTCCTGCCCTTGTTTGCTACGCTATTTTAATAGCAAACAGTGCTGAAACTTAGTGGCATTCACAAAGTGGCTGCTATACTAATTTAGTGTCCCACTTGTGCCAAGCAAGTCCCACCACCTCTGCATTCTACCCTCCTGCCCATGTTTGCTACGCTATTTTAATAGCAAACAGTGCTGAAAAGTAGTGGCATCCACAAAGTTTCTGCTATACTAATTTCGTGTCCCACTTGTTCCAAGCAAGTCCTACCACCTCTGCATTCTACCCTCATGCACATTTTGCTACGCTATTTTTATAGCAAACAGTGCTGAAACTTAGTGGCATCCACAAAGTGTCTGCTATACTAATTTAGTGTCCCACTTGTGCCAAGCAAGTCCCACCATCTCTGCATTCAACCCTCATGCACATTTTGCTACGCTATTTTTATAGCAAACAGTGCTGAACATAAGTGGCATCCAAAAAGTGTCTCGCATACTAAGTTTGTGTCCCAATAGTGCCAAGCAAGTTCCACCACCTCTGCTTTCTAGCCTCCTGCACATTTTGCTACGCTATTTTTATAGAAAACAGTGCTGCCAGTTTTAGGGCCATAGTTGCATTGTCAGGGATAGTCAGTGTTGGTTCTTCAGCTGTCAATAAAGCTAGACCACCTCTGCAATCTACACCACCTCTCAATTTTTGCTACCACATTTTAAGTGGCTAATCTTGTCGCTAACAAAATGAGTAGCAAAAGGACAGATGCTGGTGGAAAGGGGAACAGGCGTGTTGGAAAAGGAAAAAAAGTTTATTTCCGTGGGGAAGGTGGCAAAGCTACATTAACATCTGCTGAACATAAGCCATCTTCCAGCAAAATTAAGATGTCTACTACTTTCCGTGGACAATCCGATGTGCTCCCTTTTTTCCGGACCCGAACAACTGAAAGAAAGGTAGATGATGCACAAAAAAAGAACATGCTTGAATTTATCTCAAGTGCTCCAACAAGTGCCCTCTCCTCCACTTCAACTACCACATAAAAAAAAACAGTCCTTAGAAGTTGTCATCCCAATCACAATTGCTTTCTCCCAGCTCTCAAGTCTCCACCCACCCTGCACAGTATGGTGTAACAGAGATGGCTGAGTCTGCAGAGCTGTTGAGTCACACTATAGCCTGGGAATCAGAGGTCTGCTCCCAAGCTACAGTGAGTACAGACCAGGAAATGGTCTGCAGTGATGCCCAGAAGCTTTGTGACTCAGATTCAGGCCCTGATGGCCAAGTTTCTGAGCATAATGTAGACCCTCATTCACAAACTGTAACACCTGTTGGTGGAGACAATGGGGAACATACTGATGACGATGAGACGCAGATACCAGATTGGGATGACAACTTAAATATTCGGTCAGGGCAGGAAGAGGCCAGGTCTGAGGACAAGGGGAGTTCAAACACAACGCTTGATGATGAAGTTCTAGATCCCACTTACTGTCAACCCACAGTCAGGCACTTGAGGCGGTAAACAGAGGCGGTGGAGGAGGAGGCAACTGACGACGAAGTTACCTTGCGTCTTCCTGGACAGAGTCAGAGTATTGGTAGCACGTCTACAACTGCATCCTCAGCCACCACTCTGCCTCTGAGCACAAGTCGGGGTGGCTCTGCAGGTCGCATGTCCTCTAAGCCTTGCCTAGCCTCGACCTTTTTTGACCTTGCAAAGGATCTCCCAAATCATGTAATCTGTAAAATTTGTTGTGAATCTATAAGTAGAGGCAAAAAGCTCACCAGTTTGACAACTTCTTCCATGAATCGTCACATGAATACCAAGCATAATTCCCAGTGGGAAGCTCACTGTGCTGCAATGCGGCCTAACGTAACGGGCCAACCACCGCCTTCCCCTTCCAGTGCATCCGCGCGCTCTTCATCTTCTATGACTGTGGGGATAGCTGTCACACCTGGTTTTCTACGCACACCTTCCACCACTGTAACAACAACAGGCAGTTTGCTTGGTAGGTTGTCAGTTGGTTTGGAAAGGGAAACAAGTGAGTGTGTACAGCTCTCTCAGACATCGATAGCACCAACTTTGGATGAAGGCAACATCATGTCTCCGCCTGCACTTTCCTCACAAACCTTGCATTTTTCCAGAGACACACTACTCACCACCGTCTCCACACAGCAGCCAGATCTCTGTCCCTCAGATGTGGACAAATAAAAGGCCATTTCCTCCGACCCATGACAAAGCTAAGAGGTTGACTTTATCCCTCTGTAAGCTCTTGGCTACCGAAATGCTGCCTTTCCGCCTGGTGGACACACAGGATTTTTGAGACCTTATGTCTGTTGCTGTGTCCCAGTACCAGATGCCCAGTCGCCACTACTTCTCTAAGAAAGGTGTGCCTGCGCTACACCAGCATGTCGCACACAACATCACCGCTTCCTTGAGAAACTCTGTGTGTGAACGGGTGCATTTAACCACCGATACTTGGACCAGTAAGCATGGACAGGGGCGTTACATGTCGCTGACTGGGCACTGGGTAACGATGGTGATAGATGGAGAAGGGTCTGCTGAACAAGTCTTGCCGTCCCCACGACTTGTGCGTCAATCCTCTGTATGTAGAAATTCCTCCAAAGCTTCTGCCTCCTCAACCTTGTCTGGGTCCTCCACCTCTGCCCCAAGCCTGCCTGGTCAGGCCACCAGCATTATAACTTCACACAAGGAATCACGCACAGCTCCTTACTATGCTGGCAGCAGAGTGCATTGGCATCAGGCAGTCTTTAGCTTGAAATGTCTTGAAAATAAGAGTCACACAGCAGCTGAGTTGTGGGCAGCTCTGCGGTCCGAGTTTCGTAAATGGTTGTCTCCACTCGGCCGTGTGCGACAATGCTGCAATCCTGAGTGCGGCCCTTCGCCTGGGCAAGGTGACGCACGTGCCTTGTATGGCTCACGTGTTGAACCTTGTTGTCCAGCAATTTTTAACACACTATCCCGGCCTAGATGGCCTTCTGCACTGGGCACAAAAACTGTCTGCTCACTTCCGTCGTTCAACCACCGCAGCTGAGCGACTTACATCGCTCCAGAAGTCTTGCGGCCTGCCGGTTCATCGCCTGAAATGCGATGTGCCGACACGCTGGAATTCGACTCTCCACATGTTACAGCGACTGTGGCAGCACCGCTGAGCACTGGTGCAATATGTCATGACGTATAGCCTGGGCCAACGAGATGCAGAGGTGGGGAAGATCACCCTGATGGAGTGGTCTCAGATCAAGGACCTATGCACCCTTCTGCACAGTTTCGACATGGCGACGAATATGTTTAACACTGACAATGCCATTATCAGCATGACAATTCCAGTCATTTTCATGCTGGAGCACACGCTAAACACTATTCAGAGTCAGGGGGTGGGACAACAGGAAGGGGAGGAACTACAGGAGGATTCATATGCGCAAAAGATAACAACATCACCAAGGTCCAGACGTTCATCATCACCAAGGTGGCAGGCATGGGACGATGGAGGAGAGGGATTAACAAGGACGCCTGGTAGCAGGCAAAATGTTGAGGAAGGTGCAGGAGAATATGAAGAAATGGAGGACGAACTGTCCATGGACATGGAAGACTCAGCAGAGGAGGGAGACCTTGGTCAAATTTCAGTTGAAAGAGGTTGGGGGGAGATGTCAGAGGAAGAAAGAACGGTTAGCACCTCTATGCCACAAACATAGCAAGGACTTGGTCCGCATGGATGCGCAAGACACATGAGCGCCTTCTTGCTGCACTACCTACAACATGACCCTCGAATTGTCAAAATTAGAAGTGATGATGACTACTGGGTTGCCACACTATTAGATCCCTGGTACAAGTCAAAATTTTGTGAAATAATTCCAGCCATTGAAAGGGATGCACGTATGCAGGAGTATCAGCAGAAGCTGTTACTCAATATTAGCTCGGCTTTTCAACCAAACACCAGTGGTGCACGGAGTGAATCTCCCAGTTGTCACTTGACAAACATGGGACGTCTCGTCATCAACAGTCTAACCATACCAGCAGCACCGTATCTGTTGCTGGTAACAGCAATTTTATTGAATCGTTTCATAATTTTAGTCAACGGCTGGAGAGGATGACACAGGAGTATCTCCAAATGAACATCGATGCCATGACTTTGCAACTGGAGCCTTGCTCATTTTGGGCTTCAAATCTTGAAAAATGGCCTGAGCTCTCCACTTACGCCTTAGAGATCTTGTCATGTCCAGCTGCCAGCGTTGTCTCAGAACATGTCTTCAGTGCTGCAAGTCATGAATCCGCAAGTTTACTACCCCTGTGTCATCCTGGGGAGAGTAAAGGCTTGTGGATTTGAAATGTGCTTGATGCAAATGTACCTGTCAAGTTTGCAAATGGGGCACAAGTGATGCCACTGAAGGGGTGTCTGTGTGGCCCAATTTTTGGAAAAAAGGGAGACTCTGCTTGGAGTAAGCCTTGCTGTGTTTTTAAAAATGATCCAAGATGAACAGATCTGGGATCAGCAAAGACTTTGCTAACTACCCCGGTGTCATCCGAGCGACAGTTAAGGCTGGTGTATATTGTAATGTGCTTGATACAAATCTACCTGAGAAGTTTGCAAATGGGGCACAAGTGATGCCACTGAAGGGGTGTCTGTGTGGCCCAATTTTTGTAGAAAAGGGCGACTCTGCTTGGAGTCCCCCTGCTGTGTTTTTAAAAATGAGCCAAGATGAACAAGTCATGGTTCAGCAAAGAGTTTGCTACCTATCCCTGTGTCATCATGGGGACAGCTAAGGCGGGCGTATTTTTGAATGTGCTTGATGCAAATCTACCTGTGAAGTGTACAACAGGGGCACAAGTGCTGCCACTGAAGGGGTGTCTGTGTGGCCCAATTTTTGGAATAAAAAGGGAGACTCTGCTTGGAGTCCGCTTGCTGTATTTTACATGATTTTAGAAGGGCATGCCATGCCTATATCTGTGCCTCGTCCTCTTTTTCCTCGTCCAGCTGTTTTGTTTTTGCATGAGTATATGTCCTTGTCACTTTCCCATGTGTTTGTGTTGTCTTGTGAGTTGTTTGTCACCTTTTGGACACCTTTGAGGGTGTTTTCCAGGTGTTTTTAGGTGTTTGTGATTGCTTCTCATTGTTTTCAATGGGGTTCGAGAGGTTCGTCGAACGGCTCGTCGAATGGAACCGAACCGAACTCAAACTCTAGGGTGGTGGCTCATCTCTAGTCAGATGTGACATCACAGAGGGGAGGAGGAGCAACAAAGAGCAGCTCCTGTACACTGACTTGCAGGTATTACACTATGCATTTTATCTTTATAGTTTATGGGGGAAAAGCCAGTAGAATTATTTTTTATCTTCCCGGAGTACCCCTTTCTGTCGTATTGGTGGTCACTAAAGGGTTAAGTTGCAGTAAGAAGTTACGTGCTTTTTTAGATGGAATACAGATAGTAATGATTAAGCATGCAATGTACAGATAACAATTGAGCACAATACGAAAAATGGTTGAAATACAGTAGAGAAATAAAATCTTCTACATATCTTCTATTTACTTTATTCCAACAAGTTAAATTTGATGACATTTCTTGATTTATTGCTTTGCAGTAAAATGCAGAGAAATTGCTACAATAAGTTGTATGTTTGTGGCTTTATTTATATAACCCTCTGAAAAAAGTTGGAAATTTCCACATTTCAATTATAGGACCTGTTACAGACAAAGGCTGTTAAAAAATCCTATAACAGCATTCACTTTACTCATTGTAAAATCATCATTAAAATGATGAGTTGCATCATTTATCAGTTACTGTATATTATGCTTGGCTAGTCCACAATTACATAACATCAGCTTTGGATAGTACACAACATGCAAACTATTTACTCAGTCTTTTAACTACAGAAGTGCAACACTATCTATTTGTAGTTAAATCTGAATTATCTGATTACTTGGAGAATACAGGATTAAGGCATCAAGTCTACAAATAGTCTTTGTATTATAAATGACCCAACACCTCAATGACCTATATCTGTAAGCCACAACAGACACAACAAATAGACGATTGGCACAAACCCGTGAGATTAAAGCTATATAAACATGACAAAATGTGTTCCAATACATCTAAAATGCTCCTAGACATTGCAATAAATTTGATAAACACCAAAAAGAAAAGCAAACAATGCCAATCAGGTCAGTTGAGAACATTGCTGTCACTCTCCTGTGCCACAGAGGTAGTTAATCTTATTTATGGTAATGTAAGGGCCCAGGGACAGAGGAACTCAAATGTTCTATATGTCACAGTTGCTGTTCTGGCACAAGGGTGCAGGGGCCGTGTTCCCTGGGTGGTCTACAAGGCCCTGATGTTCCCTGCTATCCACCCCCACACAGTATCCACAGCTTATGGACAGTCCACAGACACGATCTTGGGGATAACAGTTGCTTTAATACAGCAGGAACAAAGGAAAACAACACGGAATATACAGTATGTTTCACGGTCTTTTGTGGGTAGGCCACAGCAAATACAGCTTGGTGTTGAATACTGAAGTGTAATTATGGTTCTGTAGCTTTAAGAGCACGATTTGCTTCAGATTTAATACTGGTATGCCTTTAGAAGCAGGTTCAGAGTCTCTTGAGCTTAGAGGGTAGATATTATAAGATTGTACAGACCTGGAGTCCTGGGGTTAATTTCACTGGGGTTAATTTCACTAATGTCACTAGTTCAAACACATGCAGTACATGTAAGCAAATGTAAATAGTTGCGACGGGGACCGGACGGCTGGTGCGTGGACAATGGCATGAAAGCCAATAATATTGCAGTGGGGTGGGAGACCCTCAAACTTCCCCAATCTGCGTGCGGTAGGGTCTGGTATTATAATCAGTATGCCCTACTGTCTGAAGAGATGCACTACGTATATCTGGCCAGTGAGGATTCATGATAGGAAGCCTTCAGCATATTGGCTGTAAAAGTCAGGAAATGATGAATTTCTAGGCCTCGGCCTAGTAGGAGTCTTGTGGTGAAGAGAAACTCCACATAATGTGTTCCCTCATAGGAGACTCAGCCAGAACCAGAACATTCCAGTTCTTTTCAGACAGAAGCTGGAGAATAGCTCCACCTATTGAGCCATATGACCAAGAACTGGCCAATAGGAAAACACCCAATGCACACTTCAGATTCTTACAGTTTTCACCAGTAGATGGTGCTAGAACACAACAAATTAGAAATGCTTTACTTATAACATATAACATGATATTACATATAACAGAATGTACTTAAAGAAACAGACACAATCTGGACTGGGCCACTACAGTAAGTGTTGTGGTTCGGGAAAAAATGTGTGAGAAGACAGTATGGGGACTAGGGGGCAATGTGCCAGGAGACAGTATGAAGAGTGGGGCTGAAAAGAATGTGTGAGGACATGGTATGAAGAAGAAGGGATGTGTGAGGAGGGTAAGAAGAGTGCACAGGGGAATGTGTGACGAGACAGCATGGGGAGGGAGAAGGAATTATGTGAGGAGATAGTATGTAGAGAGGGTGAGAAAATGCTTGAGTTGATAGCATATAACAGACAGTAATAGAGCTGGGTGTCAAGCCGCGCCAATGACCAACAGATCATGAAGGTAGGAGATTAATGTTGCTTTATTTTATCACAGGTCAATGCATTTCGGGAGACTCTGCTCCCTTCCTCAGGACAGACTGGCAAAGAACATCAAATCAAATCTGCTGTACAGAGAACCATACAGCATTATATACCATAGCGATGACGTCATGATCCATGACGATCCATGACATATATACCCACTAATATAATGTCTTGCCTGGTGAACTGCTGAGATCATTTGGTCTATATATGTATCTTGAATTTTTGTATAATTGCTACACATCACAATTATGGATGTGAGTATGGATTGCCAGTAGTTGTAAGACTATTATTTATTTATCAGTGATTGCCCGCCAGTGTTCTCACTTGTTCTGTGCCGCCCCGCACCCTCTCCCCCTTTTGTCAATAAAGATTTCACTTTTAACACATCCGGCTTTGGTCGTGTGCATCTCTCTTTGTCATTCACAATATAGCGACTTGCCCAAGTCCCCATCCAGTCCTATGTAAACACTATGGATTTTGTATTATGCCTTTATACATCCATCTGGTAAATCATGGTGTGGCTGTGGCTGTTTTTGAATATTATAGGGAGGGGGAAAATGTGTGCGGATACAGTATGAAAAGGGGAAAATATGTTAGGAGACAGTATAAGTTACAACCAATTATATCTATGACCCCATGGACATTTGTGATACCCCAGGATTATTCAGGTCGTCACAGGGTACTGCACAAACTGTTCTACCCATGCAGTATTCAACCCCCCATGGTTCTGGGTCTCTATCCTGCAGTGCTGCCTCCATCAGCATTCACAAATCCTAGATACACTTTGCACCACACCTGTCAGGCACACCAGTGGACTGCTTAAGCAGGAATAGGGCTGCCCACCTAGGGGTCAGACAGGGAGGTGGGAGGTGTCAAGTAAAGAGTCGAGTGGTAGCCCTCGAGCTGTGAGGAGCTCTGAGGAAGCTGGGAGTTGGAGCTCCCAGGGGAGAGGAAAACTAGGTTGCAGACGGTGGTCTGGTCCTAGAGGAGTCGGACCCCCGGTCGCAGGGGATTGAGGCTAGGTGCCTGGGACCCATCAAGGAGGAAGGCCGGCAGCCTGGTCCTATCACCGGTCCGGGATCGAAGGCATGATGAGGTACATGGGGAGAAGCTTCAGGCAACCCGGCAATTAACCTGAGGAGAACGGGGCCTTTATGGACTGTTCCCACCAGCTCCAGAATCGGGGGCAATAGCACAATGAGGGGGATAGGCAGTGGCGTAACTAGAGTTTGATGGGCCCTGATGCAAAATTTCGACCGGGGCCCCCCCTCCACGTATACTGACACTTAGGGTACGGGATAATGACACTGACACTCGGGGTACAGGATAATGATCCTGACATATGGCTCTTACCCTCAGCACCCAGGTTTCCCATGATCTGAAATCCCTCTATCAGAACACAGCTTTCCCATGTTCTGATATCCATCTTGTCCGCGGCACCCAGCTTTCCCATGCTCTGCTATACATCATTCCCTGCTGTGCAAAAGAAATTTGTCTTGGACAGTATGGAATTCATTTCCAAGAATAATTTTTTCACATTCCAAGACAAGATCTACCATCAATGCTGTGGCGTAGCCATGGGCTCAAAAGCAGCACCCACTTTTGCAAATCTAGTTATGGGGCTTTTTGAGATGCAGCACGTCTATTCTTCCGAACTATTCAAATATGTGGTGACATATAAAAGGTACATATATGACCTATTCTTAGTCTGGGATAACGCTGACAATAACCTGTCTATGTTTCTAGAAGGTATAGAGAACAACACTTGGGGTTTGAAGTTCTCACCTACTGTGAATCATACCTCCATTGACTTCATAGACCTTACTATTTCACATGCTGAAGGCTCCATCCTGACTAAAACCTTTTTCAAGAAAGTAGATTGTAATGGGTACATCAACTTTAACAGTAACCATTATGACAAATGGCTACTCAACATCCCCAAAAACCAATACCAGAGAGTCAGGAGGAACTGCACATTAGATAATGATTTCAAGGATCAAGCATTGGTCCTGAAAGAAAGATTTCTGAATAAAAAATACCCTTTGCCTGTTATTAAAAAAGCATATCAGACTAATAGGCATCAGGTTCTAGATATTCCTTCCCTCAATACCGTGTCTTCAAGTGTTAAACCCGCTCCCAAAAACAAGTTTACATCGAATTTTCTTACCACGTTTAGTTGTGACAGTGATGCTATTAGGGGGATACTAAAGAAACATTGGTCTATACTTCACAATGACCCTTTTCTTAAGAATGTTTTACCCCCCCATCCTGGAATCACGTTCCGCAGGGCCCCCAACCTAAAGAACCAGTTGGCACCAAGTAGACTGAGGATCCCCTCCAACACTATCAGTATCAGTAAACCTTTGGGAAGCTATAGATGTATGGCTAAAAATTGTTTATGCTGTAAATCGATCCAACATGGAAGGGTCAGTTTTGGGTCTGACTCGGGGGATATTTTTTTCCCTATACAAGGACACCTTAACTGTCAATCAGATTATGTTATTTATTTGATCGAGTGTGACTGCAATAAGCGGTATGTGGGGAGGACGACCCAAGCCCTGCATAATAGAATTAATTCTCACAGGCACAATATCAAGGTGGGGTATATGTTACATGGATTATCCCGGCACACTACTATATATCATAACAAAAAAATTGAGTTAAAGGTCACTCCAATCGAGCAGATACCCACTCATAATCCCAATAGGATTTCGGTTCTTAACAAAAAAGAAACCTACTGGATCTATAAGCTCAACACCTTAAAACCTCGGGGCCTTAATGAGGTAACTGATTTATTTAACTGATATCTGGTTATTATGTTTTTAAACCGTATTTCATTTATCTCCGTTTTCTACATATATATGTATGGGAATTACTACTTTTCCCCCCCTCCTTTTTTATTTAATTTTAATTATTTTTAACCTACACTTTCTTATCTATGATAATTTATACATATTTTCCCGGTTATCTAGATATGGGTTTATTAAGATTATTTTATATATATTTTTCTTATATATATATTTTTTTTATATATTCAAAAAAATTTTTATATACAATTTTTTGATTTTATCCTCTCATTGTCATTGTCCTTTGTGGGTCTTGGCTCATGTGCTCTATATATATGCTTTTTATTATAGTTGTATATATATGACATATATATATATATATATTAATTTGTATATGTGTGTATATATGGTTTTACATTATTATTATTTTTTTATTATTTTTTTTTATATAGTTTTTCATATATACAATTGGATGTGTATATGCATTTGTCCCGTTACTCATCTGTGTTCTTTATGTGCATAGTACATGGTTGTTGGTTATACTTTAATTAGACCCGTTTTGTTCACTTTTATGGGTGCTTTATTTATTCTTTTTTGTCTGGCTTTATATATCGGTCCACCCGAGATTCTAAAAACATTATAAGATTATTTGGTGTTCTTCTGCCCCCCTTTTGTTTCCATTTTTCTATTCCCTTGTATTACTCCTGTCTTTTGTGTTGTTGGTTCCCCTGGGATCTTTCCCCTCTCTCTCCTTTCTGCATATCCTGGCATCTGCTTTATTTTTCGGCCGCCGCGCATGCGCTGTAGATTAGTTCCCACGGTCTTGAACTTGTTTGACCTGTCGGTTCCAGATACTTATCCTGGACGCATGCTCAGACCATTTTTTTCCCATGCTCCTGCCCTATAATACACTGCTGTCATGGGTCTTTGCCCATGAGCTATTTTCGTGGTGTTTTCCATGGTCCCATGTTTTACACACTTATCTATACTTGCTCCTACTGGAGTCTCAATTAACATCGGTTTTTACTTGAGTTTCATTTTCCTTTGGTGGCGACAGAGACTTATGCTGACGTTTCTCCACCTCTGTTTAAGCACAGCATGCACTTGATGGTTCTATGCGCCCGTACTTCTTCGGGTTCTACACTGTTTCACTTCACGTTCACTTTTTTCAGATTATGTGGTCATGTTATGCATATACATGTTTTATTTATTTCTCTGTCATGTATTTCATTTTTTTACACACATCCCGTTTTTTATGAAACATGTATTTTGAATGATTCACAATTTAGAGAGGTGTTTTTTGACATTATGTGTTTGATGTTCTTTCTATTGTCTCTATGTAAAACGTCATAGCTGACAACATGGCACCCTTTTCCCGCCTGTTTTTTTCTGAAGAGGGATGTTCCTATGACGTCACTTTGACTACTTATGATGTGTCTGATCCCAGTGGGACAGATTTGATGTTATTTTTAACCTGATGGTCCTGAGGAAGGGAGCAGGTGCTCCTGAAACGCGTAGACCCATATGCAAATAAAGTGACATTGGTCTTCATCATCTGAACGAGTGATCTGTTGGCGCGGCAATTGAACACCCTTCTCTATTGCTCTCTGATACATCATTCCCTCGGCACCCAGCTTTCCCATATCAGAGCATGGGAAAACTGGGTGCTGAGAGATGTACAGCAGAGCATGAGAAAGCCGGGTGCTGAGGGAAAGAGCCTTTTTCCCACAGCACAAAACGTTCCCATCCCCTGCTTGTATCTTTGTCCCCCCTTGTATATAGTTCTCTGAATACTATAATGGCCCCCACATTGCCTTCCATATAGTATAAAGGGTCCCACATAACCCTTCATATATTAGAATGCAGCTACATAGTGCTCCATGTATTATAATAATGCATTTCCCATAGTCCTCCATGTATTATAATTCACTCATAGTTCTCCATATATTATACTGCACCACAGTCCTCCATGTTTTATAACGCACCCCCATAGTCCTCCATGTATAAAGTAGCTTCCATAGTCCTCCATTATAATGTAGCCCACATAGTCCTATATGTATTACAATACAGCCCCATAAACCTTCATATTGTATTATGCAGCCCCATACTCCTCCATGTATAATGCACCCATATAGTGCATGTATAAGGTGTCCGTCATGTTTATTATGCAGCCCCATAGACTTCCATGTATAATGCAGCCCCATAGACCTCCATGTTTCATGCAACCAGCCTCCCCCCAGGGCCTCCGTGTGTTATGCAGCCAGCCCCCCCAGGGCCTCCATGTGTCATGCAGCCAGCTCCCCCAGGGCCTCTATGCAGCCAGCCCCTTCCCAGGCCTACATGAGTCATGCAGCCAGCCTCCCCCCCCCCAAGGACTCCATGTGTCCTGCAGCCAGCCCCCTCCAGGGCCTCCATGTGTCATGCAGCCAGCCCTCCCCCAGGGCCTCCATGGGGCCTGGCTGCAGGACACATGGAGTCCTTGGGGGGGCCCTGGCTGCATCACACATGGATGCCATGGGGGGGAGGGGCTGGCTGCAGGAAACATGGAGTCCGTGGGCTGCAGTCTCCCCCCAAGGACTCCATGTGTCCTGCAGCTAGCCCCTCCAGGGCCTCCATATGTCCTGCAGCCAGCCCCCCCAGGGCCTCCATATGTCCTTCAGCCAGGGCCCCCCAAAGGACTCCATGTGTCCTGCAGCCAGGCCTCCCCTAAGGACTCCATGTGTCCTGCAGCCAGCCACCCCCCTCCAGGGTGTCCATGTGTCCTGCAGCTAGGGCCCCCCCAAGGACTCCATGTGTCCTGCAGCCACCCCCCCAGGGGCCTCCATGTGTCCTGCAGCCAGGTCCCTCCAAGGACTCCATGTGTCCTGCAGCCAGATCCCCTCCAAGGACTCCATGTGTCCTGCAGCCAGCCTCCCCATGTACTCACTGATTTATAAAAAAAGATAAAAAAACAAGTACTCAACTCTCTTCTCCTTCCACCGCAGTTCTGTCCTCACCTCTACTTGCCCATCCTCACTTCTGTCCTTGTTCCCCTGTGGTTCCGGTCGGCGTCCTCCTGTGCTCTGTGCTCTCACCACACACAGCAGTCACACAGGAGTGACATCACCACGCAGTCACGGGGGAAGACTGATGATGCTTAGAACGGCGCCGGCCGCTCTATGCAATATCAAAGCAGTGCGCGGTGATGAGAGCGCGGTGAGTGACGGGAGCGCGGTGAGTGATGGGAGCGTGCTGAGTGACGGGAGCCCAGTGACGCCACCGCTGATACCAGGCAGGAGGGCCCAGTGTCAGCGGCGACCGGGTCATATAGTGGCAGCCGCGCCGCATGGTCTGCGGCAGAACAGCGCAGCTCCTCTCACAGAAAGGAGCTGGCTGCTGATCTTCCGGGCAGCCGCGGGCCCCTAACCTCCTGGGCCCAGTCACAATTGCGACCGCTGCGACTGCGGTAGTTACGCCCCTGGGGATAGGGCTTTCCTAGCAAGCAGCCCACTGAAATCCCAAGCGTGAGCCCTGAGAGCAGGCTCCTTCACTTAGCCACAGTCGGGAGCGGGGCCTGGATTGCTCCAAGCTACCGGACCACAACGGACAATCTAAAACAGTGCCGGGAGGCAGGTTACGGACCACCAGCAGCACTGTAGGGGACGGGACCCAGACGAGCTCCCTTCGAAAGGCAACGACGTTCAGAGACTTGGTTTACCCTGTTCTCAGCATCTGCTTCATTGCTGAGTGAGTACCCGACTGACCCCTGCACTGCGTCCCAGCACCTCCAAACAGAGTTCCCTACCCATGGAGGGCAACGTCACCTAGCTGCCCCACTCCATCACCCAGGGTACTCCCAATGGCAGCGGCGGTACTCCCAATTACCGTACACCATGGGTGGCGTCACGAACTATACCAAATCACCTGTAAATACCCCCTTTTACATTTGAGTGTGGCCCCTAAGCCCCGGGTCTGGAGATCCTTGAGCCACGAACGAACACCAGCCCCAGATCCGAGCGGTTCAATCCGCTGCTGGGGCGGCACACATTCTATGCAAAATGTCATCCCTGACTCCACTTACAGAGGTGACAATTCACAGTAAAAGACATAAATTCACAAAAGTAAAAAAATGTAACAAAAAAAACCCCATTAGCCAACTAAAGGTCAAATTGCAAATGCACTAGCAGAATGTAGCAGACCCCGCATGAAAATTATGATTTTATACTTGCACAAATTTCCATTTTTATGCAGGATGCAGCCACGTCCAGTGGGGAGACTGTCCTATGGGTTGCACTTCTATAATGTTGGGCAGCCCGCCTGATCAAATAGTATGGGTATCATCAAGATTCTGTAAGCCACACACTGTGCATCACTGTGTGACTGGTGCCCTATGCAAACTTCATCTGCGTGCACGTCTAATACCAGAAACCACATCTTCCTTGAAATGGTAGGTTGTGAATGGTTGCCTCATTGGTATTCTGCACCTGTGTTGCCCCTGCCTTTATCATGAGGGGCCTGCTGCATCCTGCTAGTGCACTTGCAATTTCACCTTTGGTTGGCTAATGGCTATTTCTAGTGAGATTCTTTTTACTTTTTGAATTTATGTCCTTTTCCGTGAATCGTTTTTGAATGTAGTGTAGGGACTCATAAGTATAGGTATCCTTGACGTTGGGTTATGAGCTTGCATATTTTGGCCAAAATATGGTGAGATACTGGTGAGCATTTTTCACTTACAGAGTTCACAATATTAACCATCATGGATGTAGTCTCTTTACTCCAACATTCCTTATGAGGATGGTATTCCTGCATGCCAATATATTCTTCAAAAAATCAATCTGGCCACAGAGGCCGTCTTGCAACATTTGTTTGGTTTGTGGTCTATCACAATTATTTTTCCTTTTGGAATGATTTATACTTGCAATAAATGGGCAGTGCAAAGCAAAATCTTACCACAATAAGGGTTCCTTGGTTCCTTGGTTAGCAGTGTTGCTTTATAGTGCTGGAGCCCGGCGTTCAAATCCCATCAAGGACAAGATAAAGAATTTAGTTTGTGAGCCACAATGGAGACAGTAAAGGCCCCGTCACACTAAGCAACATCGCTAGCAACATCGCTGCTAACGAACAACTTTTGTGACGTTGCTAGCGATGTTGCTGTGTGTGACATCCAGCAACAACCTGGCCCCTGCTGTGAGGTCGTTGGTTGTTGCTGAATGTCCTGGGCCATTTTTTAGTTGTTGCTGTCCCGCTGTGAAGCGCAGATCGCTGTGTGTGACAGCGAGACAGCAACAACTAAATGTACAGGCAGCAGGAGCCGGCTTCTGCAGAGGCTGGTAACCAATGTAAACATCGGGTAACCAAGAAGCCCTGTCCTTGGTTACCCGATATTTACCTTTGATACCAGCCTCCCCCGCTCTTACTGCCTGTGCTGCCGGCTCCTGCTCTGTGCACATGTAGCTAGCTGCAGGACACATCGGGTTAATTAACCTGATGTGTGCTGTAAGTAGGAGAGCAGGGAGCCAGCGCTCAGTGTGCGCTGCTCCCTGCTCTGTGCACATTTAGCTGCAGCATACATCGGGTAATTAACCCAATGTGTGCTGTAGCTAGGAGAGCAGGGAGCCAGCGCTCAGTGTGCGCTGCTCCCTGCTCTCTGCACGTGTAGCTGCGTGCAGTGGTAACCAAGGTAAATATCGGGTTGGTTACCGATATTTACCTTAGTTACCCAGCGCAGCATCTTCCACGCGGCGCTGGGGGCTGGTCACTGGTTGCTGGTGAGCTCACCAGCAACTCGTGTAGCCACGCTCCAGCGATCCCAGCCAGAGCAGGTTGCTGGTGGGATCGCTGGAGCGTCGCAGTGTGACAGCTCACCAGCAACCTCCTAGCAACTTACCAGCGATCCCTATCGTTGTTGGGATCGCTGGTAAGTTGCTTAGTGTGACGGTACCTTAAGGTGCTGAGGAATTAATGACGATATTTAAGTAAAAAAATAAATATGCTAACTTGTTTATGGCTAAACTAGTCTACATTAGGAGTTTATATGAACTTGTGCAATTATACCTCCAGCATACTTCCGCTACATCGATGTTCTACGAATAATCTGAACAGGCTCAAAAGATGATCTGCTTACTTTCTACATCAACTTGAGCAAGATCCACCCATCCATCAAGCTCACCCTTAACTTTTCAAGATCTCAAATACATTTTCTGGAAATGACCATATACATCAAACCATGCAAAAATCAATTTATCATAAACCCACAGGTTGTCTGGTATATCTCAGATGGAACAGCTTTCATCCAAGACACAAAAAGTGCATTATATACAGCCCAGCTCTGAGATACATTCTGGTCTGTTCAGAAAGTGACGATAGAAAACTACACCTTCTATCACTAAGAAATACATTCTTCCAACAAGCATACCATCCAATAATACATGAGTAGATCCACAGGGCCACAATGATCCCAAGAAGCAGCTTTCTGGACTACAGAGAGAGGATAACAATAGGATGCCTCTTGTGGTCACAATCAATCCCCACATGAGCATCCTAAGGAAATTGGTGCTGATATTCAACCCATATTCAACAGGGACTACAGACTGAAAGAAATTATCAGACACAATGCCCAGATTTTTTTCTCTCTGTGCTCCTTAAAATGACCTTTCAGTATTAAGACATTTTTGGGATTTGAAGCTGATAATTTCAGCTCTTTATTGTTATTTATTTATTTTACTCAATTATATAGTGTGATTAATTCCATAGTGCTATATAGACAGTGTCATCACTGTCCCCATTAGGCCTCACAATCTTAATTCCCTTTTAGTATGTCTTTGAAGTGTTTAAGGAAACTGGGTATCCGGAGGAAACCCATGGAAACACGGAGAGAACGTACAAACTCATTGTAAATATTCTTGTAAACATTTGAAGATATGACTCCAACACTGCAAAGGAACAGTGCTCCTATGTTCTCTGGGTTCAGCCGAATATAGTCTAATGTGTATGGGGGCCTTGAAAGGGTTGTTCAGTCTAAAATGGCAAATCTGCAGTTACAAGATGTGACTGCAGACTTATGAATCCTCACATTGCATGCACTGCATGCTGTGAGGATTCTCTGCTTCAGAGTCAGGAATGGCGGTCACGTGGCCACAAGTATGCGGTATGCATACTCCCAGCCAGCATCCAACTAGATGGGCACGGACTCACATAATGCAAGTGTAGAATGATTTGGAGCGTGTGAAGAGCAGTAATATTACTGATGTCAATGTTTTTCAGAGTTGCAGGGTCTCGTGCAGCGCAGCATGTCCCAGAAATGCATATGAAGCATGAGAACAAGCCTCCACAGGCTGTGGGATATGCTGGACTTCATTGGATTTGCTGGACTACGTCAGATTCATTGGACTATGTTGGACCTTTATTTTTTTTTAAATAAAGTGATGAATGACGGAAAGTGTTGGGGAGTGCTTATTTCAATAAAGTATTTTTGTGTGTGTTTTTCATTTTATAACTGAGTTAGTAAGGGGTGTCTGATAGACTAGAATTAGCGCCAGATTTTGATGTCAGTTGTGTTTTTGAACACTTCAAAGCTGACATAAACCCCAAGCACCATTATCCCAATTGCCAAGTCACCAGGGCATCAGGAAGAGCCAAGACGAAACACTAGAATTGGAGCATCTCATGTAATGCTCCACTTCTGGGGCAGCTGCGCGCTGGTAATTTTAGGCTGGGAAGGGCAGAATAACCATGGACTTTCCCAACCTGACAATAACATCAGCTAGCGCCTGTCTACTTTACATTTGCTGGTTATCAAAAATAGGGGAGACCCTATAACATTTTTTTTTCATTTAGCTATTTATTTCATTAATAGAAAGCTGTACAATCTATCTATTTATCATTGTATGTCTTTAACACTTAGAAATCAGTAATGTCTTCAATTCATTTATTTTTGCTATGTGTCACGTGGGCAGCATATGGATGCCATACAGATGTCATTCATGTGCTGTATGTATTTGCATGGAGCCATTGACCTGTATATTTGTAGGAGATGGCCAGATTACCCCATTTCTATGTTGTTTATGCATGTAATGTTTTATATTGTGTGCATCTTAGAAGTCATAAGTCGTGTCTGTCTATGTATTGCTACTGCTGGAGAATATGGTCTGTCAATGTAGCAGAGCCAGAGCAGTGCAGTGGTCGGCAACATCTAGCGGCCAAAAGTTTATAGTGTTTTATTGCAGAATGCGCTTTATTGTAATCTGTATTTTATAGTAACATAAAGTATAATCTGTTATGTCTGTTTAATGTATAAACCAAGTAATACAGAGCATAAAGATGTTAGCAAAGTAAGAATTAGAGTAAGTGAAGGTTTTAGCATGTGTAGTTTAGTAGGTACTTTCCGGTTGCTGAGGTAATGGAGAGCCAGGATGGGAGAAGTGACAGAGAGCTAGAGGGTTGGCTGACTAGATAGGCCAAAGAGAGAGTCAATTCTGCAGAGGGGTCCAAGTGTGTGGTCAGTGATGAACCTTGGGCCCATCGGGGAACCAGGAGGTATTCTCTGTGTGTCCGGAAACTACGACTCAGCTTGGGACAGATTTAGTGTACCCATCCGAGGCAGCGTTTAGACATGGATAACCATGGAGACAAGATTGGGGCAGAAGATTAGACTTGGCTGCTGGATGGCTAATACTCAAGGCAAGGGCTAGGCAAAAAAAATACCTCAGAACAAAAGCAGCAGAATGGGATAGTAATGGCCATGTCTGTGGAGGAGGTTAAAAAATGAATAAACAAGTTCATGTTGTTTTGTAAAAAGACTCTCTGCATGATGTGTTGCCCTGCCACGTCTACGACTGTGACCGGCTGCGGGGAGGTGGACACTCCCCAGAAGACCGAAGTAAGTGTCACACTCCCCGTCTGGGGGGATCACAAACACAGGTTCAGTTTGGTCAAGTAGAGTGGAGCCCTCTCGGCTAGAGATGAGCGAACCGGTCCCGGTTCGGCTCGAGGTCGGTTCGCCGAACGGAGGTCCCGTTCGAGTTCGGCTCGTCGAACGTTCGACGAACCGAACTCGAACTGCATAGGAAACAATGGCAGGCAATCACAAACACAGAAAAACACCTAGAAAACACCCTCAAAGGTGTCCAAAAGGTGACAAACAACTCACAACACAACACAAACACATGGGAAAGTGACAAGGACATATACTCATGCGAAAACAAAACAGCTGGACAAGGAAAAAGAGGAGGACACACAGATATATGAGTATATGCAAGGAAACATCGATTCCATTATTGTGCAACTTGAGCCCTGCTCATTTTAGGCTTCCAATCTGGATAAATTGCCTGAGCTCGCCACGTACGCCTTGGGGATCTTGTCATGTCCTGCAGCCAGCGTTCTCTCGGAACCTGTCTTCAGTGCTGCTGGGGGTCTGCTGGCAGATAAGCACACGCGTCTGTCCACTGACAATGTGGACATGGCTCTCAGAGGACTTTTCTTCCCCTGGGTCAGCCAGGGGAGGCGAAAGGCACGCGTATTTTTGAGAGTGCTTCATGCAAAGCATCTTTTTCATCTTGAAAATGGGGGTCAACTGATGCCAGTCAAGTGGGGTGTGTGTGGCCCAATTAGTGGAAACGAGGGAGACTGTGGTTGGAGTCCCCTCGCTGTGTTTCTAAAAGAACCAAGATGAACAAGTCATGGCTCTCAGAGGACTTTTCTTCCCCTGGGTCAGCCAGGGGACGGGAAAGGCACGCGTATTTTTGAGAGTGCTTCATGCAAAGCATCTTTTTCATCTTGAAAATGGGGGTCAACTGATGCCAGTCAAGTGGGGTGTGTGTGGCCCAATTAGTGGAAATGAGGGAGACTGTGGTTGGAGTCCCCTCGCTGTGTTTCTAAAAGAACCAAGATGAACAAGTCATGGCTCTCAGAGGACTTTTCTTCCCCTGGGTCAGCCAGGGGACGGGAAAGGCACGCGTATTTTTGAGAGTGCTTCATGCAAAGCATCTTTTTCATCTTGAAAATGGGGGTCAACTGATGCCAGTCAAGTGGGGTGTGTGTGGCCCAGTTAGTGGAAACGAGGGAGACTGTGGTTGGAGTCCCCTCGCTGTGTTTCTAAAAGAACCAAGATGAACAAGTCATGGCTCTCAGAGGACTTTTCTTCCCCTGGGTCAGCCAGGGGACGGGAAAGGCACGTGTATTTTTGAGAGTGCTTCATGCAAAGCATCTTTTTCATCTTGAAAATGGGGGTCAACTGATGCCAGTCAAGTGGGGTGTGTGTGGCCCAATTAGTGGAAATGAGGGAGACTGTGGTTGGAGTCCCCTCGCTGTGTTTCTAAAAGAACCAAGATGAACAAGTCATGGCTCTCAGAGGACTTTTCTTCCCCTGGGTCAGCCAGGGGACGGGAAAGGCACGCGTATTTTTGAGAGTGCTTCATGCAAAGCATCTTTTTCATCTTGAAAATGGGGGTCAACTGATGCCAGTCAAGTGGGGTGTGTGTGGCCCAATTAGTGGAAATGAGGGAGACTGTGGTTGGAGTCCCCTCGCTGTGTTTCTAAAAGAACCAAGATGAACAAGTCATGGCTCTCAGAGGACTTTTCTTCTCCTGGGTCAGCCAGGGGACGGGAAAGGCACGCGTATTTTTGAGAGTGCTTCATGCAAAGCATCTTTTTCATCTTGAAAATGGGGGTCAACTGATGCCAGTCAAGTGGGGTGTGTGTGGCCCAGTTAGTGGAAACGAGGGAGACTGTGGTTGGAGTCCCCTCGCTGTGTTTCTAAAAGAACCAAGATGAACAAGTCATGGCTCTCAGAGGACTTTTCTTCCCCTGAGTCAGCCAGGGGACGGGAAAGGCACGCGTATTTTTGAGAGTGCTTCATGCAAAGCATCTTTTTCATCTTGAAAATGGGGGTCAACTGATGCCAGTCAAGTGGGGTGTGTGTGGTCCAATTAGTGGAAATGAGGGAGACTGTGGTTGGAGTCCCCTCGCTGTGTTTCTAAAAGAACCAAGATGAACAAGTCATGGCTCTCAGAGGACTTTTCTTCCCCTGGGTCAGCCAGGGGACGGGAAAGGCAAGCGTATTTTTGAGAGTGCTTCATGCAAAGCATCTTTTTCATCTTGAAAATGGGGGTCAACTGATGCCAGTCAAGTGGGGTGTGTGTGGCCCAATTAGTGGAAACGAGGGAGACTGTGGTTGGAGTCCCCTCGCTGTGTTTCTAAAAGAACCAAGATGAACAAGTCATGGCTCTCAGAGGACTTTTCTTCCCCTGGGTCAGCCAGGGGACGGCAAAGGCATGCGTATTTTTGAGAGTGCTTCATGCAAAGCATCTTTTTCATCTTGAAAATGGGGGTCAACTGATGCCAGTCAAGTGGGGTGTGTGTGGCCCAGTTAGTGGAAACGAGGGAGACTGTGGTTGGAGTCCCCTCGCTGTGTTTCTAAAAGAACCAAGATGAACAAGTCATGGCTCTCAGAGGACTTTTCTTCCCCTGGGTAAGCCAGGGGACGGGAAAGGCACGCGTATTTTTGAGAGTGCTTCATGCAAAGCATCTTTTTCATCTTGAAAATTGGCTCAACTGATGCCAGTCAAGTGGAGTGTGTGTGGCCCAGTTAGTGGAAACGAGGGAGACTGTGGTTGGAGTCCCCTCGCTGTGTTTCTAAAAGAACCAAGATGAACAAGTCATGGCTCTCAGAGGACTTTTCTTCCCCTGGGTCAGCCAGGGGACGGGAAAGGCACGCGTATTTTTGAGAGTGCTTCATGCAAAGCATCTTTTTCATCTTGAAAATTGGCTCAACTGATGCCAGTCAAGTGGGGTGTGTGTGGCCCAGTTAGTGGAAACGAGGGAGACTGTGGTTGGAGTCCCCTCGCTGTGTTTTATATGCTTTTAGAAGGGCATGACATGGCTTGGAGGTTGACTTTCAGCATCTGCAAACTGTTGGCTACCAAAATGCTGCCTTTCCAACACCTGTGGTTATAGACAATGAGGAACATACTGATGAAGATGAGACGCAGATACCCGATTGGGATGACAACTTAAATATTCGGTCAGGGCAAGAAGAGGCTCGGTCTGAGGGGGAGGGGAGTGCAAACACAACAATTGATGATGAAGTTCTAGATCCCACCTGCTGTCAACCCACAGTCAGACACTCGAGGAGGTCAACAGAGGCGGTGGAGGAGGATGCAACCGACGACGAAGTTACCTTGCGCCTTCCTGGACAGAGTCGGAGCACTGGTAGCACGTCTACAACTGCATCCTCAGCCACCACTCTGTCTCTGAGCATTATTCGGGGTGGATCAACAGGTCGCATGGCCTCTAAGCCTTGCCTAGCCTGGTCCTTTTTTGACATAGAAAAAGATCGCCCAAATTATGTGATCTGTAAAATTTGTCATGGTTCTCTTAGTAGAGGTCAAAACCTCAGCAGTTTGACAACTTCTTCCATGAATCTTCACATGAATAAATATCATATGGCCCGGTGGGAAGCTCACCGTGCTGCAATGCGGCCTAGCGGAGCGAACCATCACCCGCCTGCCCGTTCCAGTTACATGTCACTGACTGGGCACTGGCAAACTATGGTGAGAGATGGAGAAGGGTCTGCTGTACAAGTCTTGCCGTCCCCACGAGTTGTTTCAATCCTTCTTCTGTATGTAGAAGTTAATACACTGCTTCTGCCTCTTCAACCTCGTGTGGGTCCTCCACCTTGACGCAAACCCTGTGTGGTCAGGCCACCCTTCCTTGTAACTGCGCACAAGGACTACCACACACCTCCTTACTATGCTGGCAGCAGAGCTCAATGCCATCAGGCGGTCAAAGTTTTACTTTGAAATGTATGGGAAATGTGAGTCACACCGCTGAGAAGTTGTGGACGGTTAGCTCTGGATACCGAGTTTCATCAATGGTTGTCTCCACTCAACCAGCAGCCAGGGAAGGCCGGGTGCGACAATGATGCAAACATGGGTGCGGCCCTTCGCTGTGACAATGTGACACACATGGCTTGTGTGGTTCACGTGTTGAACCTGGTTGTCCAGCAATTTTTAAAGCACTATCCTGGCCCACATGGCCTTCTGCAGAGAGCACGGTGTAACGCCTTCCTTGATCCACACACTCAGATGGGCTGTTAATGATAGGCTAGAGGGAAGCCACTCATCAAGCAGGACCCCTAGAACCCTGAAACCCTTTAACCCCTATACAGGGATTAGGAATTGCACAGGGCCCAAGGTGATTAATACCTGTGGAAGGCTGCAGTTCCAGAGAATAGTAGTCAGGCAGGGTCAAAACATTAATTGAGGAACAGGAACAGAATGGGACGGCCAGGACTTAATCAGAAAACAAGCAGAGGTGAAATGCGGATCGGCCAACAAGGTACATAAACAGCAAGCAGGAAAAGTAGTCAGGTAACAAGCACACAAAATCATAAAACTGAACTGGGGGTAAATGTAACCAGAGGTCATAGCTATGTCTGGCAGTGGTCTGCAGACAGGATGGGCATAAAAAAGGGTGTGATGTCTTCCCATTGGTTGTAGCTGAATGATGGTATTTCATCTGTGAGATACCCACCAGCTACATTCAGCCAGAGATTCTGAATCTGTCAAGGTAATGCAGCCCAGTGGGTGAGCATAACCTGCGTCCACCTGCGCCGCTGGCATCGACTCCTCTCCCATCATCAGCACTATTCATGAAAGGAACACGTTGTCACCTGGCGACCGGAGTACAAATTGACGGAGCGGACTCCGTTGGTGACTTAACAGCCGTGTGCGGCAATGATGCAAACCTGGCTGCGGGTCATCGTCAGGGCAATGTGACACACGTGCCTTGTATGGCTCACGTGTTGAACCTAATTCTCCAGCAATTTTTAAAACACCATCACGGCCTACATGGCCTTGTGCAGCGTGCACGCTCGCTATGTGCTCACTTCCATCGTGCGCACACAGCAGCTCAACAACTTTCGTCGCTACAGAAGTCTTTAGGTCTGGTGGTTAAACGCCTGAAATGCGATGTGCCCACACGCAGGAATTTGAATCTGCACATGTTGCAGCGTTTGTGGCAGCACCGCCGAACCCTGCTGCAATACGTTATGACATATAGCCTGGGATAACTTGATCCAGAGGTGGTGCAGATCACGCTGCTGGAGTGGTGTCAGATCAAGGACCTATGCACCCTGCTACAAAGTTTACAAATGTCGACGAAGATGTTTAGCACTGGCAATGTCATTCTCAGCGTGACAATTCTGGTCATCTACATGATGGAGCGCACTGTAATTATTATTCGGAGTCAGGTGTTGGGACAAGAGGAAGGGGAGGAAGTACAGGAGGAGTCATATGCGGAAGGGATAACAAGATCTACGAGGTCCAGATGGTCAACGGCACCTATGCGGCAGTCATGGTGAGGGAGAGGGATTAACAAGGGCGCATAGTATCAGCAAAAAGTGTTGAGGAAGGTGCAGGAGCCCATGAAGAAATGGAGGACGAACTGGCGATGGGCATGGAAGACTCAGCAGATGAGTGAGAGCTTGCTCACATTTCGGTTGTGCGAGGTTGTGGGGAGAGGGCAGAGGAAGGAGGCACGATTCTCACCTCTCTGCCACCAACACACCAAGGACTTGGTCCTCCTGGATGCACAAGACACATGAGCGGCTTCTTGCTGCACTACCTACAACATGACCCTCGGATTGTACGAATTCAAAGTAATCCAGAATACTGGGTTGCCACACTGTTACATCCCCGGTACAAGACAAAATTTGGCAAAATAATTCCTGCCATAGAAATGGACGCACGTATACAGGAGTATCTGCAGAATGTGGTACGCAATCTTAGATCTACTTTTCCACTAAACACCAGTGCTGCACAGAGTGAATCTCAACGCTTTGTCATGGATAGGAGGAAATGGTCTTTTACTTGTCCACATCGGAGGGACCGAGGGATGGCTGCTGTGCTGAGATGGCGTTGAGTACGGTGTCCCTGCAGAGTTGCACTTTTGGTCATATACCAAAATGAGTTGAAAAAGGACAGATGCTGGTGGAAAGGGGAACAGGTGTGTTGGAAAGGGGAAAAAAGTTTTGGTCCGTGGATTTGGTGGTTAAGCAACAGTAACATTTGCTGAAGAAACACCATCTGTTACAGTGGGACTGGCAGATTTGGATAAAGTGGTATATACTATGTTACTGCTATATAACAAAAATTAATAAGAAAAGAAAGAGAAAGGTATATATCCCCATCAGCAGTCAGTGTCCACTAGAGTTGAGCGCGGTTCGTGGTTCGTGGTTCTCCAGTTCTAGGCTCGAGTGATTTTGGGGCATGTTCTAGATCGAACTAGAACTCGAGCTTTTTGCAAAAGCTCGATAGTTCTAGAAACGTTCGAGAACGGTTCTAGCAGCCAAAAAACAGCTAAATCTTAGCTTGGTTTCTGCTGTAATAGTGTAAGTCACTCTGTGAATCAAACTATTATCACATTTCAGTGTATAGTGTGCGTGAACAGCGCCTTCAGATCACTGCTGTTTCTATAATGGCGATCACCATTTTTTTTTTTTTTTTTCTTGTCTTCCTTCCCTAAGCGCGCGCGTCTTGTGGGGCTGGCCAGCATGTCAGCCAATCACAGACACACACACACCTAAGTGGACTTTGAGGCAGAGAAGCAACGGCATGTGTGATAGGATCTGCATGTCACATGTCCCTGCATTATAAAACCGGACATTTTCTTCACGATCGCCATTATCTGCCTTCTGCGTCTTTGGTGTCAGACATCAGTGTCGCAGCTCCGTCCTCCTGAGTCCTATAGCCGATACAGCTGTATGCGCTGCATACACAGCGTTAGACAGCTTAGGGAGAGCACATTCTAGCAGTCCTTTTAAGGGCTCGTACCGGCAGGGTCAGAGAGCCATAGGTGACAGGTCCTGCAAACAGCAACAGCGTCTGTGTAGCCCAGGTCAGGGATTTCCTCCCTGCATTTCACCATTAGGAGGGAATAGAAAGGCAGGCTTCCATTCCTCTACCCAGAGCACCACAATCCTGCCACTGTACCCTCTTGTCCTCTGCACACTCCAACTCATTCTAACTAAGCCATTATACTAGCAAACACTCAGTGTACCTAGTGGCATCCTATCTGTGGCTATTGGACTTTGCTATAGTCCCACTAGTGCAAAGACATTTGCAGAGCACATCTGCCTGCATTGCACACTCCAAGTTTTTTAAACTAAGCAATTTTACTAGCAAACACTCAGTGTACCTAGTGGCATCCTATACGTGGCTATTGGACTTTGCTATAGTCCCACTAGTGCAAAGACATTAGCAGAGCACATCTGCCTGCATTGCACACTCCAAGTTTTTTAAACTCAGCCATTATACTAGCAAACACTCAGTGTACCTAGTGGCATCCTATACGTGGCTATTGGACTTTGCTATAGTCCCACTAGGGCCAAGACATTTGCAGAGCGCATCTGCCTGCGTTGCACACTCCAACAAATTATAACGAAGCCATTATACTAGCAAACACTCAGTGTACCTAGTGGCATCCTATACGTGGCTATTGGACTTTGCTATAGTCCCACTAGTGCCAAGACATTTGCAGCACGTCTGCCTGCGTTGCACACTCCAACGAATTATAACTAAGCCATTATACTAGCACACACTCAGTGTACCTAGTGGCATCCTATACGTGGCTATTGGACTTTGCTATAGTCCCACTAGTGCAAAGACATTAGCAGAGCACATCTGCCTGCATTGCACACTCCAAGTTTTTTAAACTCAGCCATTATACTAGCAAACACTCAGTGTACCTAGTGGCATCCTATACGTGGCTATTGGACTTTGCTATAGTCCCACTAGTGCCAAGACATTTGCAGAGCGCATCTGCCTGCGTTGCACACTCCAACAAATTATAACGAAGCCATTATACTAGCAAACACTCAGTGTACCTAGTGGCATCCTATACGTGGCTATTGGACTTTGCTATAGTCCCACTAGTGCCAAGACATTTGCAGAGCGCATCTGCCTGCGTTGCACACTCCAACTCATTATAACTAAGCCATTATACTAGCAAACACTCAGTGTACCTAGTGGCATCCTATACGTGGCTATTGGACTTTGCTATAGTCCCACTAGTGCCAAGACATTTGCAGAGCGCATCTGCCTGCGTTGCACACTCCAACTCATTATAACTAAGCCATTATACTAGCAAACACTCAGTGTACCTAGTGGCATCCTATACGTGGCTATTGGACTTTGCTATAGTCCCACTAGGGCCAAGACATTTGCAGAGCGCATCTGCCTGCGTTGCACACTCCAACTAATTATAACGAAGCCATTATACTAGCAAACACTCAGTGTACCTAGTGGCATCCTATACGTGGCTATTGGACTTTGCTATAGTCCCACTAGTGCCAAGACATTTGCAGAGCGCATCTGCCTGCGTTGCACACTCCAACTAATTATAACGAAGCCATTATACTAGCAAACACTCAGTGTACCTAGTGGCATCCTATACGTGGCTATTGGACTTTGCTATAGTCCCACTAGTGCCAAGACATTTGCAGAGCGCATCTGCCTGCGTTGCACACTCCAACTAATTATAACGAAGCCATTATACTAGCACACACTCAGTGTACCTAGTGGCATCCTATACGTGGCTATTGGACTTTGCTATAGTCCCACTAGTGCCAAGACATTTGCAGAGCACATCTGCCTGCATTGCACACTCCAAGTTTTTTAAACTCAGCCATTATACTAGCAAACAGTCAGTGTACCTAGTGGCATCCTAAACGTGGCTATTGTACTTTTGTCAATTCACAGTATTGGAACGTTATTTGCAGCACGTCTGCCTGCATTGCACACTCTAACTTTTTTAAACTCAGCCATTATACTAGCAAACAGTCAGTGTACCTAGTGGCATCCTAAACGTGGCTATTGTACTTTTGTCAATTCACAGTATTGGAACGTTATTTGCAGCACGTCTGCCTGCATTGCACACTCTAACTTTTTTAAACTCAGCCATTATACTAGCAAACACTCACTGTACCTAGTTGTATCCTAAACGTGGCTATTGTACTTTTGTCAATTCACAGTATTGGAACGTTATTTGCAGCACGTCTGCCTGCATTGCACACTCTAACTTTTTTAAACTCAGCCATTATACTACCAAACAGTCAGTGTACCTAGTGGCATCCTAAACGTGGCTATTGTACTTTTGTCAATTCACAGTATTGGAACGTTATTTGCAGCACGTCTGCCTGCATTGCACACTCTAACTTTTTTAAACTCAGCCATTATACTAGCAAACAGTCAGTGTACCTAGTGGCATCCTAAACGTGGCTATTGTACTTTTGTCAATTCACAGTATTGGAACGTTATTTGCAGCACGTCTGCCTGCATTGCACACTCTAACTTTTTTAAACTCAGCCATTATACTAGCAAACACTCACTGTACCTAGTTGTATCCTAAACGTGGCTATTGTACTTTTGTCAATTCACAGTATTGGAACGTTATTTGCAGCACATCTGCCTGCATTGCACACTCTAACTTTTTTAAACTCAGCCATTATACTAGCAAACACTCACTGTACCTAGTTGTATCCTAAACGTGGCTATTGTACTTTTGTCAATTCACAGTATTGGAACGTTATTTGCAGCACGTCTGCCTGCATTGCACACTCTAACTTTTTTAAACTCAGCCATTATACTAGCAAACAGTCAGTGTACCTAGTGGCATCCTAAACGTGGCTATTGTACTTTTGTCAATTCACAGTATTGGAACGTTATTTGCAGCACGTCTGCCTGCATTGCACACTCTAACTTTTTTAAACTCAGCCATTATACTAGCAAACAGTCAGTGTACCTAGTGGCATCCTATACGTGGCTATTGTACTTTTGTCAATTCACAGTATTGGAACGTTATTTGCAGCACGTCTGCCTGCATTGCACACTCTAACTTTTTTAAACTCAGCCATTATACTAGCAAACAGTCAGTGTACCTAGTGGCATCCTATACGTGGCTATTGTACTTTTGTCAATTCACAGTATTGGAACGTTATTTGCAGCACGTCTGCCTGCATTGCACACTCTAACTTTTTTAAACTCAGCCATTATACTAGCAAACAGTCAGTGTACCTAGTGGCATCCTATACGTGGCTATTGGACTTTGCTATAGTCCCACTAGTGCCAAGACATTTGCAGAGCGCATCTGCCTGCGTTGCACACTCCAACAAATTAAAACGAAGCCATTATACTAGCACACACTCAGTGTACCTAGTGGCATCCTATACGTGGCTATTGGACTTTGCTATAGTCCCACTAGTGCAAAGACATTTGCATAGCACGTCTGCCTGCATTGCACACTACAACTTTTTTAAACTAAGCAATTTTACTAGCAAACACTCACTGTACCTAGTTGTATCCTAAACGTGGCTATTGTACTTTTGTCAATTCACACTACTGCAAATCTATGTGCAGCACCTCTGCATGACAACCTCGTGCTCTGTTTTTAATAAGCTATAATGATAGCACAAAATACTGCCATTTTGTGGCATCATAGAACTGGCTGTTGTATTCCATTAGTGCCCCACTGGTGTCAAGCTATTTCTAGCACCTCTACATCACACCCTCATGCACATTTTGCTACGCTAATGTTATAGCAAACTCATGGAATTCATTGCTGCATTTCATAATTCGGAGGGATAGAAAGTCAGGCTTCCTTTAGCTTTTCCTTCTGTTCATAGACAGCATCTCCAAGACAAATTTCCCCTCCACGTCTAAGTGTGGAGAGGCAGCTAGTGCGCATGCGTGTGCCGATGTACCCCAGCTGCAGCATAATTACAGTGTTTCGCCTAGTGAGTATGCTCAGCCTGACTGTGCCATTCCTGACGCTAAGTTTTCATTTCGGGATACAGCGCATGCTCCCACACTAAGTGTGAAAAGCCTCTTTGCACAGGTGCTTGCATTCCGTGCCGGGTCTAAGTCCTGTTTTGGGCATAGACACCATGCTAAAGCTGATAGTCTTTTTTCAGAGACTGTATTTCATGCTACTGAGCATGCTCAGGCACTTCCTGCATCAGAGACTAGGTCCGGTAATGAACTCTTTGGCCCTGGCCCTGATGTGGGGGTCCCATATAGACCACAGGGCATCAGGTGTCCTCCCAAATGGCTTGCAGAGGCCCACACCTATGACTTGTCACCGCATTATTGATGCTCAGACGATGACTGGTGAGGTGTTTGGGTCATGGCAGCCATGAGGTCATCATTGAAGTTGCGTTTCCAAATAGGACGCTAGTTATGCCACTCATGACGTGTCACTCTACTTTTGTCTCCAGGAGGTGCATTGTGGTTCACCCTGGTTTGGGGCGGACCCAGGTTATAAAAGGGGCTGGAGCCAACAAGGAGGTGCGCAGTCTTCTATTATGCTCCGAAAGAGCACACCTCCATGTGTTGAACCCATTGCGGCTTTAGGCCAGAGGTAGGCAGGGATCGGGTGGTGGATGCAGGCCACCACCACAGTTGGTAACGCAGAACGGTTAAGACCAGCTCCTGTCCTAACAGTCCTGCTTGTGCAGCCCAGTGGCATTAACAGGCCTGCTGCTGCTGATGCGCCTGCTGTCCACAGGTGTGGCCCCTACGCACACGGTCAGCGTACTCAATGGCCCCTGTGTTGTTAACAGGGAGTTCCTGGGCTGGGTGGGCATGTGGACCCTGTGACGCTAACAGGGCTCACAGTCTCCAGATCCGAATGGCGTCTAACTCGGTTCAGGCTACTATTAGTTTCATAGCCACACAGCTCTGTATCCTCCACCAAACCTTCAAGTTGCCAACCTCTCCTTTTCCAACTGGGAGCACGGTGGACACTGACTGCTGATGGGGATATATACCTTTCTCTTTCTTTTCTTATTAATTTTCGTTATATAGCGGTCACAGATTATATACCACTTTATCCAAATCTGCCAGTCCCACTGTAACAGATGTTGTTTCTTCAGCAAATGTTACAGTTGCTTAACCACCAAATCCACGGACCAAAACTTTTTTCCCCTTTCCAACACACCTGTTCCCCTTTCCAACAGCATCTGTCCTTTTTCAACTCATTTTGGGATATGACCAAAAGTGCAACTGTGCAGGGACACCGTACTCAACGCCATCTCAGCACAGCAGCCATCCCTCGGTCCCTCCGATGTGGACAAGTAAAAGACCATTTCCTCCTATCCATGACAAAGCGTTGAGATTCACTCTGTGCAGCACTGGTGTTTAGTGGACAAGTAGATCTAAGATTGCGTACCACATTCTGCAGATACTCCTGTATACGTGCGTCTATTTCTATGGCAGGAATTAGTTCGCCAAATTTTGTCTTGTACCGGGGATCTAACAGTGTGGCAACCCAGTATTCAGGATTAGTTCAAATTCATACAATCCGAGGGTCATGTAGGTAGTGCAGCAAGAAGGCGCTCATGTGTCTTGTGCATCCAGGAGGACCAAGTCCTTGGTGTGTTGGTGGCAGAGAGGTGAGAATCGTGCATCCTTCCTCTGCCCTCTACCCACAACCTCGCACAACCGAAATGTGAGCAAGCTCTCACTCATCTGCTGAGTCTTCCATGCCCATCGCCAGTTCGTCCTCCATTTCTTCATGGGCTCCTGCACTTTCATCAACACTTTTTGCTGATACTATGCGCCCTTGTTAATCCCTCTCCCTCACCATGAATGCCGCATAGGTGCCGCTGACCATCTGGACCTCGTAGATCTTGTTATCCCTTCCGCATATGACTCCTCCTGTACTTCCTCCCCTTCCTCTTGTCCCAACACCTGACTCAGAATAATAATTACAGTGTGCTCCATCATGTAGATGACCAGAATTGTCACGCTGAGAATGACATTGCCAGTGCTAAACATCTTCGTCGACATTTCAAAACTGTGTAGCAGGGTGCATAGGTCCTTGATCTGACACCACTCCAGCAGCGTGATCTGCACCACCTCTGGATCAAGTTATCCCAGGCTATATGTCTTACCGTATTTCAGCAGGGCTCTGCGGTGCTGCCACACACGCTGCAACATGTGCAGATTCCAATTCCTGCGTGTCGAAACATCGCATTTACGGCGTTTAACTGCCAGACCCTAAGACTTCTGGAGTGATGAAAGTTGTTGAGCTGCTGTGTGCGCACGATGGAAGTGAGCACATAGCGAGCGTGCCCACTGCACAAGGCCATGTAGGCCGTGATGGTGTTTTAAAAATTGCTGGCGAATTCGGTTCAACACGTGAGCCCTAAAAGGCACGTGTGTCACATTGCCCTGAGGATGGCCCGCAGCCAGGTTTGCATCATTGCCGCACACGGCTGTTAAGTCACCAACGTAGTCCGCTCCGTCAATTTGTACTCCGGTTGCCAGGTGACAACGTGTTCCTTTCATGAATAGTGCTGATGATGTGAGAGTAGTCGATGCCAGCGGCGCAGGTGGACGCAGGTTATGCTCACCCACTGGGCTGCATTACCTTGACAGATGCAGAATCTCTGGCTGAATGTAGCTGGTGGGTATCTCACAGATGAAATACCATCATTCAGCTACAACCAATGGGAAGACACCACACCCTTTTTTATGCCCATCCTGTCTGCAGACCACTGCCAGACATAGCTATGAACCTCTGGTTAATTTTACCCCCAGTTCAGTTTTATGATTTTGTGTGCTTGTTACCTGACTACTTTTCCTGCTTGCTGTTTATGTACCTTGTTGGCCGATACGCATTTCAACTCTGCTTGTTTTCTGATTCTTTCCTGGCCGTCCCATTCTGTTCCTGTTCCTCAATTAATGTTTTGACCCTGCCTGACTACTATTCTCTGTAATAGCGGTGTGACTCACATTTCCCATACATTTCAAAGTAAAGCTTTGACCGCCTGATGGCATTGAGCTCTGCTGCCAGCATAGTAAGGAGGTGTGTGGTAGTCCTTGTGCGCAGTTGCAAGGAAGGGTGGCCTGACCACACAGGGTTTGCGCCAAGGTAGAGGACCCACACGAGGTTGAAGAGGCAGAAGCAGTGTATTAACTTCTACATACAGAACAAGGATTGAAACAACTCGTGGGGACGGCAAGACTTGTACAGCAGACCCTTCTCCATCTCTCACCATAGTTTGGCAGTGCCCAGTCAGTGACATGTAATGACCCTGTCTATGCTTACTGGTCCAAGTATCTGTGTTGAAATGCACCCTGTCGCACACAGATTTTCTCAAGGAAGTGGTGATGTTGTGTGCGACATGCTGGTGTAGCGCGGGCATGCTTTTCTTGGAGAAGCAGTGGTGATTGGGCATGTGGTACTGGGGCACAGCGACAGACATAAGGTCTGTAAAATCCTGTGTGTCCACTACGCGTAAAGGCAGCATTTCGGTAGCCAACAGCTTACAGAGGGATAGAGTCAACCACTTAGCTTTGTCATGGGTCGCAGTAAGTGGCCTTTTATTTGACCACATCTGAGGGAAAGAGATCTGGCTGCTGTCTGTAGACGGTGTTGAGTAGGGTGTCCCTGGAAAAATGCAGGTTTGTTAGAAAAGTGCAGGCGGAGACATGATGTTGCCTTCATCTTGCCTTCAGATCTGTTCATCTTGTATCATTTTTAAAAAACACATCAAGCAAGGGTTACTCCAAGCGGAGTCTACCTTTTTTCCCAACATTGGGCACACAGACACCCCATCAGTGGCAGCACTTGTGCCCTAGTTGCAAACAGGATGTTTTGATTTGCATCAAGCACATTCCAAATCCACAAGCATTTACTCTCCCCAGGCTGACACAGGGGTAGTAAATTCCTTCTGGATCCATGACTTGTTCATTTTGATGAACGTCAGTGTGTCCACATTGTCACTGGACAGACGCGTGCGCTTATCTGTCAGCACACACCCAGCAGCACTGAAGAAGACACATTCAGAGACAACGCTGGCAGCTGCACACGACAAAATCTCCAAGGCGTAACTGGAGAGCTCTGTCAATTTTTCTAGATTTGAAGCCCAAAAGGAGCAAGGCTCCATTTGCAAAGTCATTGCATCGATGTTCATTTGGAGATACTCCTGTATCATCCTCTCCATCCGTTGACTATGTGTCAGACTTGTTGTCTCTGGTGGCCTTGCAAAGGAGGGTCTAAAAAAATTATGAAAATATTCCATAAAATTGCTGTTACCAGCACCAGATACGGTCCTACTGGTACGGGTAGACTGTTGAAGATGACGATGCCGTCCCATGTTTGTCAAGTTACAACTGGGAGAATCACTCCCTTCACCTGCACGGTTGTTTGGTGTAAAAGCCGAGCTAAGATCGAGTAACAGCTTATGCTGATACTCCAGCATACGTGCGTCCCTTTCTATGGGTGGAATTATGTCACAAAATTTGGACTTGTCCCGGGGATCTAATAGTGTGGCAAGCCAGTAGTCATCATCACTTCTAATTTTGACAATCCGAGGGTCATGTTGGAGGTAGTGCAACAAGAAGGCACTCATGTGTCTTGCGCAGCCATGCGGACCAAGTCCACGCTGTGTTTGTGGCATAGAGGTGCTAACCGTTCTTTCTTCCTCTGACATCTCCCCCCAACCTCTTTCAACTGAATTTTGACCAAGGTCTCCCTCATCCGCTGAGTCTTCCATGTCCATGGACAGTTCGTCCTCCATATCTTCATGTCCTCCTGCACCTTCCTCAACATCTCGCCTGCTACCATGCGCCCTTGTTGATCCCTGTCCCCCATGGTCCCATGCCTGCCGCGTTGGTGATGATGAACGTCTGGACCTTGGTGATGTTGTTGTGTCTTGCGCATATGAATCCTCCTGTAGTTCCTCCTCTTCCTGTTGTCCCACCCCCTGACTCCGAATAGTGTTTAGCGTGTGCTCCAGCATGTAAATGACTGTAATCGTCATGCTGATAATGGCATTGTCAGCGCTAAACATATTCGTCGCCATGTCGAAACTGTGCAGAACGGTGCATAGGTCCTTGATCTGAGATCACTCCATCAGGGTGATCTGCCCCACTTCTGCATCTCGTTGGCCCAGGCTATACATCATGACGTATTGCACCAGGGCTCACCGGTGCTGCCACAGTCGCTGTAACATGTGGAGAGTTGAATTCCAGCGTGTCGCCACATCGCATTTCAGGCGATGAACCGGCAGGCCGAAAGACTTCTGGAGCGATGCAAGTCGCTCAGCTGCGGCGGTTGAACGGCGGAAGTGAGCACTGCAGACAGTTTACGTGCCCTGGTCAGAAGGCCATCTAGGCCGGGATAGTGTGTTAAAAATTGCTGGACAACAAGGTTCAACACGTGAGCCATACAAGGCACGTGTGTCACCTTGCCCAGGCGAAGGGCCGCACCCAGGTTTGCAGCATTGTCGCACACGGCCTTACCAGGCTGCAGGTTGAGTGGAGACAACCATTTATTAAACTCGGACCGCAGAGCTGACCACAACTCCTCAGCTGTGTGACTCTTATTCCCAAGACATGTCAAGCTAAAGACCGCCTGATGCCGTTGCGCTCTGCTGCCAGCATAGTAATGAGGGGTGCGTGATTCCTTCTGCGCAGTGAGAACGCTGGTGGCCTGACCAGGCAGGCTTGGGGCGGAGGTGGAGGACCCAGATGAGGTGGAGGATGCAGAAGCAGTGGCGGAACTTGGACAGACAGAGGATTGACACACAAGTCGTGGGGACGGCAAGACTTGTGCAGCAGACCCTTCACCATCTATCAACATAGTTACCCAGTGCCCAGTCAGCGACATGTAACGTCCCTGTCCATGCTTACTGGTCCAAGTATCGGTGGTGAAATGCACCCGTTCACACACAGAGTTTCTCAAGGAAGCGGTGATGTTGTGTGCGACATGCTGGTGTAGCGCGGGCACACCTTTCTTAGAGAAGTAGTGGCGACTAGGCATCTGGTACTGGGGCACAGCGACAGACATAAGGTCTCTAAAATCCTGTGTGTCCACTAGGCGGAAAGGCAGCATTTCGGTAGCCAACAGCTTACAGAGGGATAGAGTCAACCTCTTAGCTTTGTCATGGGTCGGAGGAAGTGGCCTTTTATTTGACCACATCTGAGGGACAGAGATCTGGCTGCTGTGTGTAGACGGTGTTGAGTAGGGTGTCCCTGGAAAAATGCAGGTTTGTGAGGAAAGTGCAGGCGGAGACATGATGTTGCCTTCATCCAACGTAGGTGCTATCGATGTCTGAGAGAGCTGTACACACTCACTTGTTTCCCCTTCCAAACCAACTGACGACCTACCAAGCAAACTGCCTGTTGCGGTTACAGTGGTGGAAGTTTTGCGTGGAAAAACAGGTGTGACAGCTGTCCCCACAGTCCTAGAAGATGAAGAGCGCGCGGATGCACTGGAAGGGGCGGGCGGTGGATGGTTCGCTCCGCTAGGCCGCATTGCAGCACAGTGAGCTTCCCACCGGGACCTATGATATTTATTCATGTGACGATTCATGGAAGAAGTTGTCAAACTGCTGAGGTTTTGACCTCTACTAAGAGAATCATGACAAATTTTACATATCACATGATTTGGGCGATCTTTTTCTATGTCAAAAAAGGAACAGGCTAGGCAAGGCTTAGAGGCCATGCGACCTGTTGATGCACCCCGAATAATGCTCATAGGCAGAGTGGTGGCTGAGGATGCAGTTGTAGACGTGCTACCAGTGCTCCGACTCTGTCCAGGAAGGCGCAAGGTAATTTCGTCGTCGGTTGCATCCTCCTCCACCGCCTCTGTTGACCTCCTCGAGTGCCTGACTGGGGGTTGACAGTAGGTGGGATCTAGAACTTCATCATCAATTGTTGTGTTTGCACTCCCCTCCCCCTCAGACCGAGCCTCTTCTTGCCCTGACCGAATATTTAAGTTGTCATCCCAATCGGGTATCTGCGTCTCATCTTCATCAGTATGTTCCTCATTGCCTATAACCACAGTTGTTGGAAAGGCAGCATTTTGGTAGCCAACAGTTTGCATTTTATGAAAGTCAACCTCCAAGCCATGTCATGCCCTTCTAAAAGCATGTATAACACAGCGAGGGGACTCCAACCACAGTCTCCCTCGTTTCCACTCACTGGGCCACACACACCCCACTTGACTGGCATCGGTTGAGCTCCCTTTTGAAAAAGAAAAAGATGCTTTGCATGAAGCACTCTCAAAAATACGCGTGCCTTTCCCGTCCCCTGGCTGACCCAGGGGAAGAAAAGTCCTCTGAGAGCCATGACTTGTTCATCTTGGTTCTTTTAGAGACACAGCGAGGGGACTCCAACCACAGTCTCCCTCGTTTCCACTAACTGGGCCACACACACCCCACTTGACTGGCATCGGTTGAGCCCCCTTTTGAAAAAGAAAAAGATGCTTTGCATGAAGCACTCTCAAAAATACGCGTGCCTTTCCCGTCCCCTGGCTGACCCAGGGGAAGAAAAGTCCTCTGAGAGCCATGATTTGTTCATTTTGGGTCTTTTAGAAACACAGCGAGGGGACTCCAACCACAGTCTCCTTCATTGCCACTCACTGGGCCACACACCCCCCACTTGACTGGCATCGGTTGAGCTCCCTTTTGAAAAAGAAAAAGATGCTTTGCATGAAGCACTCTCAAAAATACGCGTGCCTTTCCCGTCCCCTGGCTGACCCAGGGGAAGAAAAGTCCTCTGAGAGCCATGACTTGTTCATCTTGGTTCTTTTAGAGACACAGCGAGGGGACTCCAACCACAGTCTCCCTGGTTGCCACTCACTGGGCCACACACACCCCACTTGACTGGCATCGGTTGAGCTCCCTTTTGAAAAAGAAAAAGATGCTTTGCATGAAGCACTCTCAAAAATACGCGTGCCTTTCCCGTCCCCTGGCTGACCCAGGGGAAGAAAAGTCCTCTGAGAGCCATGACTTGTTCATCTTGGTTCTTTTAGAGACACAGCGAGGGGACTCCAACCACAGTCTCCCTCGTTGCCACTCACTGGGCCACACACACCCCACTTGACTGGCATCGGTTGAGCTCCCTTTTGAAAAAGAAAAAGATGCTTTGCATGAAGCACTCTCAAAAATACGCGTGCCTTTCCCGTCCCCTGGCTGACCCAGGGGAAGAAAAGTCCTCTGAGAGCCATGACTTGTTCATCTTGGTTCTTTTAGAGACACAGCGAGGGGACTCCAACCACAGTCTCCCTCGTTTCCACTCACTGGGCCACACACACCCCACTTAACTGGCATCGGTTGAGCTCCCTTTTGAAAAAGAAAAAGATGCTTTGCATGAAGCACTCTCAAAAATACGCGTGCCTTTCCCGTCCCCTGGCTGACCCAGGGGAAGAAAAGTCCTCTGAGAGCCATGACTTGTTCATCTTGGTTCTTTTAGAGACACAGCGAGGGGACTCCAACCACAGTCTCCCTCGTTTCCACTCACTGGGCCACACACACCCCACTTGACTGGCATCGGTTGAGCTCCCTTTTGAAAAAGAAAAAGATGCTTTGCATGAAGCACTCTCAAAAATACGCGTGCCTTTCCCGTCCCCTGGCTGACCCAGGGGAAGAAAAGTCCTCTGAGAGCCATGACTTGTTCATCTTGGTTCTTTTAGAGACACAGCGAGGGGACTCCAACCACAGTCTCCCTCGTTTCCACTAACTGGGCCACACACACCCCACTTGACTGGCATCGGTTGAGCCCCCTTTTGAAAAAGAAAAAGATGCTTTGCATGAAGCACTCTCAAAAATACGCGTGCCTTTCCCGTCCCCTGGCTGACCCAGGGGAAGAAAAGTCCTCTGAGAGCCATGATTTGTTCATTTTGGGTCTTTTAGAAACACAGCGAGGGGACTCCAACCACAGTCTCCTTCGTTGCCACTCACTGGGCCACACACACCCCACTTGACTGGCATCGGTTGAGCTCCCTTTTGAAAAAGAAAAAGATGCTTTGCATGAAGCACTCTCAAAAATACGCGTGCCTTTCCCGTCCCCTGGCTGACCCAGGGGAAGAAAAGTCCTCTGAGAGCCATGACTTGTTCATCTTGGTTCTTTTAGAGACACAGCGAGGGGACTCCAACCACAGTCTCCCTGGTTGCCACTCACTGGGCCACACACACCCCACTTGACTGGCATCGGTTGAGCTCCCTTTTGAAAAAGAAAAAGATGCTTTGCATGAAGCACTCTCAAAAATACGCGTGCCTTTCCCGTCCCCTGGCTGACCCAGGGGAAGAAAAGTCCTCTGAGAGCCATGACTTGTTCATCTTGGTTCTTTTAGAGACACAGCGAGGGGACTCCAACCACAGTCTCCCTCATTTCCACTCACTGGGCCACACACACCCCACTTGACTGGCATCGGTTGAGCTCCCTTTTGAAAAAGAAAAAGATGCTTTGCATGAAGCACTCTCAAAAATACGCGTGCCTTTCCCGTCCCCTGGCTGACCCAGGGGAAGAAAAGTCCTCTGAGAGCCATGACTTGTTCATCTTGGTTCTTTTAGAGACACAGCGAGGGGACTCCAACCACAGTCTCCCTCGTTTCCACTAACTGGGCCACACACACCCCACTTGACTGGCATCGGTTGAGCCCCCTTTTGAAAAAGAAAAAGATGCTTTGCATGAAGCACTCTCAAAAATACGCGTGCCTTTCCCGTCCCCTGGCTGACCCAGGGGAAGAAAAGTCCTCTGAGAGCCATGACTTGTTCATCTTGGTTCTTTTAGAGACACAGCGAGGGGACTCCAACCACAGTCTCCCTGGTTGCCACTCACTGGGCCACACACACCCCACTTGACTGGCATCGGTTGAGCTCCCTTTTGAAAAAGAAAAAGATGCTTTGCATGAAGCACTCTCAAAAATACGCGTGCCTTTCCCGTCCCCTGGCTGACCCAGGGGAAGAAAAGTCCTCTGAGAGCCATGACTTGTTCATCTTGGTTCTTTTAGAGACACAGCGAGGGGACTCCAACCACAGTCTCCCTGGTTGCCACTCACTGGGCCACACACACCCCACTTGACTGGCATCGGTTGAGCTCCCTTTTGAAAAAGAAAAAGATGCTTTGCATGAAGCACTCTCAAAAATACGCGTGCCTTTCCCGTCCCCTGGCTGACCCAGGGGAAGAAAAGTCCTCTGAGAGCCATGACTTGTTCATCTTGGTTCTTTTAGAGACACAGCGAGGGGACTCCAACCACAGTCTCCCTCGTTTCCACTCACTGGGCCACACACACCCCACTTGACTGGCATCGGTTGAGCTCCCTTTTGAAAAAGAAAAAGATGCTTTGCATGAAGCACTCTCAAAAATACGCGTGCCTTTCCCGTCCCCTGGCTGACCCAGGGGAAGAAAAGTCCTCTGAGAGCCATGACTTGTTCATCTTGGTTCTTTTAGAGACACAGCGAGGGGACTCCAACCACAGTCTCCCTCGTTTCCACTAACTGGGCCACACACACCCCACTTGACTGGCATCGGTTGAGCCCCCTTTTGAAAAAGAAAAAGATGCTTTGCATGAAGCACTCTCAAAAATACGCGTGCCTTTCCCGTCCCCTGGCTGACCCAGGGGAAGAAAAGTCCTCTGAGAGCCATGACTTGTTCATCTTGGTTCTTTTAGAGACACAGCGAGGGGACTCCAACCACAGTCTCCCTGGTTGCCACTCACTGGGCCACACACACCCCACTTGACTGGCATCGGTTGAGCTCCCTTTTGAAAAAGAAAAAGATGCTTTGCATGAAGCACTCTCAAAAATACGCGTGCCTTTCCCGTCCCCTGGCTGACCCAGGGGAAGAAAAGTCCTCTGAGAGCCATGTCCACATTGTCAGTGGACAGACACGTGTGCTTATCTGCCAGCAGACCCACAGCAGCACTGAAGACAGGTTCCGAGAGAACGCTGGCTGCAGGACACGACAAGATCCCCAAGACGTGCGTGGCGAGCTCAGGCAATTTATCAAGATTGGAAGCCAAGAATGAGCAGGGCTCAAGTTGCACATTAATGGAATCGATGTTTCCTTGCATATACTCATATATCTGTGTGTCCTCCTCTTTTTCCTTGTCCAGCTCTTTTGTTTTCGCATGAGTATATGTCCTTGTCACTTTCTCATGTGTTGTGAGTTGTTTGTGACCTTTTGGACACCTTTGAGGGTGTTTTCTAGGTGTTTTTCTGTGTTTGTGATTGCCTGCCATTGTTTCCTATGCAGTTCGAGTTCGGTTCGTCGAACGTTCGACGAACCGAACTCGAACGGGAGGTCCGTTCGGCGAACCAACCTCGAGCCGAACCGCGACCGGTTCGCTCATCTCTAGTGTCCACCGTGCTCCCAGTTGGAAAAGGAGAGGTTGGCAACTGGAAGGTTTGGTGGAGGATACAGAGCTGTGTGGCTATGAAACTAATAGTAGCCTGAACCGAGTTAGACGCCATTCGGATCTGGAGACTGTGAGCCCTGTTAGCGTCACAGGGTCCACATGCCCACCCAGCCCAGGAACTCCCTGCTAACAACACAGGGGCCATTGAGAAACGCTGACCGTGTGCGTAGGGGCACACCTGTGGACAGCAGGCGCATCAGCAGCAGCAGGCCTGTTAATGCCACTGGGCTGCACAAGCAGGACTGGTAGGACAGGAGCTGGTCTTAACCGTTCTGCGTTACCAACTGTGGTGGTGGCCTGCATCGACACCCTATCCCTGCCTACCTCTGGCCTAAAGCCGCAATGGGTTCAACACATGGAGGTGTGCTCTTTCGGAGCATAATAGAAGACTGCGCACCTCCTTGTTGGCTCCAGCCCCTTTTATAACCTGGGTCCGCCCCAAACCAGGGTGAACCACAATGCACCTCCTGGAGACAAAAGTAGAGTGACACGTCATGAGTGGCATAACTAGCGTCCTATTTGGAACCGCAACTTCAATGATGACCTCATGGCTGCCATGACCCAAACACCTCACCAGTCATCGTCTGACCATCAATAATGCGGTGAAAAGTCATAAGGGTGGGCCTCTGCAAGAAATTTGGGAGGACACCTGATGCCCTGTGGTCTATATGTGCCCCCCCACATCAGGGGCAGGGCCAAAGAGTTCATTACCGGACCTAGTCTCTGATGCAGTAAGTGCCTGAGCATGCTCAGTAGCATGAAATACAGTCTCTGAAAAAAGACTATCACCTTTAGCATGGTGTCTAGGCACAAAACAGGACTTAGACCTGGCACGGAATGCAAGCACCTGTGCAAAGAGGCTTTTCACACTTAGTGTGGGAGCATGCGCTGTATCCCGAAATGAAGACTTAGCGTCAGGAATAACACAGTCAGGCTGAGCATACTCACTAGGCGAAACACTGTAATTAGGCTGCAGCTGGGGTAAATCGGCACACGCATGCGCACTAGCTGCCTCTCCACACTTAGACGTGGAGGGGAAATTGCTCTTGGAGATGCTGTCTATGAACAGAAGGAAAAGAATAAAGGAAGCCTGACTTTCTATCCCTCCGAATTATCAAATGCAGCAATGAATTCCATGAGTTTGCTATAACATTAGCGTAGCAAAATGTGCATGAGGGTGTCATGTAGAGGTGCTATAAATAGCTTGTCACCAGTGGGGCACTAATGGAATACAACAGCCAGTTCTATGATGCAACTAAATGGCAGTATTTTTTGCTATCATTATAGCTTATTAAAAACAGAGCAGGAGGGTGTCATGCAGAGGTGCTAGAAATAGCTTGGCACCAGTGGGGCACTAATGGAATACAACAGCCAGTTCTATGATGCCACTAAATGGCAGTATTTTTTGCTATCATTATAGCTTATTAAAAACAGAGCAGGAGGGTGTCATGCAGAGGTGCTGCACATAGATTTGCACTAGTGTGACTAGACAAAAGTCCAATAGCCACGTTTAGGATGCCACTAGGTACACTGACTGTTTGCTAGTATAATGGCTTAGTTAAAAAAAGTTTGAGTGTGCAATGCAGGCAGACGTGCTGCAAATATCTTTACAATAGTGTGAATAGACAAAAGTACAATAGCCACGTTTAGGATTCCACTAGGTACACTGACTGTTTGCTAGCATAATGGCTTAGTTAAAAAGAGTTGGAGTGTGCAATACAGGCAGACGTGCTGCAAATATCTTTACAATAGTGTGAATAGACAAAAGTACAATAGCCACTTCTTGTTTGCCACTAGGTACACTGACTGTTTGCTAGTATAATGGCTTAGTTAAAAAGAGTTTGAGTGTGCAATGCAGGCAGACGTGCTGCAAATATCTTTACAATAGTGTGAATAGACAAAAGTCCAATAGCCACGTTTAGGATGCCACTAGGTACACTGACTGTTTGCTAGCATAATGGCTTAGTTAAAAAAAGTTGGAGTGTGCAATGCAGGCAGACGTGCTGCAAATATCTTTACAATAGTGTGAATATACAAAAGTACAATAGCCACGTTTAGGATTCCACTAGGTACACTGACTGTTTGCTAGCATAATGGCTTAGTTAAAAAGAGTTGGAGTGTGCAATGCAGGCAGACGTGCTGCAAATATCTTTACAATAGTGTGAATAGACAAAAGTACAATAGCCACTTCTTGTATGCCACTAGGTACACTGACTGTTTGCTAGTAAAATGGCTTAGTTAAAAAGAGTTTGAGTGTGCAATGCAGGCAGACATGCTGCAAATATCTTTACAATAGTGTGAATAGACAAAAGTCCAATAGCCACGTTTAGGATGCCACTAGGTACACTGACTGTTTGCTAGCATAATGGCTTAGTTAAAAAGAGTTTGAGTGTGCAATGCAGGCAGACGTGCTGCAAATATCTTTACAATAGTGTGAATAGACAAAAGTACAATAGCCACGTTTAGGATGCCACTAGGTACACTGACTGTTTGCTAGCATAATGGCTTAGTTAAAAAGAGTTTGAGTGTGCAATGCAGGCAGACGTGCTGCAAATATCTTTACAATAGTGTGAATAGACAAAAGTACAATAGCCACGTTTAGGATGCCACTAGGTACACTGACTGTTTGCTAGTATAATGGCTTAGTTAAAAAAAGTTGGAGTGTGCAATGCAGGCAGACGTGCTGCAAATATCTTTACAATAGTGTGAATAGACAAAAGTACAATAGCCACGTTTAGGATGCCACTAGGTACACTGACTGTTTGCTAGCATAATGGCTTAGTTAAAAAGAGTTTGAGTGTGCAATGCAGGCAGACGTGCTGCAAATATCTTTACAATAGTGTGAATAGACAAAAGTACAATAGCCACGTTTAGGATGCCACTAGGTACACTGACTGTTTGCTAGTATAATGGCTTAGTTAAAAAAAGTTGGACTGTGCAATGCAGGCAGACGTGCTGCAAATATCTTTACAATAGTGTGAATAGACAAAAGTACAATAGCCACGTTTAGGATGCCACTAGGTACACTGACTGTTTGCTAGTATAATGGCTTAGTTAAAAAAAGTTGGACTGTGCAATGCAGGCAGACGTGCTGCAAATATCTTTACAATAGTGTAAATAGACAAAAGTACAATAGCCACGTTTAGGATGCCACTAGGTACACTGACTGTTTGCTAGCATAATGGCTTAGTTAAAAAGAGTTTGAGTGTGCAATGCAGGCAGACGTGCTGCAAATATCTTTACAATAGTGTGAATAGACAAAAGTACAATAGCCACGTTTAGGATGCCACTAGGTACACTGACTGTTTGCTAGTATAATGGCTTAGTTAAAAAAAGTTGGAGTGTGCAATGCAGGCAGACGTGCTGCAAATATCTTTACAATAGTGTGAATAGACAAAAGTACAATAGCCACTTCTTGTATGCCACTAGGTACACTGACTGTTTGCTAGTATAATGGCTTAGTTAAAAAGAGTTGGAGTGTGCAATGCAGGCAGACGTGCTGCAAATATCTTTACAATAGTGTGAAAAGACAAAAGTCCAATAGCCACGTTTAGGATGCCACTAGGTACACTGACTGTTTGCTAGTATAATGGCTTAGTTAAAAAAAGTTGGACTGTGCAATGCAGGCAGACGTGCTGCAAATATCTTTACAATAGTGTGAATAGACAAAAGTACAATAGCCACGTTTAGGATGCCACTAGGTACACTGACTGTTTGCTAGTATAATGGCTTAGTTAAAAAGAGTTTGAGTGTGCAATGCAGGCAGACGTGCTGCAAATATCTTTGCACTACTGTGACTACACAAAAGTCCAGTAGCCACGTTTAGGATGCCACTAGGTACACTGACTGTTTGCTATTATAATGGCTTAGTTAAAAAGAGTTGGAGTGTGCAATGCAGGCAGACGTGCTGCAAATATCTTTGCACTACTGTGACTACACAAAAGTCCAATAGCCACGTTTAGGATGCCACTAGGTACACTGACTGTTTGCTAGCATAATGGCTTAGTTAAAAAGAGTTTGAGTGTGCAATGCAGGCAGACGTGATGCAAATATCTTTGCAATAGTGTGACTAGATAAAAGTACAATAGCCACGTTTAGGATGCCACTAGGTACACTGACTGTTTGCTAGTATAATGGCTTAATTAAAAAGAGTTGGATTGTGCAATGCAGGCAGACGTGCTCTGCAAATGTCTTTGCACTAGTGGGACTATAGCAAAGTCCAATAGCCACGTTTAGGATGCCACTAGGTACACTGAGTGTTTGCTAGCATAATGGCTTAGTTAAAAAGAGTTGGAGTGTGCAGAGGACAGGAGGGTACAGTGCCAGGATTGTGGGGCTCTGGGTAGAGGAATGGAAGCCTGCCTTTCTATTCCCTCCTAATGGTGAAATGCAGCGACGAAATCCCTGACCTTGGCTACACAGACGTTGTCTCTGTTTTCAGGACCTGTCACCTATGGCTCTCTGACCCTGCCGATTTGAGCCCTTAAATGGACTGATAGAAAGTGCTCTCCCTAAGCTGTCTAACGCTGTGTATGGTGCGCATACAGCTGTATCGGCGATAGGACTCAGGAGGACGGAGCTGCGACAGTGATGTCTGACACCAAAGACGCAGAAGAGATAATGGCGTCCTGGAGGAAAATGTCCGGTTTTATAATGCAGGGACATGTGACATGGACATCCTATCACACATGCCGTTGCTTCTCTGGCTAAAAGTCCACTTAGCTGTGTGTGTGTCTGGGATTGGCTGACATGCTGGTCCGCCCCACTACACGCGCACGCTTTGGGAAGGAAGACAAGGAAAAAAAAAAAATGGCGATCGCCATTATAGAAACAGCAGTGATCTGAAGGCGCTGTTCACGCACACTATACACTGAAATGTCATAATAGTGTGATTCACAGAGTGACTTACACTATTACAGCGGAAACCAAGCTAGGAATTAGCTGTTTTTTTGCTGCTAGAACCGTTCTCGAACGTTTCTAGAACTATCGAGCTTTTGCAAAAAGCTCGAGTTCTAGTTCGATCTAGAAAAGGCCCCAAAATCACTCGAGCCTAGAACTGGAGAACCTCGAACCACGAACCGCGCTCAACTCTACTCTCGGCCCAGCGTTTATTCCCCGCTACATGAGTTTGAGTGATACTGTCAGGAAAAAAATGGACATGTCTCCTTGTGGTTCAATTGGAAACACCATTCGTGTGAAAACACAGACATGTAAGCAGCACCATAGATTATAATTGGCACACGTGTATATGTGTCTCCTGTATGTGTGAAAACAGATGCCACATGAACACACTGACGTGTGAAGGGGGTCTTAGAAAACTGTTGTCTTTTTTTGGAAGGGCATAAAAATATTTACAGAAATATTCCGACAAGCTATGCACACTCATGTTTGCATACATTCATGTTTACATGACCTGGGCATGTTTTTAAGTCTATAACTGTTAAGGGCTCATTCACACATACAATTTTTCCATGTATGAGAAAACAGGACCTGTTATTCTGATTAGAGTTTGGATCAGAATGGGAGAATACTGTGGTACAAGTATCATCTGATTTTCTAGTACATTGAGGAAAAAAACAACAATTCTTTATCTTCTCCATTCTGAGTCCATGAAAATCGGACCGCATTTATATATCATCCATGTACGATATGATTTTTTTCATAGACCCATTGATCTGCATTGCCAATTTTGATCTGACCTTCAGATCAAAATCGGACAAGTCTCCGAAATATTCCACGGACATGTTAATTGCCCCACAGAGTAGCACAGGTTTGATTGCTATCCATGAAAACCACAGATAGAACTCATACCTGACAATTGGAAGTCCCTAAGGCTGAATTTCAACAGAAAATAACACTTTAACTCCTTCACCCGGAAGGCTGTTTTCTCCTTCCCAATGAGGTCAATTTTTTCAATTTTGACCAGTGTCATTTTATGAGGTAACAACTCTGCCATGCTTCAACGAATCCCAGTTATTCATATTGTACTTCATAAATTAAATTAAGGATGAAAAGGTTGAAAATGTCCCAATTTTCACAATTTTTTATGCCTTTAACCAGAGAGTTATATCACACAAATTAGTTCATAAATAACATTTATTACTTGTCTGCTTTACATCAGCACCAATTTTGCAACATCATTTTTTGTTAGGAAGTTAGAAAGGATAATGCGGGCGTCACACGAGACGATCTATCATACGATATGTCGTCGGGGTCACGGTTTTTGTGACGCACATCCGGCATCGTTTGCGACGTCGTTGCGTGTGACAACGAGCGACTCTGAACGTTCGCAAATCGGTTACAAATTGTGTATCGTTGACACATTGCTCATTTTTAAAAAGTCGTTTATTCTTCTTTGCGCCGGTTGTTCATCGTACCCGGGGTAGCACACATCGCTCCGTGTGACACCCCGAGAACGATGAACACAGCTTACCTGCGTCCCGCCGGCAATGCTGAAGGAAGGAGGTGAGCGGGAGGTTTACGTCCTGCTCATCTCCGCCCCTCCGCTTCTATTGGCCGGCTGCTGTGTGACGTCGCTTTGACGCCGAACGTCCCACCCCCTTCAGGAAGTGGATGTTCGCCGCCCATACGACGTCGCTCAGCAGGTAAGTGTGTGTGACGGGGGTTTAACGACTTTGTGCGCCACAGGCAACTAATTGCCCGTGATGCACAAACGACGGGGCAGGTGTGATCGCACGAGCGATCGCACGATAGATCGTCTCGTGTGAAGCCCGCATTACTGTTTATCAACAATTTCTCATTTTTCCCCCAAAGTTTTCAAAACAATTTTTTTTAGGAACCACATCACATTTGAAGTGACTTTAAAAGGCTTATGTGGCAGAAAATACCCAAAAGTGACACCAGTCTAATAACGGCACCCCTCAAACTACTCAAAACCATATCCAATACATTTATTTACGCTTCAGGTGCTTCACAGGCCTTAAAGCAATGTGAAGAGGAAAAATGAAAATTTTACTTTTTCCCACAAAAATTTTACTTTAGCTCCAAATTTTGCATTTTCACAAGGGTTACAGAAGAAAATAGACCATACAATTTCCTGTGAAATTTCTTCTGAGTACACTGATGCCACCAATATTTGGTGGAAAACTATTGTTTGGCGCATGGAAGGGCTTGGAATGGAAGGAGTGCCATTTGGCTTTTGAAACTCAAAATTCTCTGGAACCTATAGTGGACCCCATGTCGTGTTAGCAGCATGCCTGATGTGCCTAAAAAGGGAAAACTCCTCACAATTTGGAAACATGACCCCTCAAGGAATTTATCTATGTGTGGTGAGCACCTTGAACCCAAGGTGCTTTACAGAATTGTATAACATTGAGCTGTGAAAGTAAAATAATCACATTTTTTCCACAAAAATGTTGCTTTAGTCCCTATTTTTTAAATTTTCTTAAAGATAACAGTAAAAAATACACCATACAAATTGTTTTGGAATTTCTTCTGAGTATGGGTGTACCTCATAAGTTGTGGAAATATACTGTTTGTGTGCAAGGTAGGGCTCGGAAGGGAAAGACCACCAGTTTGGCTGGAATAGATTGTGAATACCATGTCACATTTGAAGAGTCGCTGACATGCCAAAATAGCAGAAACCCCCACAAGTGACCCATTTTGAAAACTACACCTCTCACAGTATTCAAGTAGGGGATCAGTGAGCATTTTTAAACCTCAGGCCATTTATAGAATTGTATTATATTGGGTTCAGTAAATGAAAATTACTAATTTTTTTCCACTAAAATTTTGTTTTGGCCCAAATGAGCACTTACAGGTTTCCATCTAAATCTCCTAGTGATGTGATACAGATGACACTCCCTAGGGATCGATTCACTATATGCAGCTGAGTTACTCTGGGCTCCATCTGGCCTCTGTTCAGCAGTGTTCTTTTCGAAAGTGCACAAAACTGTGGTTGACCACGCTTTTATGCACCACTGAAAAGACTGATACCACCAAGCCATAGGCCAGAGAGAGTCAAAGGTGACTTATTCTGCCTTATTATAGGAAATGTTCCACCAGGGGTTCCATCTGAATCATTAAGAGATGTACACATAGAGCGTAAGATAACAGGATAAATATGAGCTGAGCTTTAAGAATAATAATGACAAATCAATAGCAAGTGAAGAATTGCTTTTAGTTATTTTTTACGCTATTCATCATGTGGTTTAAGTGATTGGACAGCTTTATTTTTTGGGTCAGTGTGATTACAGCAATACCAGATTTATATAATTTTTTATGATTAGCTTGTATTGCACACTAAAAATGCTTTTTTTTACAAAATAAACAAGTTTTTGCAATGCCTTATTTTGAGACTTGTAACTTTTCTGTATTTCTGCTGGCAAAGTTATGATATTACTCTCTCCTTCAAAATTCTGCACCTTTGTGCTAGGGCCTGCGGTGCTATCCTGGTGCTGTGAGACTGCAGCACCAGGATACCACTGCAAGCCCTGGCAGAAGGGTGCAGAATTCTGAAGGACTTATGGGACATCATGGAACCTCATAGCACCTGGAAATCGCTACAAGTCTTGGTATAAGGGTGTATCATAATGGAGGATTTATGGGAGACTCTGGAGCTTCATAGCACCTGGAAATCGCTACAAGCCTTGGTATAAGGGTGTATCATTTTGGAAGACTTATTGGAGACTCTGGAACCTGTATGAAGGAATTTTACTTATCCACTGATGAAAGTTAATATTTTGAACTTCACTTGAGATTGGAAGCCTTCTGAGGAACCCCATAAACTTCAGGGGGGGAACGCGTCTAGGCGAGGCATTTTCCTTTCTGGGATAGGACGATGATGGGAGGATAGAAACCACAACAAAAAATAACAAGCATTCTGTGGATATAGAAAATGGAATGATACCCCATGACCCCATGATTTCTCCTAGATATCCCAGTTTGTAAGGATAACATCTGTGGATATTTGTAGCAGATTGTCTTTTCTGACTCCAACGTGGCTCTTTGTATATGAAGGAATTATGAATGGGGACATATATTATCTGTGGCTATTTATGTATATATAATCTCTCACCCTGTGTTTTTTCTAACCTCACCTATTTATCAAAACTATTTGAGGGGCATGGTTGCCCTGAATGGGGAGCAGTGAAGCTGTTCTTGAATGTTCAGCGAAGTCTGACAACCTTTAATTTCTAGACTACAGACATTATATGACAATTTGACCCTGACTGATAGCTTGAGATTTTTTAGACTACTCCTGTCTTGACTTCAGGAAACCAACTAGTCAACAACTAAATCTTTTTAAACCTTTCACCTGAGTTAGGCATACAGGGCTCAATAGGGTGAGGTTAGGGTCAGCGGCCATTCGAGTGGAGGGAGGGGGGGCAAAAAAAAAAACCAAGGGTCACCTCCGCTGACAGGAAGGTATCGTGACTTAGGAATTTTCTAGGGAGAGGTAAGCATATGTTTATTAATCACCATACATCTTGATATATACATATATGTGTATAGTCCTCTGCGCCATGATTGCATGTTCTACATTTAAATACTTTTATATCACTAAGTTGTAATTTTTATATGCTTTATTTATATTTGTTATTTTTTTAGATTGGAGTATTGGCTTTTGGTTTATAGATAAGTGTTGATGTTTATATTTCTACTATTTTCAGGCACAATTTTTTTTATTGCTTTCTATTCTGGTTTTTATGAGGCAGAAGGAACATAAAACAGCAATTCACTAGTTTATTCTTCACAATTTTACAGAAAAAAAAGATTGTATTTGCATCACTATATTCTGAGACCAATAGATTTTTTATTTTTTTGTGGAAAGAGCCATGTGGGGGCTTAGTTTTTGTAGGACCCAATGACCTTTTTAGCTATACAATTTTTATTCACATGCAACTTTTTAATACTGTTTTATTCTAGTTTTTTTGGTGGTATGAAAGGGTGTCATTTTTTACGGTGTTCACTGAATGGGTTAAGTAGTGTGACAGTTTTATAGAGGAGATTGTTGTGAATGTGGCAATCCCAAATATGTGTATTTTTTTGTTTTGTTTTTACAAAAATGTATGTTTATTGGTAGAATTTTGTTTTCATTTTTTTTGTCCTTTATTTAGTATTTTTTTTAAATATGATTACAATTTTGAAAACTTTTTTTCTACTTTATTACCTAGTCCCATAATGGAACATCAACTTTCCCTGCTCTGATTGCTGATCTAATACTCTACAATGTTTTTACATGCTTTTACGCTTTTAAGACACTAATGTAAAGACACTAACCCCAAGTTAAGAGGGAACATGTCAGGTGCAATATGCACCCAGAACCATGAGTAGTTCTGAGTGCATATTGCTAATCTCTACCTAACCATCTCTGTATCTAGTAGCATAGATAAAAAGATCTTTAGAAAAAGTTTTCTAAAGATCTTTTATCATATGCTAATGTGGCCAGTGACTATTCGAAAGAGTGTTAGTTTCCTTGGCTAGTCGGCCCCCTTAGCATCTAAGCATGCCTCTGTGGTAGGCGTGCTAACATGCTAATGAATGCGCAACATCAGAGGCATGCTCGCTCTCACCTCTGCTGCCACCGCTAGTTTTCGACTCAGTGCATATGAATAGAAGTCCCAGACTTCCAGTCATGCGTACTATGAACCCGGGTGTATACTTCTGGGCTTCAAACTGATGTAGTGTGCATGATCGGAAGTCCGGGGAGATTCTGATCTTGTGCCCTCAGCCAAAAACCAGAGGTGGCAGCAGAGGTGAGACTGACTATGCCTCTGACGCTGCACATTAATTAGCATGATAGTACGCCCACAGTGCTTAAATTCTAAGGGGGCCGTCTAGCCAAGAGAACTAACGCCCTTGCGACTAGTTGCTGACCTCATTAGCATATCATAGAGGATCTTTAGAAATACTTTTCCTAAAGATCTCTTTACCTACGCTACTAGATATATTGATGGTTAGGTCGGGATTAGCAATATACTCCCAGAACTGCTCGTGGTTCTGGGTGCATATTGCATCTGACGGGTTCCCTTTAAAAGGGAAAAGGGATCTAATTTCATGACTTGTAATAATTATATATTTCTAAAAAGCAACAAGATAACTTTTATCACATGTTTCTCAGGAGGGTTTAGTAAATGGATACTCAGTAGTGAAAGCTAAAGTTAAAAACAATGGTAGACTTTTGTCTAGCTTTCTGAGAACAGCTTTGACTATGTAAACAAAAGAAAAGTGACTAGTCGTATTTCTGTTGTTTTTAATTAGCTTTACTCACATTTTCCCAATTAATTTTGGATTTATGCAGCTTTAGCAGGAAGAATGCCAAGGTGACTACTAGTAACTTTGGGAACTTCTTAAAGGGAGGGGTGCAGATTTTTAATATAAACAAACAGTTTTGATATTACAAGATATAAATATAAACCTAATTATAAAACCTACAATAAGAAACATGTATTAGAATTGTTTCCTAGTTCTTTCTTTTGTTTTATTGTCTTATAACACATGTAAAAAAGACATGCTTTCAATTTTTTTCTTGTTTTTCTTTTTTTTAAGTGGGTTTAGTGGCGTTTTTATTAAATTTAAATAATTTTCTCTAGTTTTTTTTTCAATAGAAACATTTGTGCAAAAAAGAATAAAAAGTCAGCATATGTAGTGAACATATGTAAAAGTGCTACAAAAATCGCAAGTCAAAACGATTAATTTTATATACAGTATTTCTCTATGAATTGTAACATCTAGCTACAACATTTTTTTTAAATCCACAACACAAAAACCGCACAAAAATTGCTGTTGTAAATAACATTAAAAACAGACTTCTGATGTTGTGAATACATAAAGTTGAAACCAGTTTACATACACTATCTGACATGAAATTAGAATAAACCTTTCCTGTTTTAGGTCAATTAGGATTACCAAAATTATTTATATTTGTCAAATGCCAGAATAATGAGAGAGAGAGAGAGAGAAAGAGAGAGAATGTTTTAAGACATTTTCAATGCTCTTACTGAAGGAAAAGGGTTGTTGGCCAAAATTTTGTGATATATGACTCCATCCATCCTCCCTTTAATACAATACAGTTGTCCTGTCCCCTTTGCAGGAAAAAAACCCCAAATTATGAAGTTTCCACACTCATTCTTCATGGTTGGGACGGTGTTCTTGGGGTTGTCCATATCCTTCTTCTTCCTCCAAACATGGCGAGTGGAGTTGATGCCAAAAACGTTTATCTTGGTCTCATCTGACTACATGAACATGACCTTCTCCCATGCCTTCTTCCAGATGGTCATTTGTGAACTTTAAACAAGCCTGGACATATGCTGGCATGAGCTGTGGGACCTTGCGTGCCCTGCAAGATTTTAATCCATGACGGCGTAGTGTGTTACTAACAGTAATCTTTGAGACTGTAGTCCCAACTCTCTTCAAGTCATTTAACAGGTCCTTCCATGTTGCTCTGAGCTGATTCCTGACCTTTCTCAGAATCATCCTTAACCTTGTAGATGAGATCTTGCATGCCCCAGACTGAGTAAGATTGACAGTCATCTTGTGTTTCTTCCATTTTCTAATAATTGTACCAACAGTTGTTGCCTTCTCACTCTCTGTTTGCCTATTGTCCTGTAGCCCATTCCAACCTTGTCGAGGGTTACAATTATTTCCCTGGTGTCCTTAGACAGTTTTTGGTCTTGGCCATGGTGGAGAGATTGGAGTGTGGTTGATTGAGTAGGGGAACAATCTCCTTTTATTCAGGTAATGAGTGCAAACAGGTGCAATTAATACAGGTAATGAGTGCAGAATAGGAGGTCTTCTTAGATAGAAAAATAACGTGTGTGAGAGCCAGAATTCTTGCTGGTTGGTAAGTGATCAAATACTTATTTCAAGCAATAAAATGCAAAATAATTATTTAAAAATCATACAATGTGCTATTATGTATTCTGTCTGTCACAGTTGAAGAGTACCTATGAATTAAATGACAGACCTTTCCATTCATTTTAGGTGGGAATACTTCTACTAAATCAGCAGTGTATCAAATATTTATTTTCCCCAATATAAAGCAGATTTTTAGCATAGTTTTTTGTGTACTTTTCATACCTTTTAATATTGTAAACTAAATATTCTGATAATATATATTATTCTAATAGTATTCTAAGTTATTACAGTTTTAGACAAAATTGTTGGTCTCTTTCTGATAAAGAAATAAAAAAAACAGAATGGTCACTGAAATAACTTGAAACTGACAAAAATCAGACATTGCTTTTTGAATTGTAGTTAAACAAAAACATAAAAAACAATCAAAATGACCTAAACAACAATAATGGGACCCCTAGAATATATTGAAAATAATTTGACCCTAAGCCTAGTGGCTATAGATAAGCGAACCTTCCGATGTTTGGTTCAGTTCGTGTTAAGGCCCCGTTACACACAACGACGTATCTAACGATTTATCGCTGGGGTCACGAATTAAGTGATGCACATCCGGCATCGTTACCAACGTCGTTGCGTGTGACACCACCGAACGGCCATTAACGATCAAAAATACTCACATTATCATTGATCGTTGACTAGTCGTTCATTTTCAAAAAATAATTGATTATTGCAGGACGGAGGTTGTTTGTCGTTCCCGAGGTAGCACATATCGCTACATGTGACACCCGAGGAACGACGAACAACACCGTACCTGCGGCCGCCTGCAATGAGGAAGGAAGTAGGTGGGCAGGATGTTGCGGCCGCTCATCTCCGCCCCTCCGCTTCTATTGGGTAGCCGCTTAGTGACGCCCCTGTGACGCCGCACGAACCGCCCCCTTAGAAAGGAGGCGGTTCGCTGGCCACAGCGTCGTCGCTAGGCAGGTAAGTCCGTGTGATGGCTCCTAACGATTTTATGCGCCACAGGCAGCGATTTGCCAGTGACACACAAACAACGGGGGCGGGTGATTTCACCAGCGATATCGCTAGCGATATCGCTGCATGTAAAGCCCCCTTTAGCTGACTTCACCGAATGGTTTGCTAAACATATCTTAACTAGGGATAATCGAATACTTTGATTATTTGGCTTCGCCAATATTTTACGAATACATCGCTGCTTTTCGACTATTCGCAAATATTCGATGCGCAATGAAAGTCTATGGGAAACCCGAATAACAACTATTCGGAACTATTCTGGCTTCCCATAAACTTACATTGCGCATCGAATAGTCGAATAGCGGCGAGGTATTCGGAAAATATTTGTATTTGTATTCGATCATCCCTAATCCTAACCCATTAAATTCAAAGTTAGGCAAAAACAATGGCATAGTCAACAGCTTTATGAGGGCAGAAAAGCTGCCAAAACAGCTCAAATCATTTTACAGTGGAGCCACACTGTTGTGGCACAGCTATTAACTTCCTAGACTATTAACATAAAAATATTGGATGAGTGACAGGAGTAGGCCTGTTGCTTGGAGAACCCTGCGACAACAGACAATATACAACTTGCAGACTCATCTTGGAGTCTATACATTCTAAAAATTAGAGTTAGGCAACAGGACAGTGGCATCAGTTGCCCTACAGTACCCATAGTCTCTTAGCGCTGCAGTTAAGCATGGGCCATACACAACACACTTTTATTTTTCTACAATATGTATCTTATTATGTTGAAATAGATATGAGATATGATAATAAATATCTACGTATGATCATGGTACTGATTGTATATATTTAATCCTTATATGTATCTTCAGTTCTGAAAAAGGCATGAGCCGAAACGTTATTGATTAACTGATGATCACCTGTTAATAAAACAATTTTTGTTTTCAACATTCATGAGTGCCTGAGTTTTTTTCTAAAAGGTTAATTAGGTGTCTGTACTTAGGTTGTGCAGTCATTTTGTGCTGAGAGACAATTAAAGTTGTATTTGCCTAAGTCAGTGAGAGAATTATATTGAGGATTGTAAGATACTCAGAGCTCATCAAAAAATAGAAAGAATGATTCACTGACCATACATGTCAATGAAGCAGCACATTGTGCATGGCCAACTTTGGAAAACTTGGTTGCGACTCTGTTTCGATTGTTTTGAATATTTAGGCACACTTGAAACATTTTTTAGACATCCATTTGCCACAAAATGAACTTTATAGAGGTTCACTGCACTTTCATACAGTTTTTCTCATAACACATAGCTCTCTGTGTCAGGCTGACTACTTGTGCTTAGTCAGCACCCATCTGTCAATGCCCTGACATTCTTAGCTTTGTGTGAATTAAACATGAATAGTTCTTAGCTGATTTTTAATTATCCTTTGTCTACAAGCCTTCTGAAATAAGTCAATAGCTGTGATCCACATTTTGTTTTGTTTCCCCATCTAGGGGACTTAAATGCAGAGCACTAGATCCATTAACTGGCTTTTTATCATGTGAAACATACAGCATTTACATCTTCAACAATAATTTACCCCTTTATTACCCAGCGATTTTCGTTTTTTCCTCCCTTTTTTTCAAAGTGCTATAACTTTTTAAATTTCCTATACATGTAGCCATACGAGAGCTTGCTTTTTTGAGGGACGAGTTGTACTTTAGAATGACACCATTTATTATGCCCCATATTGTACTTGAAAATAGGGAAAAAAGTTCCTAATGTGGTGAAATTGCAAAAAAGTGCAATTACACAATTGATTTTGTTTTTTTTTAATTTACCGTATTCACTATATGGTAAAGCTGACCTGGCAGTATGATTTCCTAGGTCTGTACAAGTATGTAGATATCAAACATGTATAGAAAAATTCAGTATGTTGTTAAAAAGAATAATTGTGCTTCTGTCGTCATTTTCTGAGAGCCGTAGCATTCTGATTTTTCAGGATCTGGAACTATGTGATGGCTTATTTATTGCGTCCTGAGCTGACATTTTTAAGTATACCAAATATGTGTATTTTTATTAATTGTTTTATTTTGAAGGGGACAAAAGAGATTTGAAGTTTTGTGTGGTTTTTGTTACATTTTTCATATTTTATAGGGCCGTCGATGGGAGTGGGGAATGGTGCGTTCCCCATCAGCGAGGGTTAAATCTCACTATCAGAGATTGACAGTGGAATTTAGCTAGTTAAGAGGCACAAGTGGATCTCCGATCCACCAGCACCTGTTAGCTACACATGTCGGCTGATTATATCAGGGGAAAAATGCAAGTTCGCATTACAGGGACACAAACGACCTATGACGTACTGGTATGTCATAAGCAGTGAAGGATTAATTGATAGTGTCAATATATTTCTTTCTTTTTTTCCCCTGTATTTGGTAAGTCAGTAGCTTTGTTCCTCTAAAATTACACTTCATTAATAAAAAAAAAGAAATTTAAGAGTGTAAAACAAAAAAAAACATAACATTTTTGGACTACAGTGCCTTAATTTTGCAATAACTCTTATTGAATAGTATTTCTGCCTGACATTCTGTCATCAGGGATCACAGGTGTGCATGACACCCCTGATTGTTTCCTTAATGATCAGAGATAGAGGTTAAGATTAGATGTGCTCTGCTTAATCAGAGGGAAAAAATATGTGGTGTTTCAGTCATAACATCCGAGAGTCATTATGCTTTTTGCACTGTCCATTTATGCTTGTATATTTTAATAATGTCCACCTTAGACTCATGTCTCTCTTGTCTCTTCTCAAGATTAAATGCATTATTTTTTTGATCTCTGCTCATAATTAAGATCCTGCTTGCCTCTTTCAGTTTTGTGAACTGAAACTGAACTGAAATGCTTTATAAACTGATAATATTACATCAATGTTCTGCAGAAGCTCTATATACCTCTTTTAATTCATGATGATATCAAAGAAGTGGCCGATTGACATTGCATAAGGTTAGCTAACAAGTACACTCAGATACTTCTGGTTCTAATTTTACTTCTTCCAGAACATACAATGCATAACTGCCATGCCTCGGGATTTGATCCAGTGATGACCTTGTACTATGTGGTCAGATTCCATCTCTGCTGAACCACACCATGGTCACTCGCTAGCCTAGTGCCGATGATCTTTTACCTTTGTTTTCATTCTTTTTTGTTTGCGATCAGCAGATGTTTTCTTTTGTTCATTTGTTTTGTTCTATCACATTTTAGAGTGGCTATTTATACCTTCTCATGCTGGTCTTCTCTGCTGGCTATAATACTAGGTGGATCCTGCTAAGCAGTCTCAGCCCCACTGCCAAGGATTTTGCCAGTCAAATAGAGACCAGCATGGTATATTCTCTTTGGTGTGTCACTTTCTAACCTACTCCTTTCTCCTACACACAAAAAGGTAAAGATTCACACAAAATAATAAAATACAAATCTTTATTGTTACATAATGGTAAAATCACAATAAAAAAGTAAGGGGATTAGTATAAAACCTAATAAAGAAACGTATGGGCTAGGGCATATATCAAATATAAAAAGGTATGGAAAATGCAAAAAATATATATGTAAAGAAGTCACAACATGCTAAGTATAAAGTGTAAAAAAGAATTCAATGAAAAAAAATCGTAACTCGGTGATAGTGTTTGAATGCATGAAACAGGCAAATCCCTATGGTAATTTGTCCCAGGATTCCAAATCTGTTTTCAGAACATTTATATTTTGCATGGATTTTGAGTAACACGAGTAGAGTTGAGCGCGGTTCGTGGTTCGTGGTTCTGCAGTTCGCGGTTCGAGTGATTTTGGGGGGTGTTCTAGATAGAACTAGAACTCGAGCTTATTGCTAAAGCTCGATAGTTCTAGATACGTTCGAGAACGGTTCTAGCAGCAAAAAAGCAGTGCTTTTTATAGCTACAGTGTGCAGGAGCCATCGCTGGCAGCCTGCCAGAAGCTGGTAACCAAGATAAACATCGGGTATCCAAGCAAAGCGCTTTGGTTAGTAACCCGATGTTTATCCTAGTTACGTGCAGGAAGACCACACTTCCACGCTCAGCTCGCTCCGCCCCCTCCTGCACGCGGCATGTACACATACACACACACACACTCACACACACGTCCGTTATCCTGGCACTCTGCACACATGGTCCCGCTCGGCTTACCTGCGGTGATGAAGTCCCGACCTCAGCGCTGTCACTGTCCTCCATGGCAGCCGCTTGTCACATCACCTTCTCTCGCTTCCGACCCGAGACTGACTAGCGGTGACGTCACGGGCCTCTCGCGATACTTGGCTGTGAAGGCGGCGGTCATTGAACTCAGTGACAGGGGCTGTCAGCAGTGCAGGAGATCAGCGCAGGTAATGTACCTCGCTGACAGCAGCACTTGTCATGCCCTGCAGTGACCTGGGCTGACCCATTGATGTTAGCTCAGGTCACTGCACTGCTCTCCCAGCCAATGGGGAACATCCTGCTCTTCATTGACTGGGAAAGTATGGATCGTCATGGCAACCCCTTGGATTACACCAGACCTGGATTTGTTTTTCTTTCTAATAAATTGGTTAAAGAGGGAATGTATTGGGGAGTATTTTTTCAAATAAAAATGTGTTTGTCGTCTTTTTTTTTTTATTACTGACTTTGTTGGTGATGTCGGGTATCTGATAGACGCCTGACCTCACCAACCCCAGGGCTTGATGCCAGGTGACATTACACATCTGGTATTAACCCCATATATTACCCCGTTTGCCACCGCACCAGGGCGCGGGATGAGCTGGGGTGAAGCACCAGGATTGGCGCATCTAATGGATGCGCCACTTCTGGGGCGGCTGTGGCCTGCTATTTTTAGGCTGGGGAGAGTCCAATAACCATGGACCTCCTTAGTCTGAGAATATCAGAGCCCAGCTGTCTGCTTTACCTTGGCTGGTGATCCAATTTTGGGGGGACCCCTACGTGTTTTTTTTTTTTAATTATTTATTTAATTTAAAATTACAGCGTGGGGTGCCCTCAGTTTTGGATTACCAGCCAAGGTGAGGTTGCCAGCTGTGGTCTGCAGGCTGCAGCCGTCTGCTTTACCCTAGCTGGCTACAAAAATAGGGGGAACCCTACGTCATTTTGTTTTTTCATTTTTTTGGCTAAATACAAAGCTAAGCACCCCTTAGTGCCACATGAAAGGCACCAAAGGGTGCAAAATTACAAAATGCAGGAGAGTGGGACATTATGTGTCTTTCTGCCATTATAATGACAGAAAAGACTGATATGAAGTGCACAAGCACAAGAAAATCACCAGAGCGCTCTACGCTGTGAAAAGCAGTAGAAAATGGCACTGGAGTGAACATGTGACCGCCTCATGTAGGATGAAGCTATGGATCCTGGGTAAATTTATGCATTTACCCTCCTTCAGTTTTTTTGCAGTACACAAAAAAAACGTAAGGCACACGGATGACAAACAGATGACATACAGACCGTCTACGGAACGGAATGGAAACGGATGCCACACGGATGCAGCCGTGAAAAAAACGGACTGTTTTTGCAGACCACAAAAATGGATCGGTCGTGTTAATGTAGCCTTATTCTGATCTGCCGTTTATAAACAGCAGGCAGTAATACAGTGCCTACAAGTAGTATTCAACCCTCTGCAGATTTAGCAGGTTTGATAAGATGCAAATAAGTTAGAGTCTGCAAACTTCAAGCAAGAGCAGGATTTATTAACAGATGCATAAATCTTACAAACCAACAAGTTATGTTGCTCAGTTAAATTTTAATAAATTTTCAACATAAAAGTGTGGGTCAATTATTATTCAACCCCGAGGTTTAATATTTTGTGGAATAACCCTTGTTTGCAATTACAGCTAATAATCGTCTTTTATAAGACCTGATCAGGCCGGCACAGGTCTCTGGAGTTATCTTGGCCCACTCCTCCATGCAGATCTTCTCCAAGTTATCTAGGTTTTTTGGGTGTCTCATGTGGACTTTAATCTTGAGCTCCTTCCACAAGTTTTCAATTGGGTTAAGGTCAGGAGACTGACTAGGCCACTGCAACACCTTGATTTTTTCCCTCTTGAACCAGGCCTTGGTTTTCTTGGCTGTGTGCTTTGGGTCGTTGTCTTGTAGGAAGATGAAATGACGACCCATCTTAAGATCCTTGATGGAGGAGCGGAGGTTCTTGGCCAAAATCTCCAGGTAGGCCGTGCTATCCATCTTCCCATGGATGCGGACAAGATGGCCAGGCCCCTTGGCTGAGAAACAGCCCCACAGCATGATGCTGCCACCACCATGCTTGACTGTAGGGATGGTATTCTTGGGGTCGTATGCAGTGCCATCCAGTCTCCAAACGTCACGTGTGTGGTTGGCACCAAAGATCTCGATCTTGGTCTCATCAGACCAGAGAACCTTGAACCAGTCTGTCTCAGAGTCCTCCAAGTGATCATGAGCAAACTGTAGACGAGCCTTGACATGACACTTTGAAAGTAAAGGTACCTTACGGGCTCGTCTGGAACGGAGACCATTGCGGTGGAGTACGTTACTTAAGGTATTGGCTGAAACCAATGTCCCCACTGCCATGAGATCTTCCCGGAGCTCCTTCCTTGTTGTCCTTGGGTTAGCCTTGACTCTTCGGACAAGCCTGGCTTCGGCACGGGAGGAAACTTTCAAAGGCTGTCCAGGCCGTGGAAGGCTAACAGTGTTCCATAAGCCTTCCACTTCCGGATGATGCTCCCAACAGTGGAGACAGGTAGGCCCAACTCCTTGGAAAGGGTTTTGTACCCCTTGCCAGCCTTGTGACCCTCCATGTTCTTGTGTCTGATGGCCTTGGAATGCTCCTTTGTCTTTCCCATGTTGACCATGTATGAGTGCTGTTCACAAGTTTGGGGAGGGTCTTAATTAGTCAGAAAAGGCTGGAAAAAGAGACAATTAATCCAAACATGTGATGCTTTGTGCCTGAAATACTTCTTAATACTTTAGGGGAACCAAACAGAATTCTGGTGGTTTGAGGGGTTGAATAATAAATGACCCTCTGAATAAACTTTTCTCAATTTAAAAAAAAAAAAAAAAAAAGAAATAACATTCTTTTTTGCTGCAGTGTATTTCACACTTCCAGGCTGATCTACAGTCCAAATGTCACATAGCCAAGTTAATTCCGAATGTGTAAACCTGCTAAATCTGCAGGGGGTTGAATACTACTTGTAGGCACTGTAAGTGAATAACGCCCCCCAGCGTCAGAAAATCTCCGGGGTTTCAGGGCTAGCTTAGACCCTGGAGATCATGATTCAGGACGGTTTTTCCGGTCCCCGCTCACGTGATCACAGGTATACACCGTACACCGCTGATCACGTTACAGTAAATGACAGCGCTGGTAAAAAATTATTTATCTCCCATCTGGCATGAACAAACATGATAAATCTCCTCCCCGGTCCCCCGGTGTCTCCAAAGTGCCCCCCCTGATGCCCTCCCAGAAATCCAAGATGGCCGTGCGCACAGCAGCGCGCCGGCCGCATTCACCCTACTCCTCTGATTTCCCCTATAACCCCACCGGTGTTCCCCGGTGTCCCACGGAACCTGTGCAGCGTTGATTTCCCCACGGCACTCTCCTTCACAATAGACGCTGCCGCATGCACAGAGCGGCTGTCAGCTCAGCTTCCTGTGTTCAGACACAGTGAGTGGTGGTTATGCATCTGTAAGCTAAGTGGGCGGCACGGTGGCTCAGTGGTTTAGCACTGCAGTCTTGCAGCACTGAGGTCCTGGGTTCAATTCTCACCAAGGACACCATCTGCAAGGAGTTTGTATGTTTTCCCCGTGTTTGCGTGGGTTTCCTCTGGGGTACTCCGGTTTCCTCCCACACTCCAAAGACATACAGCGCTATGGAATTAATAACGCTATATAAATGAATAAATTATTATTATTACTGCAATGCCCTGCTCATGAGGTAAGGAACATAATTGATCAGGAGAGCTATATACTACATTTCCAAATGGAGGGATTTGCTTTTATAGTTTCCCTGCTGAACGACTACCAAACATGAGAGTCCGTTATACGCCACAAGAAAACACATCTAAATAGCGAGCTCTGTTGTTAAGTATTCATTCAGCTGGATAAACTGGACTTAAAGGGGTATTCCATCTCCAAGATCCTATCCCCAATATATAGTAGGTGGAATAGCAATAATATCAGCAAATACCAATATTTGGAAATGTAGAATAGTTCTCCTGAATAGGCATGCCCTTACCTCATGAGCAGGGCATTGCAGCTTTGGTAGCAACCATTACGACATGGACTCTGGTGCTGTGGACCCGGGGAGAGTGAGTGCAGATTCATTGCACCCACACTCCTCACATGAAGGGTCCGCACTCCTAGAAAATGGGGGATACGTTCCCTGAGTGTCTCCCCCCCATATTCTAGACGATCCAGAGTCGTCGTGGGACCCCTTTATTTTTTTTCTTACAATAAATTGGTGAAAGAGGAAATGTTTTGGGGACTGTTTTTTCAAATAATTTTCTTTTGTCGATTTTTTTTTTTGTTAGTACTGACAGTTTATGATGTTGGGTATCTAATAGACGCCATGACATCACAAACTGCTGGGCTTCATCTCAGGTGACTTTACAGCTAGTATCAACCCGATTTATTACCCCGTTTGCCACTGCACCAGGGCACGGGATGAGCTGGAGTGAAGCGCCAGGATTGGCGCATCTAGTGGATGCGCCACGTTTGGGGTGCCTGCGGCCTGCTATTTTTAGGCTGTGAAGGCCCAATAACTATGGAACTTCCCACCCTGAGAATACCAGATCACAGCTGTCCGCTTTACCTTGGCTGGTGATCCAATTTGGGGGGGGAACCTACTTTTATTGTGTAATTATTAATATTTATAAAATAATTATAAAAAAAGAGCCTGGGGGACCTCCACATTTGATCCCCAACCACGGTAAAGCTGCCAGCTGTGGTTTTCAGGCTACAGCCGTCTGCTTTACCCTAGCTGGCTATCAAAAATGGGGGGACCCAACGTCATTTTTTTTTTAACTATTTTTTAAATAGAAAAAATTAATGAGCTTCCCTGTATTTTGATTGCCAACCAAGGTAACGGCAGGCAGATGGGGGTGGCAACCCACAGCTGTCTGCTTTATCTGCGCTGAGAATCAAAAATACCGCGGAGCGCTACGTCATTTTTTTTAAAGATTTATTTTTACAGCACTGTGATGTCCAGCAATCAAAATACAGGGAAGCCCATTTTGTTTTTAGTTATTTAAATAAATAATTAAAAAAAATATATATGTGCTCCCGCTGCATTTTTTGTATTGCTAGCTAAGGGTAATCCAAGCAGCTACTGGCTGCTAACCCCCACTGCTTGGTGTTACCTTCACTGGCAATGGAAAATCCAGGGAAGCATTTTTTATTTTTTTTTGCCAAAAAACTACAAAAAAAGGACGTGAGCTTCGCCATATTTTTGTATGCTAGCCAGGTTTAGCAGGCAGGTGCTGGAAGAGTTGGATACAGCGCCAGAAGATGGCGCTTCTATGAAAGTGCCATTTTCTGAGGCGGCTGCAGACTGCAATTCGCAGCAGTGGGGCCCAGAAAGCTCAGGCCAACCTGTGCTGCGGATTCCAATCCCCAGCTGCCTAGTTGTACCTGGCTGGACACAAAAATGGGGCGAAGCCTACGTCATTTGTTTTCTAATTATTTCATGAAATTCATGAAATAATAAAAAAAGGGCTTCCCTTTATTTTTGGTTCCCAGCCGGGTACAAATAGGCAACTGGGGGTTGGGGGCAGCCGTACCTGCCTGCTGTACCTGGCTAGCATACAAAAATATGGCGAAGCCCACATAATTTTTTCAGGGGGCAAAAAACTTCTGCATACAGTCCTGGATGGAGTATGCTGAGCCTTGTAGTTCTGCAGCTGCTGTCTGGCTGTATGGAGAAGAGCAGACAGCAGCTGCAGAACTACAAGGCTCAGCATACTCCATCCAGGACTATATGCAGAAGTTTTTTGCCCACCAAAAAAATGACGTGGGCTTCGCCATATTTTTGTGTGCTAGCCAGGTACAGCAGGCAGCCACGGGCTCCAACCCCCAGTTACCTATTTGTACCCGGCTGGGAACCAAAAATATAGAAAAGCCCGTTTTTTTAATTATTTCACTTATTTCATGAAATAATTAAAAAACAAATGACGTGGGCTTCGCCCCATTTTTGTGTCCAGCCGGGTACAACTAGGCAGCTGGGGATTGGAATCCGCAGCACAGGTTAGCCAGAGGTTTCTGGGCGCCTCTGCTGCGAATTGCAGTCCGCAGCCGCCCCAGAAAATGGAGCTTTCATAGAAGCGCCATCATCTGGCGCTGTATCCAACTCTTCCAACAGCCCTGGAGCCGGGTGGCTTGTTGGGTAATAATGAGTTAATACTAGCTTTGTTTTGCTAGCTAGTATTAAGCCAGAGATTCTTAATGTCAGGCACGTTTGACCCGGCAATTAAGAATCTCCAATAAAGGGTTAAAAAAAAGACGCCACACAGAGAAATTATACTTTAATAGAAATAAATACACAGACACATTAGAGACTCCATCTTTATTACCCCCTGTCAGCCCTCCACGATCCATGGTCTTCTGTCTTTCTTGTTCAACAAATGCAGCTCTGCTTCATCACTGCTGCATGGGGGAAGACGCTGCTGCTCCCCGTGCAGCCTTCACTCCGTGAAGGCTGCACGGGAAGCAGTGTGCAGCCTTCACTCCGTGAGTGATCAGTGCTGCTGGCTGTCAGCGGTAACAGACGCGTTACCATAGCAACAGTGCTCCCGGAGCCGCGGTTAGCGGTGACGTCACCGCTAACTGCCTTGCTATGGCAACGGTGATCTCCGTTAATGACCGGCTGTGTCAGCTGGTCCCTAACGGAACGGGGAGTCGACCGTGTGCTAGAGCATGTCGCCGGTACACGGCGATACACAAATGTGCACCGTGTACCGGAGAGATGCACTCGCAGGTCCTACATGACGCGTCATAGTCATGTGACCAGTCTGTAGCCAATGAGATAATAGCCACGTGACTGGTCACATGGCTATTTTGACGTCACGATAGGTCCTGCATCACTGCTGGCAGTGCTGGTCACCGGGAGGATTCAGCGATCATCGGATGGAATAGCGGCAGGAGACAGAGTGCAGGAGGGATCGCGGGGACCGGTAAGTGTTATGGCAATGTTTATTAACTGTTTGTGTACATTTATCATGCATTTTTATGTGTTTGTGATTGCCTCCCATTATATCCTTTAGGTTCGAGTTTGGTTCGTCGAACGTTCTACGAACCAAACTCGAACAAGACCTCCGTTCTGCGAACCGAACTCGAGCCGAACCACGGCTGGTTCGCTCATCTCTAAACACGAGTTAAAATTTTTTAAAATGTATATTTTTAACAGAAATTACTTAATACAATTTTTTGTTTTTAACAAACGTGTTTTGATTTTCTTGAATATTTAGCTGCAGGTTCCTCGCTGTTGTCCCCAACAGTCATGAGTTAAATTTTTTTAAAATGTATATTTTTAACAGAAATTACTTAATACAATTTTTTGTTTTTAACGAATGTGTCTTGATTTTCTTGAATATTTAGCTGCAGGCGCCTCGCTGTTGTCCCCAACAGTCTGTAAGAATTTTTGAGCTCAATTTCCCTTTATAATGGCCTTCAAGTAGCACAATATCCTGATGAGACCACACTCCTTGCTTGTCAAGGAAATCTCCTTAGTTATTAGGGAAAAAATCTAAATGGGAGTCCAGGAAATGTATCTTGGGGAGAAATATCACATACTGATTCTTTGTAGTGTGGTAATAATTCAAGTCACAAAATCTCTATAGTTTGGTGCTTTATGGTTGAAAAAGAAGTTCTCCACTAAAGATGAGCGAACCTGTTTGATAAAGGTTTACCAAATTCAAATTCAGTACGAACCTTAGCTTGTTCATTAAGGTTCGGTAAGGCCTTTCCCCAAAAGCTGGTAATGTTCGGTCTTGTTCGATCACAGAATCAAGTTCGCGTTTTCAAAAAAATACTTTTTTAATAACATGTTATGCTTTTGGATAGGATTGGGGTGCTGTATGATTAATGGCGGGATGTGTTTAATGAGTTGAGGGGGTGGGGACTTGGAAGAAGCCATACATGCACGGCCCCATTTTTTTTCTTAACTGTATTTGTGGATGTCCCTGCAGCCAATCACAGCGCAGAAAACATCCACAAGGTTCAGACACAAGGCCTTGTGTCACTGGCTGCCTAGATCACATGTCCGTCTGCATATAAAATGCAGACATGCGACGTCGGCGCCATTATGTGAATGTTAAATGTTAGGGAAGGTGCCAGACAGATAGCTTAGCTATGGATTTAATGATAGGTAGTTGAGATAGATAGAAGAGTGATAGTATAGAATAGGGACATGCAGTAAAGGGAAAGCTGTGTGCCACAAATCAGCATTTAATGATATAAATAGGGATAGTTACTTGTCAGTGCCTGCTAAAGAGGTAATATTGAAGTATTTAAATAGCTGTGGCATACTTACTACAGCTTTTTCCCAATTAGAGAGTAAAATTCATTTCTTGTTATTTTTAGTTATTGGTGCCTGCTGTAAATTTGCTAGGGAACTAGCTGAAAAGGTCTTATCAGTTTTAATTGCCTGCAGAAAATTATGCAGTCAATCACATTTGTAGTTATTGTTTGTTAGTATTGCCTGCTGTCAATTTGCTAGTGAAGTAGGTAAAAAGGTCTTGGCACTTTTCAGTCTCTGCTCCAAATTACCCATTGAACCACATTTTGAGTTATTGGTACTTTTCAGTGCATTGACAATATTGAAACTCAGGCAGAAAATAATTAAATTATGTTTGTGCAAAGTGTCTGACACATGTGGTGGTAGGGTTTCGAAACATTTTTTCGAAATGGGAAGGATAGATTAACCATGAGTGGTAAATCATGAAGAGTTTGTGGTGGAAGACTGAATAGGTGACTTGTTCGAGGTGCACGTTTGGGAAGTTCTGTTAGTCAGAGCTCTTGGCAGCCGCACATTCCTTTAAGTTCTAAATTAAACTGACAAACAGAAGGTGCTAGAGGGTATGGCAAGCACTACATCAAGTGGCTTCTCCTCCTCTGGTGCAAACCTGGTGGAGCCCTATGGCTGGGCCCCATCACACATGTGCCTTGCATGGCTCACGCCCTCAACCTGATTGTCCAGAAATTTCTTGCCCACTATCACAAACTTGATGCGCTGCTGCATAAGGCATAGTCGCTGTATGCTCACTTCTACTGTTTACATCCCATAGCTAATTGACTTGCAATGTTGCAAAGGTCTTTTGGCCTACCGTTTAACTGGTTGCTATGTGATGTGCTGACAAAGTGGACTTCCACTCTGAACGTGTTGTAGTCACTGTGGCAGCAGCAGAAGGCCCTAGTGCATTATACCATGAGGTATAGCCTGGGAGTACGCAGTGCGGATGTGGTGCAATCCACGATTGCGGAGTGAGCACAGATTAAGGACCTCTGAACCCTCCTGCACAGTTCTGAAATGGCTACAAAGATGGTTAGCTCTGACAATGCCAACATCAGGATCACTATTTCGCTCATCTACCTGTTGGTGCACACTTTGAATGGTCTGCGGGAGGAGGTGGGGAGTCCCAGAGGAAGAGGAGGGAGCAGAGGAGGATGAGGAAGACATACTTTTTCCTTTAAGGTCCAGACAGTTGTTGCACAGGCGGGTGTCACGAGAGGGTGGACTACATCAATCGAAGTGGGCTCATGGTTACAGACAAACTGGTAGTAAAGGTGCAGATGCGGAGGAACAAATAAAGAAGAGAGAGGTGATGGGAGCAGAAAACTCAGGAGATCTTGATCCTGTCTCTTTTGTCCATGGTTGGGGGGAGGAGACGAAGAAGCAAGCTTGAGCATTACCCTGCCACAAACACAACATGGAACCTCATGCAAGGATTCAAAATTGTGCTGACTATTGGGTGGCCAATCTGTTAGATCCACGGTACAAGAGTAAATTTAGCAAGATGCTTCCCCCTCTGGAATGGGACATGTGGAGTATCAAAACAAGCTTGTAGACCATCTTAGCAGTAATTTTCCACAAGACAGCAGTGAGGCACACAGTGTGCATCGCAGGTCTACAATTTCAACCACAGGATCGTTGCATCGTCAATGCAGAAACATTAGCAGTAGCAATTCAAGTGGAAGAAGCGATTTCTGTGAAGTTTGGCACACATTTTTTAGGCCATCGCATGGACCAGCAGAGCAGAGTAGAAGTCTGACACATGGTGAACAACTGGAGAGGATGGTGCTAGAGTAACTAGAGCTCAATATGAATGCTATAAGGGGGATTGGACCCTTTTGCATTTTGGTCTTTAAAAATGGAAGAGAATCCTGAGCTCACCAGTCATGCCTTGGATGTTTTGGCCTGCCCTGTTGCCAGCATTCTCTCAGAACGTGCTGGCAGTGTAATGACAGATGTAAACAACACAATACCCATATAAAAGATAACTTTATTCCTAATTAAATATCAATACTGCCTAAGCACGGGAATATTAATTACAGCATACTAACATCATATGCCCAAAACTGGATTCCATAACCGTTATATCTAAAGAGGATGAGGGGGGAATGTTGATAAACCCAATCTTTTTTTTTTGTCTGGCTCCTTTGTGAGGTGAAACCATTGTGCACCACATAGATGGAAGAGGGGAACAATGTAAAGGGCGCACACAACTAGAAAGCTATTGGGGACTGCCAATTGGTATAATGGCGGCTTGCGCTTGTGCGGTGTGTGAGTACCTCTTAATGAACACAGCTATACAGCAGCCCGCGCATGCACAGATTAGGTAGTGAGTTAGCGGCCGACCTAGTATGCGACTTTCACCTGTGGGGGATAGAGTAACTATGACTCAATGACCTGCGCATGCGCATCTTTTGTGCGGCGGTCATTTCCTGAAACCGGATACGGGGAACCTTAGTGTGAGATGCACTGTTTAACCACATATACGCCCAGAAATAACTTTGACTGGGGGCCAAACAGGTGACTTGATAATTAAAAGGGCACTATTTCAGTGGAATAATAGCACTCCTGGACATGTGAACACACAGTATAATGTGGTGGGATTGGCACAAGTAAGGTAGGATATCGGATTGACCAATAGAATCTGTGTTCTAATTAATTCTAATCAAAGATGAATGGATCCAGCACCCAAAATAAATAAATTAAAGTTAATCATGACATCTTTGCAGTAAAAGTCAAGTTTTTATTTATTGCGGGTGCTGGATCCATTAGTCTGTCATTAGTAGTAGTTCACTTGGTGGCCAGACCAGGATATCCGAGCACCACACCCTTCATCAACTTTTCTGGTGAGCTGTATCATTTTTTAATCAATACCTGATTGCTCTTAATAGCATGTGTCCATTATGCAGCATAGGTCAATTTGGATTATTTTCCGCTTCCATGTGGATAGAGTCTCCTTGAACATTTATTGAGGTATGTCACTATAATGTGCTTATGTAAATGATAGCCCTAAGGTTTGATTTATTTAGGAAACTGGTGTTCTGTGTGTGTTCCTTATGTATTTGTCTCTGAATAGATATCCCATTCAGACATCTATTTCTGGGGAATTGGACCCTGTGACTATTCATGGTGTGACTACAATATATAAAAATTAGAGGTATTTGTTCTGCACATGGCTGTATAGTGTATGGTGGGTAGGAAATACAATGGTAGTAGCATTATTAATATACAATTGTCTAAGATAAGGTGGAGTATTACAATATGGGGAACATGCTCTCCTCCTGTTGACATAAGTATATTCCCCCTTCTTCCTTCCCATCCTTAAAAGTATATCTGTCACATATGTAAAATATGTTTTGGGAATATTAAAAGCTAAATAGATCTTTGTATTCTGTATTTTGTTGTATAGAAATGTTGTAAATACCATGTATTTTTCTTTCCTCTATACCCCTATAGTTACAATTTGTCTTTGTCTTCTGAAATCTGTCAGGTTGGAAATCTGAAATATTGAAAATTGTTGGGTATCAATTGACATCAAAAGATACTCCAACCACAGATTACTATTGAAAATGTTTCTCCAACTGCTTGAAGGCTCTGTGTCCTGCAAGTCCCTGAAGGAATAAGGGAGATTATCTGAGGGGGCTGTGGTGGCACAGCTTTTATTCAAATTTTATGTGAATACCTATGAGATAAATGTATTTTCTTCTGTTCATTCCTGATGAATCCATGGTACATCATGGGGAAAACGCATCGAGTATTTTTGTTGGGTATCCATATGTTGCATAATCACTAAATTTTTGGTGGTGATGCAATAAAATCTAACAGTGTTTATTGTATCAACTGTATTGTATACGTTCAATCTATTCATGCGTGAGGTTTTCATGAGGAAGAGCAAATGTGGTATGGAGGCACCAGTAATGCAATTGTAGTGTCAAACCTTCATTGACGGGTAAGAAAAGATTGGGTTTATCAACATTCCTCCCCACGCTCTTTAAGGTGGTGTCACACATAGCGACGACGACAACGACGTCGCTGCTAAGTCAGTATTTTCTGTGACGTAGCAGCGACGTCCTGTCGCTGTCGCTGTGTGTGACATCCAGCAACGACCTGGCTCTTCCTGTGAGGTCGCCGGTCATTGCTGAATGTCCTGTTTCATTTTTTGGACGTTGCTCTCCCGCTGTGAAGCACACATCGCTGTGTGTGACAGCGAGAGAGCGACAAACTGAAGCGAGCAGGGAGCCGGCATCTGGCAGCCTGCGGTAAGCTGTAACCATGGTAAACATCGGGTAACCAAGAAGCCCTTTCCTTGGTAACCCGATATTTACCTTAGTTACTAGCGTCCGCCACTCTCACGCTGCCAGTGCCGGCTCCCTGCTCTGCTGCATACATAGCTGGAGTACACATCAGGTAATTAACCCGATGTGTACTCTGGCTAGGAGTGCAGGGAGCCAGCGCTAAGCGGTGTGCTCTCACGCTGCCAGTGCCGGCTCCCTGCACACGTAGCTGGAGTACACATCGGGTAATTAACCCGATGTGTACTCTGGCTAGGAGTGCAGGGAACAGGGAGCCGGCACTGGCAGCGTGAGAGTGGCGGACGCTAGTAACTAAGGTAAATATCGGGTAACCAAGAGAAGTGCTTTCCTTGGTTACCCAATATTTACCTTAGTTACGCTTCCACGTGTCGCTGCTAGCTGGGGGCTGGTCACTGGTCGCTGGTGAGATCTGCCTGTTTGACAGCTCACCAGCGACCATGTAATGATCGCTGCTGCGTCGCTATGTGTGACACCACCTTTAGATATCACAGTTGTGGAACCAAGTTTTTGTGTAGTATGCTGTAATGAATATTCCTGTGCTTAGGCAGTATTGTTGTTTAATTAGGAATAAAGAGTTATCTTTTATATGGGTATTGTGTTGTTACACTAGTTTGAGATATACCCTTAGGTTTACACTCATTGTTGTATAAACAGTGTATTGACTGATAAGCACATCCAGCTGTCCTCTGAAAGCATAGACCTCTCCTAACTTTCATAAAGATGAACAAGTCATGGATGTCTGATGACTTTACAACCCAAGTCCCAGACTGTGCAGACTAAGCTATGGTGTAGTGCCAGGGTTCTGGGAGAAAGAGGCCTATGCCTGTCTGTCAACTTGCTGTCTCTGGTGAAGATAGAAATGTATATTCAGGCCTTGTTACAGGGCTGGTACCAAGCATCCAGGTTGGTTTGTTGGACTATGTGTAGTCCGTGCCAATTGTTGCCACTTTTCCTGTTGCCTGACCTTAATTTTTGAAATGTGGAGGCTCCAAGTAGGGTCTCCAAATTCTCTTTTGTCTGTAGTGGCAGGGTTCTGGGAGCAAGGGGCCTACACCGTCTGTCATCTTGCTGCCTTTGGTGCAGGTAGAAATGTTGGTTCAGGCCTTGTTACAGTGCTGGTACTAAGCATCCAGGTTGGTTTGTTGGACTAGTTGTAGTCTATGCCAATTGTTGCCACTTTTCCTGTTCCCTGACCTTCATTTTTTGAAATGGGGAGGCTCCAAGTAGGGTTTCTAAATTGTATTTTGTTTGTAGTGCCAGGGTTCTGGGAGCAAGAGGCCTACGCCTGTCACTCATGCACTTGTTGATTTTTAAAAATAAAATGCCAGCCCACATCCTTGTATTGCATGGACCATACTTCTCTAGTGTGCAGACACATTATGGGGAAATGGGAGGTGGGTGATTGATGCCACTATCCTGCTGTCCTGCTGTTTATGTCTTCTCTGTATTGGCAGGGGTATGGGAGCACCAGCCCTACACTTGTCTCTCATCCACCTCTGTATTTGTTATGTCAATAGTCTAGAAAGCTAATGGCTATGCAAAACAGTGGTGTTGAGCTGTAAAATGTATTTTTGCTGTTTTGGAAGCTGTTTGACCCCCCAAAGGTGTTCTCTCTGCCCTATGTTTGGCCTCCAATTGAATCCAATGGGTCTTGGAAAGGTTTTGAAAAGGTTCGGAATTAAGTTTGATGAAAGGTTCGGCGAACATAGTGTTTGTTCAACAAGGCTCGGCAATCCAAACTTTGCTTACTTGCTTACTTTTTTGTCAACACCAATGTCTTTCATAATTTGTGAAACAAGAAGAAATGATCCAGCTTCCAGATTTTTTTCCTTTATAATAAAATTCACCTTTATTGGTAATTGCTTTAAAATCATCCAAGAAAATATTGCATGATTTATGAGTAATATAGCAGGTCCATAGAATATGTAAGGCTCACACCAGACGCGTTTCGAGTGTAATGCTCTTAGACAAATAGCGTTATGCTCTAAACACGTCTGGTGTGAGCCTTACATCTCCTATGGACCTGCTATATTACTCATGAATCATGCGATATTTTCTTAGATGATTTTAAAGAAATTACCAATAAAAGGGAATTTTATTATAAAGGAAAAAAAATCTGGAAGCTGGATCATTTCTTCTTGTTTCACTTGTACCTGACGCTGAAGCAGCAACGGAATCCTTTGCTTTCTATTACCGACGGAACTGAGCAGTCTCCGGGGTGAGCTGGATTCTTTATCTTCAAACTATCTTTCATAATTTCCCTTATCTATGGCCTCATGAAAATTCCTTCCTTAAACTTGGCCTCATTGATGTGTGGAAACTTATTTCTGAGGTACCATCACAATCTATCACCTTGAAAAAGTTCTTCATCAGCCCAAATTTTATATGGAGTGGCGGAAGAACTTTTTTCTGGAGCTACCAGAGGCTGATTAATGACATTCTTTCTCCCACAAGTCAAACTGTTTCATTGTTTTTTTGTGAAATGGTTTTTGCGGTCTCTGCTGTCCCATTCACAGAGAAAACAACAACACTTTCTATAGCCGAGCTGCAACCCAAGCACTAAGGCTATTACCTTCAGATTACCACAAATATGCCAATGGTAGTTTTCGTACTGGATTTTTGACAGCAAAAGGCGCATATTTTCACATGTTCCTTTCACACTTGCTACATGAGTAAGAGGAACAGATGGATTTGCTTTGCCATTATATAGAAGTACTGCTTTTAAACTGGTTTTTGAAGAGTCTATAAAAAGCCTCCATTCTTGAGGTCTGTGCTCTTGCCTTATTGCATATAGCAAAGAGTTCTCATCATTCCAGTAATTATTCCTCTTCCATTTGAAATACTGTGGGGAAAAAAAGTATTTAGTCAGCCACCAATTGAGCAAGTTCTTCCACTTTAAATGATGAGAGAGGACTATAATTAACATCATAGGTAGACCACAACTATGAGAGACAAAATGAGAAAACAAATCCAGAAAATCACCTTGTCTGATTTTGCAAGATTTTATTTGCAATTTATGGTGGAAAATAAGTAGTTGGTCAATAACAAAAGTTCATCACAATATTTTGTTATTGTGAGGTAAATCCGGAGAGATGACGATAAATCATGATATTCAAGTATGTCAGGAAGCCCTCTCCTGGTGTCAACCCCCCTTTCCCCCACACAACTGGTTTAGCAACAAACTCCATGGCCATGTCCTGTGATATGGAAATTAGGTGGCTTTGGGACAATGGACACAGGATGACTCCCTGCCGTCACCCTGTAGTAGGAGCTGCTATCTAATTAGCAAGGCTCTGGAAATAGCCAGACAGAACGACTCCAGTAAAAAATGGTTCATATCTCGCAAGCCATATCTCCGATAAATATGGCAACCATAAAAATGGTGTCTCCGCATGCGGACGATGCCGGCACCCCCTTTTTATGGGAACAGGACATTGGGAAATGCCCCAGGCGTGATATCAGCCAATGGGGAACTGGCAGACAGGTCATGAGTCCCCTCGTTCTGTAGCTAAATTCATAACTGTCACAATGAGAGCATTGGCGTCCGCCTACGACGCTCCCAGGCAAAGTTATGGCCAATATCCCCTTTGCTGGATAATTCTGATCCATGCAGGGGGAGTGGCAGTGCTTCCCCGTGAGGTCACTAAGGTAGGAGGGGACCTGGATCTGCCCAGGTTGATAACCCTACTTCGGCCATTTTCCAGCGTTCTTCTGCTCGGGGGCCTGGTTGGGAAAGACCTGTGAGGAAGAATCCTGGAAACCTGGTCTACAGCGCCCCCCTGTGGCCAGACACACAAGGTAACTGATGTAATTGTATACCTGTTTGTAACCCATGCTTTATCTGTAACTGTACTCTGACATAACTGTATATTCTGTAGATTCCCTATTGTATATATTGTAGTTTCTAGTGTGCTTTAGGCTGATTAAATTATATAATTAATCTTGGGCTGTTCTGTTATCTCGATCTTGAATCCCACGTCTGTGTGTTCGGCTAATAGTTACCGTGAAGCGGTTGGTGGCAGCGAGTTGTGCCAAGGATTATTGTGGGGAGGCCAGTGAGATTCGGGAAGATATTATATATTCCGCCCGCGGAGGTCGGGGGAATATATACCCTACTCTCACCGGGGACCCTTCAATAATCGGCATAAGTAGTATAGCGGCCTCCTTGCTTATTGTCGGGCAATTCCATAATTGGCCTGACTATAAGAGGGGCGCTAGAGAGCGCGTCACGTGCTCTGTCTGTCGGTCGGGAGGTATAAAGGAGGGGTGACCCCCACTTGTTACCCCCCGATTGTGACGTACTGGTAGCCAGCGCGGGGGATTGCTGAGTGACCCCCCCCGGTGGTTTGTGACATATTGGGGGCATAGCGGTGGGATCGAGATAATAGTGTGTGTGAGTGTGAGACCCATACTCCCAGACACTAAAGACTGCCTGCAGCAGCTGTGGCTGCTGGGGTCTTCAGACTAGCTCAACACTAGAGTGTCAGAGTGCAGATACTGTAAGGTGTGTGGAGGCATCAGGTGTCAGTTCTGTGTCAGTGACCAAAGGTCTGCAAGAATGGCTGATGGCACCAGGAGCAGAGCTATGCAACTGGCCAATGCTAAGGCAGGAGCCGAAGAGAGGGAGGACGGTGCTGTGGACAGCAATGAGGAGGTTGCCCACGAGTCCTCCAGGAGCTCGACGCCAGAAAACAGCTCTGCAGAGGACATTGCACAACCGGGCACTGCTGGACAAGATGAGGAGCAGCTCGCCCAAGGGTCCTCAACGAGCCAGACGCCAGCCCTCCGCTCTGCAATGGACAGTGAAGCACCAGGCTCCGCAGCGGGCCGCAGATCACCACGTGCCATTCCACCGAGCCTGGGAGGCTCGGATAGCCTTCTTCAAATGGCTATGGCCCTACGCCAGGCTGGAGACCGGGAGGGCTACAAGAAACTCATGGCCGAGCGTGAGCGGCAAGCAGCGCGTGAAGAGCGCCAGGCAGAGCGTAACTACCAGCTGCAGCTAGCTCAGCTCCGGCCCTCATCAGCCACCCGTGACCTTCCAGACACCAAACTTCCAAAGGTCCGTGTTGAGGACTTCCCAGTGCTGGAGAAGGATGGAGACTTGGACTCTTTCTTGACTGCTTTTGAACGGACTTGCTTGCAGCACCATCTGAACAAGGACCAGTGGGCCAAATACCTGACCCCCCGTTTAAGGGGTAAGGCCCTCGATGTCCTTGGGGACTTGCCTGCTGAGGCAGATCAGGGCTACGACACCATCAAGCGGGCCCTGATCCAACAGTACAACCTCACCCCGGAGTCCTACCGCAAGAAGTTCCGGAGCCTACAGAAGGGACCAAAGGACTCCTGGGCTGACCACCGGCGGGCACTTGCCCGAGCTGCCGACCACTGGACCCAAGGCCTGCAGCTTTCCACCGGACCGGAGATCCTGGACTTGTTCATCACGGAGCAACTCTTGTGGAACTGCCCTGAGGATCTCCGCCAGTTCATCCGAGACCAGAAGCCAAAGGGATCCACGGCTACAGCTGCCCTGGCAGATGACTACACCAACAATCGGGCTCCTGAAGCCAGGAGAGCAGCCACCAGCAGCACCTGGAGAGGGGGTAAGATGAACTCTGCGACTGCCCCACCTGCCCCTAGACTGCAGGGGGTGTCCCCCTCAACTCCCCTCTCCAGGCCCGTGGCAGAACCAAGACGGTGCCACCAGTGCAACCTACCTGGACACTTCAAGGCCATGTGCCCTCAGCGTCCCAAGGCCCCGGCTCCGTCCCCGTCCCAAGGGCTGCCCAAGGTGTATTGTGTGGGTGGGGGTGGTGGTAGGTCCCTGGACAGCTTCCAACCTGTCACCGTCGGCCAGTCTGTGACCATAGGACTGCGAGACAGCGCCTCGGAGGTGACTCTGGTGCGGCCTGAGATGGTGTCCCCCCAAGACTTGATCCCTGGAAAAACCCTCGCTGTCTCCGGGATTGGAGGCATTGACCCGGCGCTGCCTGTTGCTGACATTTATGTGGACTGGGGCGCAGGGCGAGGGGTGAGGGAGGTGGGGGTAACTGATCGGATCCCTGCAAACGTGCTACTTGGGACAGATTTGGGGCAAATAACCTCCCAGTTTGGCCCCGCCCCAAAGGCTGAACCTTCAGCCAGTGCTGACGTGCCTCCGGACAATGTTAATGTGTTATCTATGAATGATGTAAGGGAGGAGGGAGTGAACTCTGATATTTCTGCTTGCACAGACACCATAGACACACACGCAGCTGCAGCTGTGACAGGGGAGGGGGTCAGAGAAAGGGGTGACAATGCCTCTACAAGTAACCAGCCTGTGAGCTGGGATCTGCTGCCCTCTGCAGGGATAAGCAGAGAGCAGGGTGCTGCAGGGGGAGGACCAGTGTGTGGGGTGGGGGCTACCACAGCAAATGTGGGGTCCCCAGAGATTTCACAGCGGGGTTCTGTTGCTGCAGGAGGGGAACAGGCAGGTGAGATTGGGGCCGGTCCAGGAGCGGAAGTGCTCCCAGGTAAGATCTCGGTGCATGGTTCCCCCACAACCGGGGTGTCAGGAAGCCAGGTAGGTCTGCCTGAACCGGCGACTTGGTCAGGAACGGAGGAGGAGCAGGCACGACCCACGGTCGCAGCGGCTGTGGCCGCTGTCACCCGCAGTGGGAGTGCTGGAAGCCAAGGGGCCTCCCGGAGGTCCGATAGCTCTTCCCCTTCTGACCAAGTGGCAGCCGAGTCAGGTGGAGGCCAGGACACAGGTCCCGGGGTACTGACTGAAGATGTGACAGTCTCGTCGATTCTGGCCACATCTAGTCAGGGGTTTCAGGCAGCGTTAGAAGCTGACGACAGCCTGAAAGCTCTTAAGGAGCAGGCGGCACAGCCTCCCTCGGACTCGGACCCGGAGCGAGTGGTCTGGGACCAAGGACGGCTGTACCGGGCCACGGTCCAGCAGGGTTCACCGGAGGCGTGGCCCAGGGACCGACAGTTGGTGGTACCCTATCCGTTCCGGACGGAGTTGTTGCGGATCGCACATGAGATTCCGATGGCCGGACACCTAGGGATCGCTAAGACCAAGGCCAGGTTAAACCAGCATTTCTACTGGCCAAAAATGGGGGCCGATGGGGCTGCCTACTGCCGTTCGTGTGAAACCTGTCAGAGAGTGGGGAAGGCGGGGCCACGCCCCAAAGCCCCACTGGTATCTCTGCCCATCATCGATGAGCCTTTCAGGAGGGTGGCTGTGGATCTGGTCGGCCCGCTGGCCATCCCCAGCAGCTCCGGGAAACGCTTCATACTGACGGTAGTGGACTATGCCACCCGGTACCCAGAAGCAGTGGCCTTGTCGTCCATTCGGGCTGACAAGGTGGCCACCGCATTGCTGGAGATTTTCTCCCGAGTGGGTTTTCCCCAGGAAATGCTCACCGACCGGGGGACCCAATTCATGTCCCAGCTGATGGAGACCCTCTGTAAGCAAGTCCAGGTGCGACATCTGGTGGCCAGCCCGTACCATCCACAGACTAATGGCCTGTGCGAGCGGTTCAATGGCACCTTAAAGCAGATGCTTAAGATGTTGGTCGACTCCCATGGGCGTGACTGGGAGCGGTATCTCCCACACCTGTTATTTGCTTACCGGGAGGTTCCACAGGCCTCAACAGGATTCTCACCGTTTGAGCTCCTGTACGGGCGACGTGTGCGGGGCCCCCTGGCTCTGGTGAAAGAGGCTTGGGAAGGGGATTTGGCCACCCCTGGAGTGTCGGTTATCGAGTATGTCATGCGCTTCCGGGACAAAATGCAGGCCTTGACGCAACTGGTACACGACAATATGGCTCAAGCCCAGGCCGATCAGAAGCGTTGGTACGACCAGAACGCTTGTGAGAGGACCTACCAAGTGGGTCAAAAGGTGTGGGTACTGGTCCCCGTACCACAGGACAAGCTTCAGGCAGCCTGGGAAGGCCCATACCTCGTGTACCAGCAGCTCAACCCTGTGACGTACCTGGTCACCCTGGACCCTGCCCGTGGAAGGCGGAAGCCCTTCCATGTGAACATGATGAAGGCACATCATGAGCGGGAGGCATGTGCGCTCCCCGTGTGCAACCTGCCCGAGGAGGGAGAAGCGGAAACCCTCTTGGATATGCTAGCCCAGGTTAGGGCAGGCGGATCCATTGAGGATGTGGAGGTTGGCCACCAGCTCTTGGAGGACCAACGGTCCCAGCTGTGGGCCACCCTACACCCCTTCCGGGGGTTGTTTACCAACCAGCCCGGAAGGACTGACTTGGCTGTCCATCACGTGGACACTGGGGATCATCCCCCGATCCGGCGTTCAGCATATCGGGTCTCCCTGGAGGTGCAGCAACACATGCGCCAGGAGATTGACGAGATGCTGGAGCTGGGGGTGATCCAGGCATCCAACAGCGCTTGGGCCTCGCCTGTAGTCCTCGTCCCTAAGAAGGACCGAACCACTCGGTTCTGCGTGGACTACAGGGGGCTCAATGCTGTCACGGTCGCCGATGCGTACCCAATGCCACGCATCGATGACCTGCTCGATCAGTTGGCCGGGGCTCAGTACCTGACCATCATGGACCTGAGCCGGGGATATTGGCAGATCCCCCTGACTCGCAAGGCCAGGGAACGCTCTGCCTTTATTACCCCATTTGGACTGTACGAGTCCACGGTGATGCCATTCGGGATGAGGAATGCCCCTGCCACTTTCCAGCGGATGGTCAACACCCTGCTCAAGGGACTTGAAGGGTACGCGGCCGCGTACCTGGATGACATTGCCGTCTTCAGTCCCACCTGGGAGGACCACCTAGAGCATCTAGCACAGGTGCTCAGGCGGATCCACCGGGCAGGTTTGACCATCAAGCCGGGAAAGTGTCAGCTGGCCATGAGCGAGGTCCAGTACCTCGGTCACCGGGTAGGTGGGAGAACACTGAAGCCCGAGCCTGAGAAAGTGGAGGCCATCGCATCCTGGCCCACCCCCAGGACCAAGAAGCAGGTGATGTCCTTCTTGGGGACCGCCGGGTACTATAGGAGGTTTGTTCCATGCTATAGTAGCCTGGCAAAGCCCTTGACGGACCTCACCAAGAAGAAGCTGCCCTCTGCAGTCGATTGGACAATGGACTGCGAGACAGCCTTCCGGGCCCTAAAGGACGCCCTGTCCAGCCCGCCCGTGCTACAGGCAGCCGACTTCACGCGGCCGTTTGTAGTACAGACCGACGCCAGTGACTTCGGCCTCGGTGCGGTGCTCAGCCAGGTGGACTCTGCGAGCCAAGAGCACCCAGTCTTGTACCTGAGCAGGAAGCTGTTACCAAGGGAAGTTGCCTATTCCACGATGGAGAAGGAGTGCCTGGCCATAGTGTGGGCCCTGCAGCGTCTGCAACCCTATCTATACGGGCGCCACTTCATCGTGGAGACGGACCACAATCCCCTCAGCTGGTTGCACACCGTCTCTGGGACGAATGGGCGATTGTTGCGATGGAGCCTTGCGCTCCAGCAATACAACTTCACCATTCGCCACAAAAGGGGCCGTGACCACGGTAACGCAGACGGGCTGTCCCGACAAGGAGAGGTCGCGGACGGGCGCACGGGGGAACACCGGAGTGTGCTGCCCCCTAGCGCCCTCAAAAGGGGGGAGGTGTGAGGTAAATCCGGAGAGATGACGATAAATCATGATATTCAAGTATGTCAGGAAGCCCTCTCCTGGTGTCAACCCCCCTTTCCCCCACACAACTGGTTTAGCAACAAACTCCATGGCCATGTCCTGTGATATGGAAATTAGGTGGCTTTGGGACAATGGACACAGGATGACTCCCTGCCGTCACCCTGTAGTAGGAGCTGCTATCTAATTAGCAAGGCTCTGGAAATAGCCAGACAGAACGACTCCAGTAAAAAATGGTTCATATCTCGCAAGCCATATCTCCGATAAATATGGCAACCATAAAAATGGTGTCTCCGCATGCGGACGATGCCGGCACCCCCTTTTTATGGGAACAGGACATTGGGAAATGCCCCAGGCGTGATATCAGCCAATGGGGAACTGGCAGACAGGTCATGAGTCCCCTCGTTCTGTAGCTAAATTCATAACTGTCACAATGAGAGCATTGGCGTCCGCCTACGACGCTCCCAGGCAAAGTTATGGCCAATATCCCCTTTGCTGGATAATTCTGATCCATGCAGGGGGAGTGGCAGTGCTTCCCCGTGAGGTCACTAAGGTAGGAGGGGACCTGGATCTGCCCAGGTTGATAACCCTACTTCGGCCATTTTCCAGCGTTCTTCTGCTCGGGGGCCTGGTTGGGAAAGACCTGTGAGGAAGAATCCTGGAAACCTGGTCTACAGCGCCCCCCTGTGGCCAGACACACAAGGTAACTGATGTAATTGTATACCTGTTTGTAACCCATGCTTTATCTGTAACTGTACTCTGACATAACTGTATATTCTGTAGATTCCCTATTGTATATATTGTAGTTTCTAGTGTGCTTTAGGCTGATTAAATTATATAATTAATCTTGGGCTGTTCTGTTATCTCGATCTTGAATCCCACGTCTGTGTGTTCGGCTAATAGTTACCGTGAAGCGGTTGGTGGCAGCGAGTTGTGCCAAGGATTATTGTGGGGAGGCCAGTGAGATTCGGGAAGATATTATATATTCCGCCCGCGGAGGTCGGGGGAATATATACCCTACTCTCACCGGGGACCCTTCAATAATCGGCATAAGTAGTATAGCGGCCTCCTTGCTTATTGTCGGGCAATTCCATAATTGGCCTGACTATAAGAGGGGCGCTAGAGAGCGCGTCACGTGCTCTGTCTGTCGGTCGGGAGGTATAAAGGAGGGGTGACCCCCACTTGTTACCCCCCGATTGTGACGTACTGGTAGCCAGCGCGGGGGATTTCTGAGTGACCCCCCCCGGTGGTTTGTGACAGTTATATATCCTTTGTTGGCAATGACAGAGGTCAAAGGTTTTCTGTAAGTCTTCACAAATTTGCACACACTGTTGGTTGTATGTTGGCCCATTCCTCCATGCAGATCTCTTCTAAAGAAGTGGTGTTTTGGGCTTGTTACTGAGCAACAGGGACTTGCAACTCCCTCCAAAGGTTTTCTATGGGGTTGAGATCTGGAGACTGGCTAGGCCACTCTAGGACCTTCATATGCTTCTTATTAAGCCACTCCTTTGTTTCCCTGGCAGTGTACTTGGGATCATGGTGGCTCAGTGGTTAGCACTGCAGTCTTGCAGCGCTGGGGTCCTGGGTTCAAATCTCACCAAGGACAACATCTGCAAGGAGTTTGTATGTTCTCCCCGTGTTAGCGTGGGTTTCCTCCGGGTACTCCGGTTTCCTCCCACACTCCAAAAACATACAGATAGGGACTCTAGATTGTGAGCCCCAATGGGGACAGTGTTTCCAATGTATGTAAAGCGCTGTGGAATTAATAGCGCTATATAAATGAATAAAATTATTATTATTATTATTATTATTATGCTGAAAGACTTAGCCACGTTTCATCTTCAATGCCCTTGCTGATGGAAGAAGATTTGAACTCAAAATCGCCCTATTCATTCTTTCATGTACACAGATCAGCCGTCTTGGTTCCTTTGCAGAGAATCAGCCCCAAAGCATGATATTGTCACCCTCATGCTTTAAAGTAGGTATGGTATTCTTTGGATGCAACTCAGCATTCTGTTTCCTCCAAACACGACCAGTTGTGTTTCTACTAAACAGTTCTACTTTGGTTTCATCAGACCATATGACATTCTCCCAATACTCCTCTGGATAATCATAATCCAAATGCTCTCTAGCAAACTTCAGATGGGCCCGGACATGTACTGGCTTAAGGAGGGGGACACGTCTGGCACTGCAGGATCTGAGTCTCTGGCGGCATAGTGTGTTGCCTTTGTTACGGTGGTCCCAGCTCTATAAAGGTCATTCACTAGGTACCCCCATTTGGGTCTGCTATTTTTGCTCCCACAGTTGATTTCCTCACACCAAGCTGCTTGCCTATTGCAGATTCAGTTTTCCCAGCCTAGTGCAGGGCTACAATTTTGTTTCTGGTGTCCTTCGACAGCTCTTTGGTCTTCACCATAATGGAGTTTGGAGTGTGGCTGTTTGAGGTTGTGGACAGGAGTCTTTTATACTGATAACAAACAGGTACAATTACTACAGGTAATGAGTGGAGGACATAGAAGCCTCTTAAAGAAGAAGTTACAGGTCTGTGAGAGCCAGAAATCTTGCATGTTTTTAGGTGACTAAATACTTATTTTCCACTGCCACACTGCCAGGGCAACAAAGGAGTGGCTTAATAAGAAGCATATGAAGGTCCTAGAGTGGCCTAGCCAGTCTCCAGATCTCAACCCCATAGAAAACCTTTGTAGGGAGATGCAAGTCCTTGTTGCTCAGTAACAAGCCCAAAACACCCCTTCTCTAGCAGAGATCTGCATGGAGGAATGGGCCAACATACAACCAACAGTGTGTGCAAACTTTGTGAAGACTTACAGAAAACATTTGACCTCTGTCATTGCCAACAAAGGATATATAACAAACTATTGTGATGAACTTTTGTTATTGACCAAATACTTATTTTCCACCATAATTTGCAAATAAAATCTTGCAAAATCAGACAAGGTGATTTTCTGGATTTCTTTTCTCATTTTGTCTCTCATAGTTGTTGTCTACCTATGATGTCAATTACAGGCCTCTCTCATCTTTTTAAGTGGGAGAACTTGCACAATTGGTGACTGGCTAAATAACTTTTTTTCCCCGCTGTAAGTGTTGAAGCTCCTGCTGACTATGGTGGAAAGACCATATTTTGGCTCCTGCTCCAGCAAGTGCTGGCCTATAAGCCTCGAAGCCAAAAGCTTTGACTTTTTAACAGGTTTAGATTACAAACTAAATAATTTAGATCAATCTGAGTTAGTTTGTGAGGCTCCAGAGACTCATGGCCTAGCAAAACAGGATCATCTCGATCAGCTGCTTCATCAACCTAATCAGCATCTGAATCTTTTTCCCATCCAATGTCCAAGATATCAGTAGAGTGAGGACTGGCAGCTCTGAGCTATGTGGGACCGGCTTAATTGCTGAAGGAATGTTTGGATTTTTCACTGAATTTCTTGTTATACTTTATATTCCAGCAATCTTTGTCATGCAGAAATAGCAATCTAATGAAACTCTATATCTCCAGAAGGAGATTAAAGGTGCAAAACAAACCATTTAATTAAAAGAATATTTTATTAATACATAATACAATTAACACAATAGATAAAAAGAAGCAAGGGGTCCAATAACCAGGGGAAAATCCACTAACAGCGTGGTATAGTACTTGCACATTATTTTATGTATAATGCTTACATTAGGTATTGTTGTGTTATTAATTAATCATGAAGCATTTATTATGTTATACACAAAATCAAAAAATTATTTCTTATTTATGGAAATAAGCTATTTCTGCTATGGTAATTAAAAACATTGGGTGCCTAACAATATCATTAGTATTGTATAGAGTTGAGCGCGGTTCGCGGTTCGAGGTTCTCCAGTTCTAGGCTCGAGTGATTTTGGGGCCTGTTCTAGATCGAACTAGAACTTGAGCTTTTTGCAAAAGCTCGATATTTTTAGAAACGTTCGAGAACGGTTCTAGCAGCAAAAAAACAGCTAATTCCTAGCTGGCTTTCCGCTGTAATAGTGTAAGTCACTCTGTGACTCACACTATTATGACATTTCAGTGTATAGTGTGCGGGAACAGCGCCTTCAGATCACTGCTGTTTGTATAATGGCGATCGCCATTTTTTTTTTTCCTTGTCTTCCTTCCCTAAGCGCGCGCGTCTTGTGGGGCGGGCCAGCATGTCAGCCAATCCCAGACACACACACAGCTAAGTGGACTTTTAGCCAGAGAAGCAACAGCATGTGTGATAGGATGTCCATGTCATATGTCCCTGCATTATAAAAACGAGTATCTGCCCGTCCGGACGCCATTATCTCTTCTGCGTTCTTGGTGTCAGACATCACTGGCGCAGCTCCGTCCTTTGTCCTATCGCCGATACTGCTGTATGCGCTCCATACACAGCGCTAGACAGCTTAGGGAGACCACTTTCTAACAGTCCTTTTAAGGGCTCGTACCGGCAGGGTCAGAGCCATAGGTGACAGGTCCTGAAAACAGAGACAGCGTCTGTGTAGCCAAGATCAGGGATTTCGTCGCTGCATTTCCCCATTAGGAGGGAATAGAAAGGCAGGCTTCCATTCCTCTACCCAGAGCCCCACAATCCTGGCACTGTACCATCCTGTCCTCTGCACACTCCAACTCATTATAACTAAGCCATTATACTAGCAAACAGTCAGTGTACCTAGTGGCATCCTAAACGTGGCTATTGTACTTTTGTGTAGTCACACTAGTGGAAAGATATTTGCAGCACGTCTGCCTGCATTGCACACTCAAACTCTTTTTAACTAAGCCATTATACTAGCAAACAGTCAGTGTACCTAGTGGCATCCTAAACGTGGCTATTGTACTTTTGTGTAGTCACACTAGTGGAAAGATATTTTCAGCACGTCTGCCAGCATTGCACACTCAAACTCTTTTTAACTAAGCCATTATACTAGCAAACAGTCAGTGTACCTAGTGGCATCCTAAACGTGGCTATTGTACTTTTGTGTAGTTACACTAGTGGAAAGATATTTGCAGCACGTCTGCCTGCATTGCACACTCAAACTCTTTTTAACTAAGCCATTATACTAGCAAACAGTCAGTGTACCTAGTGGCATCCTAAACGTGGCTATTGGACTTTTGTGTAGTCACACTAGTGGAAAGATATTTGCAGCACATCTGCCTGCATTGCACACTCAAACTCTTTTTAACTAAGCCATTATACTAGCAAACACTCAGTGTACCTAGTGGCATCCTAAACGTGGCTATTGGACTTTTGTGTAGTCACACTAGTGGAAAGATATTTGCAGCACGTCTGCCTGCATTGCACACTCAAACTCTTTTTAACTAAGCCATTATACTAGCAAACAGTCAGTGTACCTAGTGGCATCCTAAACGTGGCTATTGGACTTTTGTGTAGTCACACTAGTGGAAAGATATTTGCAGCACGTCTGCCTGCATTGCACACTCAAACTCTTTTTAACTAAGCCATTATACTAGCAAACACTCAGTGTACCTAGTGGCATCCTAAACGTGGCTATTGGACTTTTGTGTAGTCACACTAGTGGAAAGATATTTGCAGCACGTCTGCCTGCATTGCACACTCAAACTCTTTTTAACTAAGCCATTGTAGTAGCAAACAGTCAGTGTACCTAGTGACATCCTAAACGTGGCTATTGGACTTTTGTCTAGTCACACTAGTGCAAAGATTTTTGCAGCACGTCTGCCTGCATTGCACACTCAAACTCTTTTTAACTAAGCCATTATACTAGCAAACAGTCAGTGTACCTAATAGCATCCTAAACGTGGCTATTGTACTTTTGTGTAGTCACACTAGTGGAAAGATATTTGCAGCACGTCTGCCTGCATTGCACACTCAAACTCTTTTTAACTAAGCCATTATACTACCAAACAGTCAGTGTACCTAGTGGCATCCTAAACGTGGCTATTGGACTTTTGTGTAGTCACACTAGTGGAAAGATATTTGCAGCACGTCTGCCTGCATTGCACACTCAAACTCTTTTTAACTAAGCCATTATACTAGCAAACAGTCAGTGTACCTAGTGGCATCCTAAACGTGGCTATTGGACTTTTGTGTAGTCACACTAGTGGAAAGATATTTGCAGCACGTCTGTCTGCATTGCACACTCAAACTCTTTTTAACTAAGCCATTATACTAGCAAACAGTCAGTGTACCTAGTGGCATCCTAAACGTGGCTATTGTACTTTTGTGTAGTCACACTAGTGGAAAGATATTTGCAGCACATCTGCCTGCATTGCACACTCAAACTCTTTTTAACTAAGCCATTATACTAGCAAACACTCAGTGTACCTAGTGGCATCCTAAACGTGGCTATTGGACTTTTGTGTAGTCACACTAGTGGAAAGATATTTGCAGCACGTCTGCCTGCATTGCACACTCAAACTCTTTTTAACTAAGCCATTATACTAGCAAACAGTCAGTGTACCTAGTGGCATCCTAAACGTGGCTATTGGACTTTTGTGTAGTCACACTAGTGGAAAGATATTTGCAGCACGTCTGCCTGCATTGCACACTCAAACTCTTTTTAACTAAGCCATTATACTAGCAAACACTCAGTGTACCTAGTGGCATCCTAAACGTGGCTATTGGACTTTTGTGTAGTCACACTAGTGGAAAGATATTTGCAGCACGTCTGCCTGCATTGCACACTCAAACTCTTTTTAACTAAGCCATTGTAGTAGCAAACAGTCAGTGTACCTAGTGACATCCTAAACGTGGCTATTGGACTTTTGTCTAGTCACACTAGTGCAAAGATTTTTGCAGCACGTCTGCCTGCATTGCACACTCAAACTCTTTTTAACTAAGCCATTATACTAGCAAACAGTCAGTGTACCTAATGGCATCCTAAACGTGGCTATTGTACTTTTGTGTAGTCACACTAGTGGAAAGATATTTGCAGCACGTCTGCCTGCATTGCACACTCAAACTCTTTTTAACTAAGCCATTATACTACCAAACAGTCAGTGTACCTAGTGGCATCCTAAACGTGGCTATTGGACTTTTGTGTAGTCACACTAGTGGAAAGATATTTGCAGCACGTCTGCCTGCATTGCACACTCAAACTCTTTTTAACTAAGCCATTATACTAGCAAACAGTCAGTGTACCTAGTGGCATCCTAAACGTGGCTATTGGACTTTTGTGTAGTCACACTAGTGGAAAGATATTTGCAGCACGTCTGTCTGCATTGCACACTCAAACTCTTTTTAACTAAGCCATTATACTAGCAAACAGTCAGTGTACCTAGTGGCATCCTAAACGTGGCTATTGTACTTTTGTGTAGTCACACTAGTGGAAAGATATTTGCAGCACGTCTGCCTGCATTGCACACTCAAACTCTTTTTAACTAAGCCATTATACTAGCAAACAGTCAGTGTACCTAGTGGCATCCTAAACGTGGCTATTGGACTTTTGTGTAGTCACACTAGTGGAAAGATATTTGCAGCACGTCTGCCTGCATTGCACACTCAAACTCTTTTTAACTAAGCCATTATACTAGCAAACAGTCAGTGTACCTAGTGGCATCCTAAACGTGGCTATTGGACTTTTGTGTAGTCACACTAGTGGAAAGATATTTGCAGCACGTCTGCCTGCATTGCACACTCAAACTCTTTTTAACTAAGCCATTATACTAGCAAACAGTCAGTGTACCTAGTGGCATTCTAAACGTGGCTATTGGACTTTTGTCTAGTCACACTAGTGGAAAGATATTTGCAGCACGTCTGCGTGCATTGCACACTCAAACTCTTTTTAACTAAGCCATTATACTAGCAAACAGTCAGTGTACCTAGTGGCATCCTAAACGTGGCTATTGTACTTTTGTCTAGTCACACTAGTGGAAAGATATTTGCAGCACGTCTGCCTGCATTGCACACTCAAACTCTTATTAACTAAGCCATTATACTAGCAAACAGTCAGTGTACCTAGTGGCATCCTAAACGTGGCTATTGTACTTTTGTCTAGTCACACTAGTGGAAAGATATTTGCAGCACGTCTGCCTGCATTGCACACTCAAACTCCTTTTAACTAAGCCATTATACTAGCAAACAGTCAGTGTACCTAGTGGCATCCTAAACGTGGCTATTGGACTTTTGTGTAGTCACACTAGTGCAAAGATATTTGCAGCACGTCTGCCTGCATTGCACACTCAAACTCTTTTTAACTAAGCCATTATACTAGCAAACAGTCAGTGTACAGTCAGGGCCAGAGATATTTGGACAGTGACACAAGCTTTGTTATTTTAGCTGTTTACAAAAACATGTTCAAAAATACAATTATATATATTATATGGGCTGAAAGTGCACACTCCCAGCTGCAATATGAGAGTTTTCACATCCAAATCGGAGAAAGGGTTTAGGAATCATAGCTCTGTAATGCATAGCCTCCTCTTTTTCAAGGGACCAAAAGTAATTGGACAAGGGACTCTAAGGGCTGCAATTAACTCTGAAGATGTCTCCCTCGTTAACCTGTAATCAATGAAGTAGTTAAAAGGTCTGGGGTTGATTACAGGTGTGTGGTTTTGCATTTGGAAGCTGTTGCTGTGACCAGACAACATGCGGTCTAAGGAACTCTCAATTGAGGTGAAGCAGAACATCCTGAGGCTGAAAAAAAAGAAAAAATCCATCAGAGAGATAGCAGACATGCTTGGAGTAGCAAAATCAACAGTCGGGTACATTCTGAGAAAAAAGGAATTGACTGGTGAGCTTGGGAACTCAAAAAGGCCTGGGCGTCCACGGATGACAACAGTGGTGGATGATCGCCGCATACTTTCTTTGGTGAAGAAGAACCCGTTCACAACATTAACTGAAGTCCAGAACACTCTCAGTGAAGTAGGTGTATCTGTCTCTAAGTCAACAGTAAAGGGAAGACTCCATGAAAGTAAATACAAAGGGTTCACATCTAGATGCAAACCATTCATCAATTCCAAAAATAGACAGGCCAGAGTTAAATTTGCTGAAAAACACCTCATGAAGCCAGCTCAGTTCTGGAAAAGTATTCTATGGACAAATGAGACAAAGATCAACCTGTACCAGAATGATGGGAAGAAAAAAGTTTGGAGAAGAAAGGGAACGGCACATGATCCAAGGCACACCACATCCTCTGTAAAACATGGTGGAGGCAACGTGATGGCATGGGCATGCATGGCTTTCAATGGCACTGGGTCACTTGTGTTTATTGATGACATAACAGCAGACAAGAGTCGCCGGATGAATTCTGAAGTGTACCAGGATATACTTTCAGCCCAGATTCAGCCAAATGCCGCAAAGTTGATCGGACGGCGCTTCATAGTACAGATGGACAATGACCCCAAGCATACAGCCAAAGCTGCCCAGGAGTTCATGAGTGCAAAAACGTGGAACATTCTGCAATGGCCAAGTCAATCACCAGATCTTAACCCAATTGAGCATGCATTTCACTTGCTTAAAATCCAGACTTAAGACGGAAAGACCCACAAACAAGCAAGACCTGAAGGCTGCGGCTGTAAAGGCCTGGCAAAGCATTAAGAAGGAGGAAACCCAGCGTTTGGTGATGTCCATGGGTTCCAGACTTAAGGCAGTGATTGCCTCCAAAGGATTCGCAACAAAATATTGAAAATAAAAATATTTTGTTTGGGTTTGGTTTATTTGTCCAATTACTTTTGACCTCCTAAAATGTGGAGTGTTTGTAAAGAAATGTGTACAATTACTACAATTTCTATCAGATATTTTTGTTCAAACCTTCAAATTAAACGTTACAATCTGCACTTGAATTCTGTTGTAGAGATTTCATTTCAAATCCAATGTGGTGGCATGCAGAGCCCAACTCGCGAAAATTGTGTCACTGTCCAAATATTTCTGGACCTAACTGTACCTAGTGGCATCCTAAACGTGGCTATTGGACTTTTGTCTAGTCACACTAGTGCAAAGATATTTGCAGCACGTCTGCCTGCATTGCACACTCAAACTCTTTTTAACTAAGCCATTATACTAGCAAACAGTCAGTGTACCTAGTGGCATCCTAAACGTGGCTATTGTACTTTTGTCTAGTCACACTAGTGCAAAGATATTTGCAGCACGTCTGCCTGCATTGCACACTCAAACTCTTTTTAACTAAGCCATTATACTAGCAAACAGTCAGTGTACCTAGTGGCATCCTAAACGTGGCTATTGGACTTTTGTGTAGTCACACTAGTGGAAAGATATTTTCAGCACGTCTGCCTGCATTGCACACTCAAACTCATTGTTACTAAGCCATTATACTAGCAAACACTCAGTGTACCTAGTGGCATACAAGAAGTGGCTGTTGTACTCCATTAGTGCCCCACTGGTGCAAATCTATGTGCAGCACCTCTGCATGACACCCTCCTGCTCTGTTTTTAATGAGCTATAATGATAGCAAAAAATACTGCCATTTAGTGGCATCATAGAACTGGCTGTTGTATTCCATTAGTGCCCCACTGGTGCCAAGCTATTTCTAGCACCTCTGCATGACACCCTCCTGCTCTGTTTTTAATAAGCTATATTGATAGCAAATAATACTGCCATTTAGTGGCATCATAGAACTGGCTGTTGTATTCCATTAGTGCCCCACTGGTGCCAAGCTATTTCTAGCACCTGTGCATGACACCCTCCTGCTCTGTTTTTAATAAGCTATAATGATAGCAAAAAATACTGCCATTTAGTGGCATCATAAAACTGGCTGTTGTATTCCATTAGTGCCTCACTGGTGCCAAGCTATTTCTAGCACCTGTGCACGACACCCTCCTGCTCTGTTTTTAATAAGCTATAATGATAGCAAAAAATACTGCCATTTAGTGGCATCATAGAACTGGCTGTTGTATTCCATTAGTGCCCCACTGGTGCCAAGCTATTTCTAGCACCTCTACATGACACCCTCATGCACATTTTGCTACGCTAATGTTATAGCAAACTCAGGGAATTCATTGCTGCATTTGATAATTCGGAGGGATAGAAAGTGAGGCTTCCTTTAGCTTTTCCTTCTGTTCATAGACAGCATCTCCAAGTTCACACCCGAAGAGCAATTTCTCCTCCACGTCTAAGTGTGGAGAGGCAGCTAGTGCGCATGCGTGTGCCGATTTACCCCAGCTGCAGCCTAACTACAGTGTTTCTGTTTCGCCTAGTGAGTATGCTCAGCCTGACTTTGCCATTCCTGACGCTAAGTCTTCATTTCGGGATACAGCGCATGCTCCCACACTACGTGTGAAAAGCCTCTTTGCACAGGTACTTGCATTCCGTGCCGGGTCTAAGTCCTGTTTTGTGCCTAGACACCATGCTAAAGCTGATAGTCTTTTTTCAGAGACTGTATTTCATGCTACTGAGCATGTTCAGGCACTTACTGCATCAGAGACTAGGTCCGGTAATGAACTCTTTGGCCCTGCCCCTGATGTGGGGGTCCCATATAGACCACAGGACATCAGGTGTCCTCCCAAATGGCTTGCAGAGGCCCACCCCTATGACTTGTCACCGCATTATTGATGGTCAGACGATGACTAGTGAGGTGTTTGGGTCATGGCAGCCATGAGGTCATCATTGAAGTTGCGGTTCCAAATAGGACGCTAGTTATGCCACTCATGACGTGTCACTCTACTTTTGTCTCCAGGAGGTGCATTGTGGTTCACCCTGGTTTGGGGCGGACCCACGTTATAAAAGGGGCTGGAGCCAACAAGGAGGTGCGCAGTCTTCTATTATGCTCCGAAAGAGCACACCTCCATGTGTTGAACCCATTGCGGCTTTAGGCCAGAGGTAGGCAGGGATAGGGTGTCTATGCAGGCCATCGCCACAGTTGGTAACGCAGAACGGTTAAGACCAGCTCCTGTCCTACCAGTCCTGCTTGTGCAGCCCAGTGGCATTAACAGGCCTGCTGCTGCTGCTGCGCCTGCTGTCCACAGGTGTGGCCCCTACGCACACGGTCAGCGTACTCAATGGCCCCTGTGTTGTTAACAGGGAGTTCCTGGGCTGGGTGGGCATGTGGACCCTGTGACGCTAACAGGGCTCCCAGTCTCCAGATCCGAATGGCGTCTAACTCGGTTCAGGCTACTATTAGTTTCATAGCCACACAGCTCTGTATCCTCCACCAAACCTTCCAGTTGCCAACCTCTCCTTTTCCAACTGGGAGCACGGTGGACACTGACTGCTGATGGGGATATATACCTTTCTCTTTCTTTTCTTATTAATTTTCGTTATATAGCGGTAACATAGTATATACCACCTTAGCCAAATCTGCCAGTCCCACTGTAACAGATGGTGTTTCTTCAGCAAATGTTACTGTTGCTTAACTACCAAATCCACGGACCAAAACTTTTTTCCCCTTTCTAACACACCTGTTCCCCTTTCCACCAGCATCTGTCCTTTTTCAACTCATTTTGGTATATGACCAAAAGTGCAACTCTACAGGGACACCGTACTCAACGCCATCTCAGCACAGCAGCCAGCCCTCGGTCCCTCAGATGTGGACAAGTAAAAGACCATTTCCTCCAATCCATGACAAAGCGTTGAGATTCACTCTGTGCAGCACTGGTGTTTAGTGGAAAAGCAGATCTAAGATTGCGTACCACATTCTGCAGATACTCCTGTATACGTGCGTCCATTTCTATGGCAGGAATTATTTCGCCAAATTTTGTCTTGTACCGGGGATCTAACAGTGTGGCAACCCAGTATTCAGGATTACTTTGAATTCGTACAATCCGAGGGTCATGTTGTAGGTAGTGCAGCAAGAAGGCGCTCATGTGTCTTGTGCATCCAGGAGGACCAAGTCCTTGGTGTGTTGGTGGCAGAGAGGTGAGAATCGTGCCTCCTTCCTCTGCCCTCTCCCCACAACCTCGCACAACCGAAATGTGAGCAAGCTCTCACTCATCTGCTGAGTCTTCCATGCCTATCGCCAGTTCGTCCTCCATTTCTTCATGGGCTCCTGCACCTTCCTCAACACTTTTTGCTGATACTATGCGCCCTTGTTAATCCCTCTCCCTCACCATGACTGCCGCATAGGTGCCGCTGACCATCTGGACCTCGTAGATCTTGTTATCCCTTCCGCATATGACTCCTCCTGTACTTCCTCCCCTTCCTCTTGTCCCAACACCTGACTCCGAATAATAATTACAGTGTGCTCCATCATGTAGATGACCAGAATTGTCACGCTGAGAATGACATTGCCAGTGCTAAACATCTTCGTCGACATTTGTAAACTGTGTAGCAGGGTGCATAGGTCCTTGATCTGACACCACTCCAGCAGCGTGATCTGCACCACCTCTGGATCAAGTTATCCCAGGCTATATGTCATAACGTATTGCAGCAGGGTTCGGCGGTGCTGCCACAAACGCTGCAACATGTGCAGATTCAAATTCCTGCGTGTCGGCACATCGCATTTCAGGCGTTTAACCACCAGACCTAAAGACTTCTATAGCGACGAAAGTTGTTGAGCTGCTGTGTGCGCACGATGGAAGTGAGCAGATAGCGAGCGTGCCCGCTGCACAAGGCCATGTAGGCCGGGATGGTGTTTTAAAAATTGCTGGAGAATTAGGTTCAACACGTGAGCCATACAAGGCACGTGTGTCACATTGCCCTGACGATGGCCCGCAGCCAGGTTTGCATCATTGCCGCACACGGCTGTTAAGTCACCAACGGAGTACGCTCCGTCAATTTGTACTCCGGTCGCCAGGTGACAACGTGTTCCTTTCATGCATAGTGCTGATGATGGGAGAGGAGTCGATGCCAGCGGCGCAGGTGGACGCAGGTTATGCTCACCCACTGGGCTGCATTACCTTGACAGATGCAGAATCTCTGGCTGAATGTAGCTGGTGGGTATCTCACAGATGAAATACCATCATTCAGCTACAACCAATGGGAAGACACCACACCCTTTTTTATGCCCATCCTGTCTGCAGACCACTGCCAGACATAGCTATGAACCTCTGGTTAATTTTACCCCCAGTTCAGTTTTATGATTTTGTGTGCTTGTTACCTGACTACTTTTCCTGCTTGCTGTTTATGTACCTTGTTGGCCGATCCGCATTTCACCTCTGCTTGTTTTCTGATTAAGTCCTGGCCGTCCCATTCTGTTCCTGTTCCTCAATTAATGTTTTGACCCTGCCTGACTACTATTCTCTGGAACTGCAGCCTTCCACAGGTATTAATCACCTTGGGCCCTGTGTAATTCCTAATCCCTGTACTGTATAGGGGTTAAAGGGTTTCAGGGTTCTAGGGGTCCTGCTTGGTGAGTGGCTTCCCTCTAGCCTATCATTTACAGCCCATCTGAGTGTGTGGATCAAGGAAGGCGTTACACCGTGCTCTCTGCAGAAGGCCATGTGGGCCAGGATAGTGCTTTAAAAATTGCTGGACAACCAGGTTCAACACGTGAACCACACAAGGCACGTGTGTCACATTGTCACAGCGAAGGGCCGCACCCATGTTTGCATCATTGTCGCACCCGGCCTTCCCTGGCTGCTGGTTGAGTGGAGACAACCATTGATGAAACTCGGTCTCCAGAGTTAACCGTCCACAACTTCTCAGCGGTGTGACTCACATTTCCCATACATTTCAAAGTAAACCCTTCACCGCCTGATGGCATTGAGCTCTGCTGCCAGCATAGTAAGGAGGTGTGTGGTATTCCTTGTGCGCAGTTACAAGGAAGGGTGGCCTGACCACACAGGGTTTGCGCCAAGGTGGAGGACCCACACGAGGTTGAAGAGGCAGAAGCAGTGTATTAACTTCTACAAACAGAAGAAGGATTGAAACAACTCGTGGGGACGGCAAGACTTGTACAGCAGACCCTTCTCCATCTCTCCCCACAGTAACCCATTGCCCAGTCAGCGACATGTAACGCCCCTGTCCATGCTTACTGGGCCAATTATCTGTGGTGAAATGCACCCTGTCACACAGAGTTTCTCAAGGAATCAGTGATGTTTAGTGCGACATGCTGGTGTAGCGCGTGCACGCCTTTGTTGGAGAAGGAGTGGCGCCTGGGCATCGGCTCTTGAAGCACTGCGATGGGCATAAGGTCTCGAAAATCCTCGGTTAAAAAGGTTGGAAAGGCAGCATTTTGGTAGCCAACAGTTTCCAGATGCTGAAAGTCAACCTCTAAGCCATGTCATGCCCTTCTAAAAGCATGTAAACACAGTAAGGGGACTCCAACCACAGTCTCCCTTGTTTCCAAAAATTGGGCCACACACACCCCACTTGACTGGCATCAGTTGACCCAATTTTCAAGATGAAAAAGATGCTTTGCATGAAGCACTCTCAAAAATACGTGTGCCTTTCCCGTCCCCTGACTGACCCAGGGGAAGAAAAGTCCTCTGAGAGCCATGACTTGTTCATCTTGGTTCTTTTAGAAACACAGCGAGGGGACTCCAACCACAGTCTCCCTCGTTTCCACTAACTGGGCCACACACACCCCACTTGACTGGCATCGGTTGAGCCCCCTTTTGAAAAAGAAAAAGATGCTTTGCATGAAGCACTCTCAAAAATACGCGTGCCTTTGCCGTCCCCTGGCTGACCCAGGGGAAGAAAAGTCCTCTGAGAGCCATGACTTGTTCATCTTGGTTCTTTTAGAAACACAGTGAGGGGACTCCAACCACAGTCTCCCTCATTTCCACTAACTGGGCCACACACACCCCACTTGACTGGCATCGGTTGAGCCCCCTTTTGAAAAAGAAAAAGATGCTTTGCATGAAGCACTCTCAAAAATACGCGTGCCTTTCCCGTCCCCTGGCTGACCCAGGGGAAGAAAAGTCCTCTGAGAGCCATGACTTGTTCATCTTGGTTCTTTTAGAAACACAGCGAGGGGACTCCAACCACAGTCTCCCTCGTTTCCACTAACTGGGCCACACACACCCCACTTGACTGGCATCAGTTGACCCCCATTTTCAAGATGAAAAAGATGCTTTGCATGAAGCACTCTCAAAAATACGCGTGCCTTTGCCGTCCCCTGGCTGACCCAGGGGAAGAAAAGTCCTCTGAGAGCCATGACTTGTTCATCTTGGTTCTTTTAGAAACACAGCGAGGGGACTCCAACCACAGTCTCCCTCGTTTCCACTAACTGGGCCACACACACCCCACTTGACTGGCATCGGTTGAGCCCCCTTTTGAAAAAGAAAAAGATGCTTTGCATGAAGCACTCTCAAAAATACGCGTGCCTTTCCCGTCCCCTGGCTGACCCAGGGGAAGAAAAGTCCTCTGAGAGCCATGACTTGTTCATCTTGGTTCTTTTAGAAACACAGCGAGGGGACTCCAACCACAGTCTCCCTCGTTTCCACTAACTGAGCCACACACACCCCACTTGACTGGCATCAGTTGACCCCCATTTTCAAGATGAAAAAGATGCTTTGCATGAAGCACTCTCAAAAATACGCGTGCCTTTGCCGTCCCCTGGCTGACCCAGGGGAAGAAAAGTCCTCTGAGAGCCATGACTTGTTCATCTTGGTTCTTTTAGAAACACAGCGAGGGGACTCCAACCACAGTCTCCCTCGTTTCCACTAACTGGGCCACACACACCCCACTTGACTGGCATCGGTTGAGCCCCCTTTTGAAAAAGAAAAAGATGCTTTGCATGAAGCACTCTCAAAAATACGTGTGCCTTTCGCCTCCCCTAGCTGAGCCAGGGGAAGAAAAGTCCTCTGAGAGCCATGTCCACATTGTCAGTGGACAGACACGTGTGCTTATCTGCCAGCAGACCCCCAGCAGCACTGAAGACAGGTTCCGAGAGAACGCTGGCTGCAGGACATGACAAGATCCCCAAGGCGTACGTGGCGAGCTCAGGCAATTTATCAAGATTGGAAGCCTAAAATGAGCAGGGCTCAAGTTGCACAATAATGGAATCGATGTTTCCTTGCATATACTCATATATCTGTGTGTCTTCCTCTTTTTCCTTGTCCAGCTGTTTTGTTTTCGCATGAGTATATGTCCTTGTCACTTTCCCATGTGTTTGTGTTGTGTTGTGAGTTGTTTGTCACCTTTTGGACACCTTTGAGGGTGTTTTCTAGGTGTTTTTATGTGTTTGTGATTTCCTGCCATTGTTTCCTATGCAGTTCGAGTTCGGTTCGTCGAACGTTCGACGAGCCAAACTCGAACGGGACCTCCGTTCGGCGAACCGACCTCGAGCCGAACCGGGACCGGTTCGCTCATCTCTAGTATTGTACAGACACTCAAGAGAGTTAATAATCCTCATGTACTATGAACTGTCTCTTTTATGGTAGAAGACAATGATAAATGTATAAAAGCCAATATAATGCTAACCAAAGTCAACCAGGTAAGTGTAACAGGATGATTGCAATGTGAAACACAAGGGTTATGTACTACATAGCTGGGAGGACCAAATAAACATAGCATGTACCATAAAGTCACATATGTAGGGTCTGTGGTAATGCCCTTACTAAGACATAGGTGGCTTAATGCTCAGTGAAGGTAGATGTAATTGTCCTAAACCTGTCAACATACAATGAGATATAATAGTAAGTGTGAAATATAATATCCTTTTACACTGACCTGTGAAGGGGCTCCTGGTGAGTGGAAGTCCGTGCCCTGACGCGCTTTTCCACCTTTCTTCCTCAGGGGACATGTTTAGATAGCGGCAGGTTAGTGGTGCTTTTATCATAAATTTAATGAGTTGTGGATCACCTGTGTGTGAGTCAATAAGCGCACACATGTGTGTCACATATAATGCTGGGAACTCGGGACACTGGCCTTTTACTATTTGTGGACGGTGGAATGCTTTGCGTGGTTCAGCCCCATTCCAACTCCGGCCATGGTTGTGAAGTGCGCCTAATAGCCAAGGCAGCAGTTGTCATAAGGCAGACCCACACAATGCCTTTCACCAGCCAAAAGCAGGAAGTGATAAACAGAGTTTTGCCATGTGCCAGGAAAACCCCCAGCAGGTGCTACAACACACAGGGTACACAGGTGCCACAATACAATGGAAGGCTATGTCACTATGGAGAGGGGAAAAAGGTCACCACCTGCACTCACCTGAGGCTGTATCCTGAACTTCCTGACGTCCCTACATAGGTTCTTTCACCCATCGCTGATCAGGAGCCTGAGCTTTTGATTGGCCTAAACTTCCCCTGGCTAGTGAGCAGGCTGGAAAGACCACTAGTCTCACCTCTGCAATAAATAAACACAAGGGTAGTATAACAGACAGGTGAAATAGACATAAAAAGGTAAAACACTCCAAGCAGCTACAATGCTTCGTCCAGAGCCTGGCTCCTTCCAAAGTGGACTGCATATAAATGATGAGTAGAAATGATCAAACATGTGGAAGTTTGGTTTGGTGGGTACAGCTTAACCGAACCTCCACAGATTCGGTCTTGACCAGAAACTCCAATGGAGTCACTGATTGGCAGTTTGGGTCTCCGCCCACATACAGCCAGCCATAAGCAGAACACGTCTGGGGCAGGGTGGCCGGCATTTTTCCATTTTCTTTTGTTCCACACTACATCCAATCATGCTGTTGTTATCCCAGTGTGAACCGTTCAAGCACTGCATGCAGCTCGCACTGGGCGGAGCACCGCACCTTCCTAAGCACAGCGATGCTTGAGCGAGTGGTCAGCATACGTAAAGCACCCGAACGCCGAACCCAACAGTTTTTTGTTTTTTAAAATCGGTGTTTGGCCTGAAAACTGAATACTGAACTTCGGGTTCACTCATCTCTAATAATGAGGATTCTGATTCTGTCATTCGCATCAAATGATAGAACACGTGACTTTATATAGTGAAGGGCAGTGGTAGCAAAAGAGCTGTACTTGGGATTAAAGCTACAGATAGCAGCCAAACAACGAAGAGTGTTTTACTTTTACAGCACTACAAGCAAGTACCGTATATGTTAGTCAAACACCAGTAGTGGATCTACAAACAATAAGGTGAACAACAACAGAATTAAAATTAAAATTATAATAACAGTTTAAAGTAAAAGAAAATTTAGCAATAACGTTTTTTTGCCAAGAGATGCAGATTTGGTGCTGAAATTTATACACCAAATTCCTGCACCAAATCTGCATTTCCTGGCAAAAAAGTATCACTATCGCATCAAAACCGTATCATTTTTTCATGCTTTTTTTTTTGCCAGGGCATGCAGATTATGCGCAGGAATATGGTGTATAAATTTCAGCACCAGATCTGCATCTCTTAGCAAAAAAACCCACAGTTTTCTGCCAGGAGATGTAGGTCATGGACGTGGTCTCAATACAATCAATCACAGATGTTGGGACTGTTGGTGGGTGTGGGAAGCAGTGCATATGTATATGCATGAGGTTGATAAGTGGCCCTGGAAGTAGTCTTACAGACTGTTAAGCACAACACGCCTGCTTTAATCCTCTTAGCCCTTTCTACAACCATTTTAAAGCACATATTTCGGGTCCCTATATACTTATATGGGGACTGGTGTCCGGCCAGATATCCATGATTAATTCAGGGCCCAGGTTTATTTTTTTCTAAATCCAGTTGTACCTGTCGGTCGTGGGTATCTTTTTGTTTGCTAATCACTACTGTTTGTTATCATCTTTTTAGTTAGCTCTAAAAGGTATTAACCACTGAGGACTTTAAAGATAAACTGTCATGTAAAAAAAATGCTATTAACCTGCAGATTTGATGTTAATCTGCAACTTAATTGCATTTTTTAAACCATGTGGCTGCCACAGTAAATGTCCAGTTATGGAAGGAAATTAACGTTATTTGTCCCAACCACCAGCTTTAAGTCATAGAGGCATGGCCAGCATGACTACAGTAACCGCTCAATCCATAGTGAATAGTGAGTAGCAACTGAAATCACTAGTTGCCACTGGCTGACAGTCGAATCAATAGCACATCAGTGCTGAGCCATTTGTCGTTCTGTGTTGGAGCATGGTTACAGCCATCCCTCATTATGTACTAAGCTGTGATTGTAGCCGGGCAGCTGTACTACTTTGACTAAAAGTCGGAGGCTGCAGGGAGGAATAAAGTTAATTTCCTCCAGGTAGCTGGGCTTTCAGTGAGGCATTCATATGGAATTAGAACCATATTAACCTAGAAATTAACCCTTATCTGCAGGTTTAAAGCATTTTTTAACATGGCAGGTTCCCATAAGAAACTCATCTGCAGGGCAATCTGACATGCCCCTGCTGTGATTGTGCATTGACTGGGAGGTGTCACTCTCTACTGAGAGTCTGGTGTGGGCAGGGGCAGCTATATCAGCCCTGCTGTACTCTTGAATCTAAATTCGTTGCCTGTTTCAGAAAGGCTCATCCAGTAATCTATGTGATACATCGTTGGATACAGAATCTCCTTGCCTATACAGTATTATGTTGCTATCAGATGTGGTGGTAAAAACCTGCTGATAGATTCCCTTTAAACGTTTGCTGAGGCACTATTCAGTTCTGAGTTGTGAGGCGAGCTGTGCTGATGACATTATACTGACAAGTTCCTCCTAGGACACATTACACGCCAGCTGTGAATGCTTCTTCAAGGACACCTATAAACTTTATGTTATTGGCACCAATCAACAGAGGATTTGGAAGTGAGTGATGTCAGAGAAACCCTTTATTTTTGTCTCTTTATGTTCTCCTTGGTTGGACAGACAATAGTGGAACAAAGAGAATTGTTTAACTTTCAGAGATGGGAGAAATGATTCGCAGGGTTATGGTTCAATGGTCAGGGCAGTAATCTATGACTGCTGATCTGGAGCCCTGATAATCTCTTTACCTTACCTACTCCTGGCTCTTCTTTTCATGACACAACCTCATCATTGTGGCTTGACGCACTCATGACATTAACCCAGCCTGGCTTATCCAGAAAAGATCTGAGAAGTCCAGCAATCATTGACTATTGACTTGACCAATGGAGTCCTATGAATTGATTCTCCCATTTATATAATTTCCCTTCTCCTTAGAGCATACCGTAGATTGGTGAAAGTTTGGTTTTAGTTTCTCTAATGTCCATAATATGTTCATTGTCTTTAATATAAGATGCATTTAAGTGTCTCTTATTTTGTTGATGTTTATTTAGCTACAAGATTTTCCCTGCTCCTTCCTAGTTGTGCATTACGGAGGTCAAGACTCATGCAGGAGTTTTAAGTTAAACAAAATAACATCTGCAGCTTCGTGTCAAAGGTTGTAGTCTAGAGCAAGATCTTTTGTAGTGTCTTTGTAGGAATTGTTATTCTGTTTGTATTCACACTGAAGCGATGACAGGCTGGAAGCTGCATCCCTGATTTAAGTAGCTCTGGATTGGAGCCCAGAAGACATCATCCTTACCATTGTCTTTTCAGTCAGGTTGAATAAAAACTATAGTTTGAGTCAAGCCGAACTTTTTTTTGTAATGTTATAGAATTGCAAACTGGAGCAAATGTATTTTAAATGTGTAACCCAATATAAGATTCAGCAATGTCCTAGTGAAGAATGTTGTAGCACTTAACACCTTAGGGACCAAACTGTTTTAGTAAAAAAAAAATGCATGGCATTTTTTTTTATTGTCACTTTACAAGAATAAAAATTGTTTATTTTTTATCACATTATAAGAGTTTTATTGGAGCATATTTTAAAATACATACAATCACTCACTTGCTCAAGCCACATGCATCTTAAAAACATCTCCAGAATCTGACCTTTTCTCATCTTTGAATCTCCAAAAACTCTTTTATTCATTATAGAATGGAGTATTGTAACTCTACACTGATTGATGTCCCTTTTACCAACTTTCTCTTCTCCTATCTGTCCTTAATGCAGCAGCAAGGATCATATTTCTGTCCAGCTGCTACACTGATGCCTCCACCTTGTGTCAGTTAATGCACTGGTTACCCATCCACTACAGAGTATAATATAAACTTACCACATGCACGCATAAAGTTCTCCTCCATTCTATACCACTTTACATCTCTTCCCTCATCTCTATCATTGAACCCACACTGTTTGTCCTGCAACTGATCTAAGACTCCTCTCTTCCTTTAATTGCCATCCCCATTCCCTGCTTTGTATGGATGAAGCATGATACGTCTCTTTGGCCTCTCCTGGTGCATGTGCCCTCGGCAGAGCAAAGTACCCTTGTGCATGAGCGCAACTGGAGGTCACTGTGTGAATGACGTAGGATGCATTATTTTCACAAAGCAGAGAAGGAGGATGGCGATTGTAAGAAGAGAGGCGGCAATGGATCAAGAAGACCAGATGCCCATAGGACCGGACCACGCTGTCTGTGGGTATAAAAAAAAATCTTTTTGTAGATATGCAGAGTGGATTGATTACTTTTTTACAGCATGCTAGTATGCTGTAAAAGACCCTTTAATGGTGGTGGCCATAATTTATATGGGAAAAAAACAGATGATAGGTTCCCTTTAGTAGTTATATTTTTATAAAGCAATTTCTTTTGTATAATTCTTTTGAATTTATTGTGAGCTTTATTTGACATGTCAGACATGTCAGTACGATTAGAGCAATACCGAATTTAAATGCCGTAATTTTTTACCCATTACACACGCTTTTTACCTCTAGGTTTTTCTGTTTCTCTGCAACTATTGGTGAGATGGATCAGTATATGTTAGTCTTCAGCCTGCTTTACACGCAGTGACATCGCTACCGATGTCGCTGGTGAAAGCACCCACCCCTGTCGCTTGTGTATCACGGGCAAATCGCTGCCCGTGGCGCACAGCATTGCTAACACCCATCACACGTACTTACCTGCCTAGCAACGTCACTGTGGCCGGCGAACCGCCTCCTTTCGAAGGGGGAGGTTCGTTCGGCGTCACAGCGGCGTCACTAAGCGGCCGCCCAATAGAAGCAGAGGGAAGGAGATGAGCGGCCGGAACATCCAACCCACCTCCTTCCTTCCTCATTGCCGGCGGCTGCAGGTACGATGTTGTTCCTCGTTCCTGCGGTGTCACACATAGCGATGGGTGCTGCCGCAGGAACGACAAACAACCTGCGTCCTACAACAGCAACAATATTTGGGATTAGAATGACGTGTCAACGATCAACGATTAGGTGAGTAATTTTGATTGTTAATGGTCGTTCATGTGTTTAACACACAACGATGTCGCTAACGAGGCCGGATGTGTGTCACGAATTCCGTGACCCCAACGACATCTCATTAGCGATGTCGTTGCGTGTAAAGCCCCCTTTAGTCTTCGATTAATCTTTTTTCTTTCTTGAAGGAGTCGCTTATCTTTCAGGTCATGGTGCTGTAGTCAGGGAGTTTGTTCATGCTAGTGCTCTGTGTCCACTGTGGGGGGCTCCCGGCGCCTTTTCTCTGATGTTACTCAGCCAGTGCTGGCGTGATGACATCAATGCACCAATATGTACCAACTGGAAAAGAAGTAGCGGATCTGCAGGAGATGGTATGGGGAGGTAAGTATAAAAAATGTTTCTTTTTACAATAATGTGATTAAAATGAAGGTGGTAGAGAGACAATAACAATGAGTTGAGGATGGGGGGTGGGAGAGAGCAGATTATATTGAACTGAGCATGAGAGAGAGGACATTAAAATGACTTGAGGGTAAAATTCACTTTTGTTCATTGTCCATAATATACGCCTGCCTATACCATGACCATAGTCGATTCAAACGTTCACATCAGCATACCGCTCACTCACATGATGCCATACACATAGTCTGCCATCTGTCCTGTACAGTGATAACTAGGATGCAGAAATTCTTTGGTTATGAAAATCTATTGATGCAGCAACCGTCCGGGTGGCTGGTATCAGACAATCTTCGAGAAAAAGATGCTGGATGTTGGGGCTCTGAGCTGGTGTGGTTACACATTATCTGTGGTTGTGAGGCCGGTTGGATGTGTGTCGCCCCCGCATCAGCAGCCTGCCGCTGCTGCTCAGATCTGGATCTGTGGTGGCTCGACGGGTCTCCAGACCCGAGGGTCGGGGTCGCGTGGCCACCCGGAATAAAGGGGGGTATTTACAGGGAATGGTGAGGAAAGTTCGTGATGACACCCGTGTTGTGTGGTAAGATGGAGTACCACCACTGCGATTGGGAGTACCCGGTAGCGATGGTGTGGGCAGCCAGGTGTTTAACCCCTCGACAGGTAAGGGGAATGCCCCAGGACTTGGTGATGGCGTCGGGGAGGTGCCGTTAGGACGGTCAGGGACCACTTTAGTACTCACTCAGTCCAATAACGCTGACACTGACAACTGTGGTAAACCAAAGTTCTTAGTACCGCTGCAGCAGGGAGGGAGCATGCCTGGATCCCGTGCCCGTTGGTGTTGTTAGTTAGCCTGTGGCCTTTTCCGTGGCACCATCCTTCTAATTGATCCCTTTAGCACAGAACTAATTGAGTCCCGCTCACCAGTGTGGCTAACTGGGCGAGCTTGCTCTCAGGGTTCACGCTTGGTATTTTCTGGACTATGTAGTGGGAAAGTCCTATCCCCCTCGCTAGTACCCCGATTTTGGAGTGGGTGGAGAACAGATCTTAAAGTCTCTGTCCTCATCGGGTAAATTACCAGGACGCCTGAAGCTACTTCCTGGCCTAGGGTCCACATACCCCGTCGTGCCCTGCCCCTGACCGGTGATGGCACAAGGCTGCCGGCTGTCCTCCTCGATAGTCTGTGCCCCTTGTTACGATCCCCTGTGACCGGGGTCCAGCTCCTACCAGGCCCAGACCAACGGCAGCCACCTAGTAGTAACAAGGAGCCAAGCTCCTGACCTCTCCTCTCGAGAGTCACCACTCAACTGACTGTCTCCTGACACTCCTGACCTCCCCTTAACCAACCCCCCAAGTGGCCAACCCTATTCCCTTCAGGCTGTCCACTGGTGTGTCTGGTGGGTGTGGTGCAGAGTGTTTCTAGGATGTTGATTAGCTTGCTCTTAGCAACACCAACGGTCAGGGATCCGTAACCAAGGAGGAGGTGGATACTGTGCAGAAAGGCAGATTGCACAATATCCTGTGACGACCTGATAGGCCAGGGCGTCACATTCCCCCTTGGTTAAACGTAGCTCGTGCCTGAGCTACAGGACACAAGAGGTTTATTATTTTTTTCAAAACTATAGAAAAAGGTAGAAAAAGGGTTAACATTTCTATTTACATTTTCATCCCACATTAAGGAGGCTTGTCACTTAAACGTTACTAACTGTTTTAAAGAGTTCATCTCCTCAGCGATGGGACGCTACCGGTTTCAATGGTAGCGGAGACTCAACCTGCTCCGTTGCAGCCTCTACCCATGACAGTCCAGTCCCAATGTCCCGGATCCCGTTAACCCACCATCCAAACAACCTGACCCACTGCATACCTATGGTTGGTCCGAGACCAGGTTAAGGTCCCGGGCGTTGTATTAGATGACTCTGGTGGGCACAGGAGGTGCAACTCTATACAATACACAAGTTCGTATTGGTCACGCCAGTCCTGTGACCGTGGTCCATGTTTACTGAATATAAAACTTAACGGAGTCCATGTACCGTGTGTACACATTTTTAGAAATCTTCTAGCAAATCTGGTTATTTTCACTCTGTTCATTAAAACTGGTTAATTAGACACTTATTTACTAACATCTCTATATGAAAAATAACAAATTGCGAAAAACAATAAACGAAAGAACCGATACCTAACAATTCTATGGTATCGTTAAACCACTGGATTTTCAACATTTTTCAAATTACCGGGTCCCTTAGCCACGCTTCCTTGCAACTACGTACTACCAACGCCAGCACAAACCCTTCTTCAAACATTGCATTCTTGGTCACCTCTAGGGCATAACAGCCCCGCTCTCCACAATGCCGGGTGTAGGCGACCATCTCTTTGGGTTGGAGGTTGAGCTCGGGATGCCCCCAGGGGAGTTGCGGTGCTACGTCCCTCTGGGACACAAACACCCCAGCTGTGAGGCCTGCTTCTCGGATGAAACATCACCCTTGCTCAGGGTCAAACCGATCCACAAGACCACAGCATTGTGGCCCTCTTACTCGTGAAGCAGCGCTTCTCACTTGCACTTTCTCTGCTCTGTTGCGGGTGGCAAGCTTTCGTCGTCGCCGGTTTTGGGTTGCTATTTCTGCTTGCAACTGCTGGTGATGTCGTTCCCAGTAGGGGGCGTCAGCGTTCGGCCTCATCCCCCTAGCTGGCTCTGGTTTAATGTGGACTCTTGCGGCCCCAACAGCCATTGGGATACCACGCGGCAGTGGAACCAGTGGATCTTTAGGTTCCACTTCCACATCTGTAGATGGAAAGACTGACTGTTCTGCAGTCGGGGTTGCAGGGTCCAGGTGCTCCGCCTCTGAGGACTGGCCCAGTGATGTGGCCGGGTCTGGTCTGGCTGGGGTTCGGATGACCACTGTCATGACAGGGATGAGGGATAGCACCTTGGTTTCTGCAGATGAAGCTTTTTTTAAAGGCACCGAAGGCTCCGTTGCTGGGATTGGTGTAGGCAGCTCGGCATTCGCCGAGGATGGGGTAGGTGACGGTGTAGGGCTCACCACGAGCGAGGGCAGTCTGGATCCCTCAGCTGCTATGGCTGGATTTGGGCAATCAGTAGGGACTGGATAACCGCTTACCCTCTCTTCACGTGGGATTTCGATCTCACGAGCTTGCACCGTTACCGCCAGGCTCCTCATCTCTTCCCACCAGTGGTTTAAGATGAACAAGAACTGCGTCCGCATTCTTCTGCACAGCTGCTCTGTCTCTTCCTCTATCAAAGTCACGGCCACGGGAACAGCACGTTCCGGTGACAAATCCCGCTCTGACATCTTGCCTCTGCGTTGTCCAGGAACGTTATGGCAGAGTCCTGGTGTCCCTGCTTCTCTTCCGCTGTAGTTACATTCCGGCACGCCCCCTCGGTTTTCACTCAGCACTCTCTCGTGCGCTGTGACCCTCTGGGATCTTCCGGTTCCGGCCTCACACGCAAGACGAAGGGCAGGGCTTCTGCTTCGCGAGCTTTCATGGGGAAGATGGCATTTTGGTGCAAAAAGATGGCGGAAAATGACGGTATTGGCGGGAAAGGGAATCTTGACTCGCGGTTTTCAGCTCTAAGGCGCATGTCACCCAGGTAAGTGGGTCCTGCACGGATACTGTTTGTGACGCCAAAGTTTCCAGGGTGTGTCGCCCCCACATCAGCAGCCTGCCACTGCTGCTGATCCGGATCCGCTGTGGCTCGAGGGGTCTCCGGACCCGAGGGTCAGGGTCGCGCAGCCACCCGGAATAAAGGGGGGTATTTACAGGGAATGGTGAGGAAAGTTTGTGACGCCACCCATGGTGCATGGTAAGATTGAGTACCACCACTGTGATTGGGAGTACCCAGTGGTGATGGTGTGAGCAGCCAGGTGTTTAACCTCTCGACGGGTAGGGGGAATGCCCCGGGACTCGGTGATGGTGTCGGGGAGGTGCCGTTGGGATGTTCAGGGACCATTTTAGTACTCACTCAGTCTAATAACGCTGACACCAACAACTGTGGTAAACCAAAGTTCTTAGTACCGCTGCAGCTGGGAGGGAGCATGCCTGGATCCCGGGCCCGTTGGTGTAGCCTGTGGCCTTTTCCGTGGCACCTAAGTTCTAATTGATCCCTTTAGCATAGAACTAATCGGGTCCCGCTCACCAGTTTGGCTAACTGGGTGAGCTTGCTCTCAGGGTTCACGCTTGGGATTTTCTGGACTATGTAGTGGGAAAGTCCTATCCTCCCTTGTTGCGCTAGTACCCCGATTTTGGAGCGGGTGAAGAGCGGATCTTGAAGGTTCCATCCTCATCGGGTAAATTACCATCACGCCTGAAGCTACTTCCTGGCCTAGGGTCCACGTAGCCCATCGTGCCCTGGCCCCTGCCTGGTGATCACACAAGGCCGCTGGCTGTCCTCCTCGGCAGTCCGTGCCCCTTGTCACAATCCCCTGTGACCGGGGTCCAGCTCCTAGCAGGCCCAGACCAACATCTGCCATCTAGTAGTAACAAGAAGCCCAGCTGCTGACCTCTTCTCTTTAGAGTCACCACTCAACTGACTGTCTCCTGACACTCCTGACCTCCCCTTAACCAACCCCCCAAGTGGCCAACCCTATTCCCTTCAGGCTGTCCACTGGTGTGTCTGGTGGTTGTTGTACAGAGTGTTTCTAGGATTTTGATTAGCCTGTTCTTAGCATCACCAAAGGTCAGGGATCCGTAACCAAGGAGGAGGTGGATACTGTGCAGAAGGGCAGATTGCACAATATCCTGTGACAACCTGATAGGCCAGGGCGTCACAGATGTACTGCCAAATTCACTGAAACACTTTTGGAGATGGTTTATAGTTTATTGTAGAGAATAATGATGACCAAGCACTAAAGTGCTCGATTGTTCTTTACTCGATCGAGCATCGGGGTGTTCTGGTACTCGTGCATACTTGGCTAAGTATCAAGTATTTGATATATATATATATATATGATATATATATATATATATATATATATATATATATATATATCAAGTATTTGCGTGCATACTTGGCTAAGTATCACATGTTCGGACGTGTCGTTCATGAATGATCCTACACAAAGAGCCAGTCCCTTCACTTAATGATGGGAGCTGGCACCCCAGTGGAAGCCACTTTTAGTCTCTGAATGGCTCTCACTGGGGATAAAAAGAACTTATTTTGACACCATGGATTAAAAAACACAAAAAAACAGCCCTCCCTACCTTAGAAATGCTCTGGTCATGGCAGACTGTATGTGGGCAGATTCAGAGAGCTAAATAATTGACTTCCATGTTGAGTCCATCGTAGTGTCAAATCTGACTTGAGTAAAGATTATTTGAGCAGTTTAGTGCTCACTCATCCTTAGTGAACAATATTTGAGAGAAAAAGGCCATTTGTGTTCATAGAAAAAGTCTTAAGCAGGCTTTACACGCTGCGATCTCGCTAGCGAGATCACAAGCGATTGTACCCGCCCCCGTCGGTTGTGCTGTGAAGGCCTAGGCTATGAATCGTTTGTCCAGTATGATATTATATTATAATAAGATTAATCTGTATTTTCTATGTTTAATGTATTGCTTTTTACATATACCTGAATGAAATGTTGCAAGGATTGTAAATGTAAACCAACTATGCTTAGGGCTAAGTAATGAGTTTGCAGTCTCATAAATAAGTAAAGTGACATTCTTCAATGTCTTCTTCCAGTCTTGGAAAACCGGTTAGACTCATGATTAAGCAATGTTCTTGAATAGACTTTCCTCTCTTCCCAGACACACCTGAATGCCTTAAAGGAATGTTGTTTTACAGGACTGTCCAAAAAGCTGTATAAAATGTTATGCTTTTGAATACACTGGCAGAAGGCATCCACTTCTCCCAAATAGAGACACGTTTCTCTGTGTGGTCATTTTCCTGATTCATATACATCTGCGCAGTTCTGATTTGAAATTCACCTCCGTGACCCTGAGAGACCAGGAGGTCTCCCCCAACAGTTTGGCGCCCAACGTGGGGCCCCCATAAGGAGCACCCCGATACCTGGACACCCCGATACCTTGGACGTCACGGACCAGGACCTCCCTCCGCTCCAACAGGCCTGATCAACCAACAGCCCCGGTAAGTGTTACATACTGTGTATTCACTGCCGACAAGGTTGTTTTTGGAGAGGAGGGGGTGACAGGCCTTGTGTCCCCATCGGAGTTAAAGGTAACCGATAGTGACTCGGTGGTGATGCCCGCTGGGGGCCCAGTAGCTCGAATCCTACCCTGTGGTGTGGATTTCAATTGTCACAAGGGATCCGGAGGATGGATTGTAGGGAGTAAGACGGCAGCAGTTGGATATAGCTGGATAGACTGACCCGATCCGTAGTTTGAGGATACGGGGGGGATACCCGTGATCGAAGATAGGGATTAGGACAATAAATTGGTACAGCTGACCAAGTCCGGAGGGCGGGACATTCTTGTATGTGACATTTTTGTACGTCCTCCTTTCACGGGACACCTTTGTTTTTACTTAGCTGAGGGAGCTAGAGTAAGGGTGGAACGCCCCAGTGCCGGCCGGACTGTAGCGTGCACCATATAGTCTTGAATTAGTGTAATCCAACTGCCGTCAAGACAGCAACAATGCTTAGGTGGAGAAAAAGAAAGTTGAGAAGGTTTGCAGAATGTTATAGAATTACTCACAGCAAGTTGGGCTGCAGTGTGTACATCGCCCTGGCCAAAAACTGATGCTCTAGCAGGATACAGCTAAACCCCCACTAAGTGAAGGCATCACAGGTGCAGGAGAAGCAGATCACACACACACCTTCATGGAATGGAGGGGAGGTGACTGCTAGATGATAAAACTGCACACAAGTGGCTTGCATAGAGCGCTGTTCACATGCAGATGACACAGTCACAAACCCGCAGCCTATTAGGTAACGCCCTTCTATTAGATCAGGCGGGCTGCCAAGCCGTACTCCACTGTATATCATGCACGGACAGACACTCTACAGTGCAAGGCCCAACAGAAAGGGGCCTGGCTGTATCCTGTACAAACAAAAAAATATGAGGTTTTTGTTGGTATTTATGGCCATAAAACGTAAGCCTACACCCTCGTCAAGGGACCTCATGTCTGTAGGTCCCTACACTAAATATAAAAAAAGCAACAATAAGAGGATAATGTCCTCCAAAAATCAAGTATTACTCACAGCAAGTTGGGCTGCAGTGTGTACATCGCCCTGGCCAAAAACTGATGCTCTAGCAGGATACAGCTAAACCCCCACTAAGTGAAGGCATCACAGGTGCAGGAGAAGCAGATCACACACACACCTTCATGGAATGGAGGGGAGGTGACTGCTAGATGATAAAACTGCACACAAGTGGCTTGCATAGAGCGCTGTTCACATGCAGATGACACAGTCACAAACCCGCAGCCTATTAGGTAACGCCCTTCTATTAGATCAGGCGGGCTGCCAAGCCGTACTCCACTGTATATCATGCACGGACAGACACTCTACAGTGCAAGGCCCAACAGAAAGGGGCCTGGCTGTATCCTGTACAAACAAAAAAATATGAGGTTTTTGTTGGTATTTATGGCCATAAAACGTAAGCCTACACCCTCGTCAAGGGACCTCATGTCTGTAGGTCCCTACACTAAATATAAAAAAAGCAACAATAAGAGGATAATGTCCTCCAAAAATCAAGTATTACTCACAGCAAGTTGGGCTGCAGTGTGTACATCGCCCTGGCCAAAAACTGATGCTCTAGCAGGATACAGCTAAACCCCCACTAAGTGAAGGCATCACAGGTGCAGGAGAAGCAGATCACACACACACCTTCATGGAATGGAGGGGAGGTGACTGCTAGATGATAAAACTGCACACAAGTGGCTTGCATAGAGCGCTGTTCACATGCAGATGACACAGTCACAAACCCGCAGCCTATTAGGTAACGCCCTTCTATTAGATCAGGCGGGCTGCCAAGCCGTACTCCACTGTATATCATGCACGGACAGACACTCTACAGTGCAAGGCCCAACAGAAAGGGGCCTGGCTGTATCCTGTACAAACAAAAAAATATGAGGTTTTTGTTGGTATTTATGGCCATAAAACGTAAGCCTACACCCTCGTCAAGGGACCTCATGTCTGTAGGTCCCTACACTAAATATAAAAAAAGCAACAATAAGAGGATAATGTCCTCCAAAAATCAAGTATTACTCACAGCAAGTTGGGCTGCAGTGTGTACATCGCCCTGGCCAAAAACTGATGCTCTAGCAGGATACAGCTAAACCCCCACTAAGTGAAGGCATCACAGGTGCAGGAGAAGCAGATCACACACACACCTTCATGGAATGGAGGGGAGGTGACTGCTAGATGATAAAACTGCACACAAGTGGCTTGCATAGAGCGCTGTTCACATGCAGATGACACAGTCACAAACCCGCAGCCTATTAGGTAACGCCCTTCTATTAGATCAGGCGGGCTGCCAAGCCGTACTCCACTGTATATCATGCACGGACAGACACTCTACAGTGCAAGGCCCAACAGAAAGGGGCCTGGCTGTATCCTGTACAAACAAAAAAATATGAGGTTTTTGTTGGTATTTATGGCCATAAAACGTAAGCCTACACCCTCGTCAAGGGACCTCATGTCTGTAGGTCCCTACACTAAATATAAAAAAAGCAACAATAAGAGGATAATGTCCTCCAAAAATCAAGTATTACTCACAGCAAGTTGGGCTGCAGTGTGTACATCGCCCTGGCCAAAAACTGATGCTCTAGCAGGATACAGCTAAACCCCCACTAAGTGAAGGCATCACAGGTGCAGGAGAAGCAGATCACACACACACCTTCATGGAATGGAGGGGAGGTGACTGCTAGATGATAAAACTGCACACAAGTGGCTTGCATAGAGCGCTGTTCACATGCAGATGACACAGTCACAAACCCGCAGCCTATTAGGTAACGCCCTTCTATTAGATCAGGCGGGCTGCCAAGCCGTACTCCACTGTATATCATGCACGGACAGACACTCTACAGTGCAAGGCCCAACAGAAAGGGGCCTGGCTGTATCCTGTACAAACAAAAAAATATGAGGTTTTTGTTGGTATTTATGGCCATAAAACGTAAGCCTACACCCTCGTCAAGGGACCTCATGTCTGTAGGTCCCTACACTAAATATAAAAAAAGCAACAATAAGAGGATAATGTCCTCCAAAAATCAAGTATTACTCACAGCAAGTTGGGCTGCAGTGTGTACATCGCCCTGGCCAAAAACTGATGCTCTAGCAGGATACAGCTAAACCCCCACTAAGTGAAGGCATCACAGGTGCAGGAGAAGCAGATCACACACACACCTTCATGGAATGGAGGGGAGGTGACTGCTAGATGATAAAACTGCACACAAGTGGCTTGCATAGAGCGCTGTTCACATGCAGATGACACAGTCACAAACCCGCAGCCTATTAGGTAACGCCCTTCTATTAGATCAGGCGGGCTGCCAAGCCGTACTCCACTGTATATCATGCACGGACAGACACTCTACAGTGCAAGGCCCAACAGAAAGGGGCCTGGCTGTATCCTGTACAAACAAAAAAATATGAGGTTTTTGTTGGTATTTATGGCCATAAAACGTAAGCCTACACCCTCGTCAAGGGACCTCATGTCTGTAGGTCCCTACACTAAATATAAAAAAAGCAACAATAAGAGGATAATGTCCTCCAAAAATCAAGTATTACTCACAGCAAGTTGGGCTGCAGTGTGTACATAGCCCTGGCCAAAAACTGATGCTCTAGCAGGATACAGCTAAACCCCCACTAAGTGAAGGCATCACAGGTGCAGGAGAAGCAGATCACACACACACCTTCATGGAATGGAGGGGAGGTGACTGCTAGATGATAAAACTGCACACAAGTGGCTTGCATAGAGCGCTGTTCACATGCAGATGACACAGTCACAAACCCGCAGCCTATTAGGTAACGCCCTTCTATTAGATCAGGCGGGCTGCCAAGCCGTACTCCACTGTATATCATGCACGGACAGACACTCTACAGTGCAAGGCCCAACAGAAAGGGGCCTGGCTGTATCCTGTACAAACAAAAAAATATGAGGTTTTTGTTGGTATTTATGGCCATAAAACGTAAGCCTACACCCTCGTCAAGGGACCTCATGTCTGTAGGTCCCTACACTAAATATAAAAAAAGCAACAATAAGAGGATAATGTCCTCCAAAAATCAAGTATTACTCACAGCAAGTTGGGCTGCAGTGTGTACATCGCCCTGGCCAAAAACTGATGCTCTAGCAGGATACAGCTAAACCCCCACTAAGTGAAGGCATCACAGGTGCAGGAGAAGCAGATCACACACACACCTTCATGGAATGGAGGGGAGGTGACTGCTAGATGATAAAACGGCACACAAGTGGCTTGCATAGAGCGCTGTTCACATGCAGATGACACAGTCACAAACCCGCAGCCTATTAGGTAACGCCCTTCTATTAGATCAGGCGGGCTGCCAAGCCGTACTCCACTGTTTATCATGCACGGACAGACACTCTACAGTGCAAGGCCCAACAGAAAGGGGCCTGGCTGTATCCTGTACAAACAAAAAAATATGAGGTTTTTGTTGGTATTTATGGCCATAAAACGTAAGCCTACACCCTCGTCAAGGGACCTCATGTCTGTAGGTCCCTACACTAAATATAAAAAAAGCAACAATAAGAGGATAATGTCCTCCAAAAATCAAGTATTACTCACAGCAAGTTGGGCTGCAGTGTGTACATCGCCCTGGCCAAAAACTGATGCTCTAGCAGGATACAGCTAAACCCCCACTAAGTGAAGGCATCACAGGTGCAGGAGAAGAAGATCACACACACACCTTCATGGAATGGAGGGGAGGTGACTGCTAGATGATAAAACTGCACACAAGTGGCTTGCATAGAGCGCTGTTCACATGCAGATGACACAGTCACAAACCCGCAGCCTATTAGGTAACGCCCTTCTATTAGATCAGGCGGGCTGCCAAGCCGTACTCCACTGTATACCATGCACGGACAGACACTCTACAGTGCAAGGCCCAACAGTGTAGAGTGTCTGTCCGTGCATGATATACAGTGGAGTACGGCTTGGCAGCCCGCCTGATCTAATAGAAGGGCGTTACCTAATAGGCTGCGGGTTTGTGACTGTGTCATCTGCATGTGAACAGCGCTCTATGCAAGCCACTTGTGTGCAGTTTTATCATCTAGCAGTCACCTCCCCTCCATTCCATGAAGGTGTGTGTGTGATCTGCTTCTCCTGCACCTGTGATGCCTTCACTTAGTGGGGGTTTAGCTGTATCCTGCTAGAGCATCAGTTTTTGGCCAGGGCGATGTACACACTGCAGCCCAACTTGCTGTGAGTAATACTTGATTTTTGGAGGACATTATCCTCTTATTGTTGCTTTTTTTATATTTAGTGTAGGGACCTACAGACATGAGGTCCCTTGACGAGGGTGTAGGCTTACGTTTTATGGCCATAAATACCAACAAAAACCTCATATTTTTTTGTTTGTACAGGATACAGCCAGGCCCCTTTCTGTTGGGCCTTGCACTGTAGAGTGTCTGTCCGTGCATGATATACAGTGGAGTACGGCTTGGCAGCCCGCCTGATCTAATAGAAGGGCGTTACCTAATAGGCTGCGGGTTTGTGACTGTGTCATCTGCATGTGAACAGCGCTCTATGCAAGCCACTTGTGTGCAGTTTTATCATCTAGCAGTCACCTCCCCTCCATTCCATGAAGGTGTGTGTGTGATCTGCTTCTCCTGCACCTGTGATGCCTTCACTTAGTGGGGGTTTAGCTGTATCCTGCTAGAGCATCAGTTTTTGGCCAGGGCGATGTACACACTGCAGCCCAACTTGCTGTGAGTAATACTTGATTTTTGGAGGACATTATCCTCTTATTGTTGCTTTTTTTATATTTAGTGTAGGGACCTACAGACATGAGGTCCCTTGACGAGGGTGTAGGCTTACGTTTTATGGCTATAAATACCAACAAAAACCTCATATTTTTTTGTTTGTACAGGATACAGCCAGGCCCCTTTCTGTTGGGCCTTGCACTGTAGAGTGTCTGTCCGTGCATGATATACAGTGGAGTACGGCTTGGCAGCCCGCCTGATCTAATAGAAGGGCGTTACCTAATAGGCTGCGGGTTTGTGACTGTGTCATCTGCATGTGAACAGCGCTCTATGCAAGCCACTTGTGTGCAGTTTTATCATCTAGCAGTCACCTCCCCTCCATTCCATGAAGGTGTGTGTGTGATCTGCTTCTCCTGCACCTGTGATGCCTTCACTTAGTGGGGGTTTAGCTGTATCCTGCTAGAGCATCAGTTTTTGGCCAGGGCGATGTACACACTGCAGCCCAACTTGCTGTGAGTAATACTTGATTTTTGGAGGACATTATCCTCTTATTGTTGCTTTTTTTATATTTAGTGTAGGGACCTACAGACATGAGGTCCCTTGACGAGGGTGTAGGCTTACGTTTTATGGCCATAAATACCAACAAAAACCTCATATTTTTTTGTTTGTACAGGATACAGCCAGGCCCCTTTCTGTTGGGCCTTGCACTGTAGAGTGTCTGTCCGTGCATGATATACAGTGGAGTACGGCTTGGCAGCCCGCCTGATCTAATAGAAGGGCGTTACCTAATAGGCTGCGGGTTTGTGACTGTGTCATCTGCATGTGAACAGCGCTCTATGCAAGCCACTTGTGTGCAGTTTTATCATCTAGCAGTCACCTCCCCTCCATTCCATGAAGGTGTGTGTGTGATCTGCTTCTCCTGCACCTGTGATGCCTTCACTTAGTGGGGGTTTAGCTGTATCCTGCTAGAGCATCAGTTTTTGGCCAGGGCGATGTACACACTGCAGCCCAACTTGCTGTGAGTAATACTTGATTTTTGGAGGACATTATCCTCTTATTGTTGCTTTTTTTATATTTAGTGTAGGGACCTACAGACATGAGGTCCCTTGACGAGGGTGTAGGCTTACGTTTTATGGCCATAAATACCAACAAAAACCTCATATTTTTTTGTTTGTACAGGATACAGCCAGGCCCCTTTCTGTTGGGCCTTGCACTGTAGAGTGTCTGTCCGTGCATGATATACAGTGGAGTACGGCTTGGCAGCCCGCCTGATCTAATAGAAGGGCGTTACCTAATAGGCTGCGGGTTTGTGACTGTGTCATCTGCATGTGAACAGCGCTCTATGCAAGCCACTTGTGTGCAGTTTTATCATCTAGCAGTCACCTCCCCTCCATTCCATGAAGGTGTGTGTGTGATCTGCTTCTCCTGCACCTGTGATGCCTTCACTTAGTGGGGGTTTAGCTGTATCCTGCTAGAGCATCAGTTTTTGGCCAGGGCGATGTACACACTGCAGCCCAACTTGCTGTGAGTAATACTTGATTTTTGGAGGACATTATCCTCTTATTGTTGCTTTTTTTATATTTAGTGTAGGGACCTACAGACATGAGGTCCCTTGACGAGGGTGTAGGCTTACGTTTTATGGCCATAAATACCAACAAAAACCTCATATTTTTTTGTTTGTACAGGATACAGCCAGGCCCCTTTCTGTTGGGCCTTGCACTGTAGAGTGTCTGTCCGTGCATGATATACAGTGGAGTACGGCTTGGCAGCCCGCCTGATCTAATAGAAGGGCGTTACCTAATAGGCTGCGGGTTTGTGACTGTGTCATCTGCATGTGAACAGCGCTCTATGCAAGCCACTTGTGTGCAGTTTTATCATCTAGCAGTCACCTCCCCTCCATTCCATGAAGGTGTGTGTTTGATCTGCTTCTCCTGCACCTGTGATGCCTTCACTTAGTGGGGGTTTAGCTGTATCCTGCTAGAGCATCAGTTTTTGGCCAGGGCGATGTACACACTGCAGCCCAACTTGCTGTGAGTAATACTTGATTTTTGGAGGACATTATCCTCTTATTGTTGCTTTTTTTATATTTAGTGTAGGGACCTACAGACATGAGGTCCCTTGACGAGGGTGTAGGCTTACGTTTTATGGCCATAAATACCAACAAAAACCTCATATTTTTTTGTTTGTACAGGATACAGCCAGGCCCCTTTCTGTTGGGCCTTGCACTGTAGAGTGTCTGTCCGTGCATGATATACAGTGGAGTACGGCTTGGCAGCCCGCCTGATCTAATAGAAGGGCGTTACCTAATAGGCTGCAGGTTTGTGACTGTGTCATCTGCATGTGAACAGCGCTCTATGCAAGCCACTTGTGTGCAGTTTTATCATCTAGCAGTCACCTCCCCTCCATTCCATGAAGGTGTGTGTGTGATCTGCTTCTCCTGCACCTGTGATGCCTTCACTTAGTGGGGGTTTAGCTGTATCCTGCTAGAGCATCAGTTTTTGGCCAGGGCGATGTACACACTGCAGCCCAACTTGCTGTGAGTAATACTTGATTTTTGGAGGACATTATCCTCTTATTGTTGCTTTTTTTATAGAATGTTATAGAACTAGTGACAGACAGAGAGGAAAAGAAAGTTGTGCGCCATGCCTCAGAGATTTCTAAGGTGTTAGGTTTGCCTAGGAGCGGATGGCTATAGCCGTCACATGGAATGCGGCGCTGAAGGGAAAGAAAGTGAAGTTGAAAGATAAAGGATTGTGGGAAGATGCACAGGTGTTTGATAAAGTGTAGCGCAGATGTTGCAGTCAGAAGGATAGGTTGAAATAGAAGAAGGTGCAGGAGACAGGGGTGTATGTTAACCCGGCTAATTCAAATTTACATCATGCTGGGGAAGTGGCCCGGCAAATGGTTATACAAGGTGGTCAGACGATTCAGGAAGAATCAGAGGAATATGTTGGATAGCCTGGTGAGAATAGAGAGTTTACAAGTACAAAATTTGTTACTTTGAGTCCCTGAAGTGTCGACCCCTTATTGTACAAATAAGTGAAAATCTTGAACAATTGGTGTTGTAAAAGTGTGGCAGCATTATATCTTAAAATAGAATAGGGGCAAGTAAATACATATTTTTTCACCGTGTTAGCTAATCTAAAAATTCATAAAGACTTACCCCAATAATGTTGGAAAGTATTATATCCATTTAGAAAAAATAGATCCAACAGAGACGTGTATTATGGAGAATTAGATTTCTTGAGATACAGACTGCCAGTATTTCATTAATATTTTGATTTTCCTTTCTTTCATGGATATTAGTGTACAGTATATACAAACTGTGTTATCTATTGTAAGGTCTCAAAATTCCCCAGCAATGTATATTGTTGCAGAGAACTTTGCTAGATTAGCACACTAAAAAAAAAAAAAAAAAAAAAGGTGTTTTGAAAAACAATGCATGGGGAAGGGTTTCTAAAAGTCTATATAGTGTCTATATAGAGAGAATTGGCTAGAAGGGGAAAGGGAAAAGAAAGACAGAATTTTGAGTTATGTACATAATAAAAATGTACCTTGTGAGCGACCAAAAATGGCGATGGTGTGGTATGGGCCTGTTCTAGCTGTCACTGGAAAAATCCGGATGAGAGTGAACTTTGTTGTGGATGTGGAGACTCTAGGCCGCAATACTATGATAAACCATATGCTATTTTAGGTCAGATCTAAAAATGGTGGATGAAGCACATGGTGGTCGAGGCATGGTTATTACAAAAGAAGTGAGAGGGGGATGTGTGAAGAAGACCATGTAATGTGTAAATGTTTAAACAACAGATTGGGTGGACTACTACATACTCAGACAGAAAAAAGGTGTTTTATCTATAATTAGACTAAAGCTGGGTTCACACTAAACGACAGCGACAACGACGTCGCTGTTACGTCACCATTTTCGGTGACGTAACAGCGACCTTGTAAGTCACTGTTATGATCGCTGCTTAGCTGTCAAACACAGCAGAAGCAGCGATCATAACGTCGCTACATGTGCAGAGAGCAGGGAGCCGCGCTTAGCGCTGGCTCCTTGCTCTCCTGCAGCACACATCGGGTTAATTAACCCGATGTGTGCTGCAGCTACATGTCACAGTTCAGAGAGCAGGGAGCCGCGCTTAGCGCTGGCTCCTTGCTCTCCTGCAGCACACATCGGGTTAATTAACCCGATGTGTGCTGCAGCTACATGTCACAGTTCAGAGAGCAGGGAGCCGCGCTTAGCGCTGGCTCCTTGCTCTCCTTGCTACAGTATACATCGGGTTAATTACCCGATGCATACTGCAGCCACATGTCACAGTGCAGGAGCCGGCGCTGGCAGCAAGAGCGGAGGCTGGTAACCAGCGTAAACATCGGGTAACCAGGGAAAGGTCTTCCCTTGGTTACCCGATGTTTACGCTGGTTACAGCTTACCGCAGCTGCCAGTGCCGGCTCCTGCTCGCTTCATTTCGTCGCTCTCTCGCTGTCACACACAGCGATGTGTGTGTCACAGCGGGAGAGTGACGACCAAAAAATGAAGCTGGACATTCAGCAACGACCGTCGACCTCACAGCAGGGGCCAGGTCGTTGCTGGATGTCACACACAGCGACAGCGACGGGACGTCGCTGCAACGTCACAGAAAATGGTGACGTAGCAGCGACGTCGTTGTCGTTGTCGCTGTGTGTGACACCAGCTTAAGATCATGGTTAAATATATATAAAGTAATATTTGGGACTTGGGTCAGTCATAATGAGAGTGTCAGGTTAGTAGGAAATTGGATTTAATGAGTATTTGCAATGTGAGCCTCAGGGATCAAAATGTTAACATCCATTGCTATATTGAAAATATTAAATTAAAGCTGTTAGTAAAAGTTTATAACACTGAAAGATTTAATATGAATGAATGAATGAATGAATGAGTGGTTGTGCTGGAGATGGCAGGGGAAGACAAGCCCTGTTTGCTATTGGCTTCAGGGTGTGGACCCAAAATACAGGTATTTCCAGTCAAACAACTAAAGTTTCAACTTACAGGGGGGGTAGTCCTATTGTTTGCTATAAAAAAAAAGGAGACTTTTCTCTACTTTAGCAATGCATTGTAAATTATATTGGAAAAAGTAATTGACAATAGTGTTTTATTTTACTGATTCTATCTAAACAGAATAAATTGAATTGTGGACATGTTTAGATTTATTGGCAGATATTGGAGCATAGAGGTCAGGCTGTGTACAATTAGTTAATTATTATAATCTTTATTAATAATCTAATTTATTAATAATTATAATAATTTGGTTTACGGTGGATGATTTATGGCATTCTGTGTTTGATATATAATGTATTGAATAATCTGTTTTCTTTTTATAGAAAGATTGTAATGCAGATTTCTGTGTTTCAAGCAAAGGTTGAAAAGTCATTGAAATCGTTTTCCATTATAAGGCTACACATAACATATTTATGGTGTTCCCGGTTAAGTATGATCTATACAATGTGACTTTTGTGCCTAAATGTAGAGCTCCGGTGACACACACTTTTTGAATCTAATTATGCTTTGGATAATGGATTCAAAAAGGGGGGAAAGACCTATTTCTAAGTTTTTAATTTGTTAATCAATTGAGTTTGTCTATTAAGTTTTCTTTATATTTTTATCTGTAATGGAGGATACAGCAGACAGACATATATCTCATGATTGCTCTGCTGTAACAAGAATTGTCAGATTTTGAACATGTCTCAGATGAGGCCATTGCTAATGCAGATTTTAAGTTTTTTCGTAGATGGATCCAGATACCAAGATGCTGGTTGATTTTGCACTGGATATGCTGAGGTTACACAACATGAGGTAATAAAAATCGAACCACTCCTCTCCTATCGGAATAGGAGAACGAGATGAAGATTTGCGATTGCTGTGGTTTGTAGAGCGGAAAGGGGTAAGATAGTCAAATGTGGCTATAGGTAGCAGATCTTTTCTAGTGTGACGTGAAAACCCTATAAAGACCGTAGAGTGCATATGAGCCCAGGTGGAGGCTCTCGCACAGGTGCAGACAGCAAAGAAGCAGTGAATGGGCCTAGAGTTGAGAGTCCTTTACCAATGCAGACCAGTACCTTGGTGGCTCCTGTCACGTCCGTGACATTGGTCACTACTTGTGTTTTTAAATCCCTACAGAAACAAGTGATTCAGCAAGGAACGGAGTGTGAGATGCAGGGAGCCAGTTACTGAGGAAGGTCTGTGGATAAAGGGCGGTAAGCTTTCTCTGCCATGAGTGCTCTACTCAATAATGGCCCAGGTAACCCATGAACACATGTGACAAAGATCATTATAAGTGTGGTGGTGGACAAGATATGGGTGGCACCAGTGCTCAGTACCCAGGTGGCCAGACACACCAAGTCTTGTAAGACCTGTGCTTAATACAAAGTAGAGAAACTAAAAAGACCTCGTAGAAACACTCCCCTCATCCGCTCTACTGCTCCGGTGATTGCAGATTAGTCATATACATCTACCATGAGTAGGTTTATGTGAGTTTGTGCGTGTTGTGTAAATTTCTTTCCAGGTTTGGTCAGAGGTAGTGATGAGCGAGCATGCTTGTCACTACTCGGTACTCGCACGAGTATCACTGTACTCGGGCTGCTCGGCGGGGACCGAGTAATCTCGCGATACTCGTGCTTTACTCGTGGTCTTCATTTCTGCATGTTGGCGCTCTTTTGAGAGCCAGCCCTCATGCAGGGATTGGCTGGCAGACCACTGCAATGCCACAGCCCTGTTAGTTGTGGAATTGCAGTGATTGGCCGGCCTGCACAGCGTCACCGAGCCTTTATATCGGCCGGCGCGCTGTGCTCTGCTCACAGCTATTCTGACAGTGAGTGTAGGGAGAGTGTCGCTGATTCAGGGAAAGCTTTGCGGCCCTTTATAGCTTTTTCAGTTGCAGGGCTGCAAACAGTGTGACCAAAAGTCCTTCTCAGGACTATTCTAGTTGTATACAGGCAGGCAGGGTATAGCCAGGTCGGAGTACAGTAGCAGAGTCCTTCTCAGGACTATTGTTGCTATATACAGGCAGGGTATAGCCAGGTCTGAATACAGGCTAGTGACCAAAAGAGTCCTTGTCAGGACTATTGTAGCAGTATACAGGCAGGCAGGCAGGCAGGGTAGTGGTGACCGTATACCAGCCTTCATATCTGGGGCTGGTGTACACAGTGTAAAACAGTCCAGATAGTGTCTGACTTGTCTGTACTGTAATTGTCGCTCCCCAAAAAAACCTGTTAGTAGGTTATTATTGCGTCCGTGCTTGGTTTTTAAAACCGCACGTGTGTGCCTGTTGGTGGCAGCGTACAGGTGCACTGGTGTGCGTTTACCAAACTATTATATAACGCACAAGTGTAGTGTATAATACACGTCAGTCAGCAGTGGCTGATAGTGTCAGAGTTCTTAATTTTTGCTCCTAAAACCTGTGTTAGGTTATTATTGCGTCCGTGCTTGGTTTTTAAAACCGCACGTGTGTGCCTGTTGGTGGCAGCGTACAGGTGCACTGGTGTGCGTTTACCAAACTATTATATAACGCACAAGTGTAGTGTATAATACACGTCAGTCAGCAGTGGCTGATAGTGTCAGAGTTCTTAATTTTTGCTCCTAAAACCTGTGTTAGGTTATTATTGCGTCCGTGCTTGGTTTTTAAAACCGCACGTGTGTGCCTGTTGGTGGCAGCGTACAGGTGCACTGGTGTGCAATTTCCAGAAACTTTGATATAACGCACAAGTAGTGAATATACACGTCAGTCAGCAGTGGCTGATAGTGTCAGAGTTCTTAATTTTTGCTCCTAAAACCTGTGTTAGGTTATTATTGCGTCCGTGCTTGGTTTTTAAAACCGCACGTGTGTGCCTGTTGGTGGCAGCGTACAGGTGCACTGGTGTGCGTTTACCAAACTATTATATAACGCACAAGTGTAGTGTATAATACACGTCAGTCAGCAGTGGCTGATAGTGTCAGAGTTCTTAATTTTTGCTCCTAAAACCTGTGTTAGGTTATTATTGCGTCCGTGCTTGGTTTTTAAAACCGCACGTGTGTGCCTGTTGGTGGCAGCGTACAGGTGCACTGGTGTGCAATTTCCAGAAACTTTGATATAACGCACAAGTAGTGAATATACACGTCAGTCAGCAGTGGCTGATAGTGTCAGAGTTCTTAATTTTTGCTCCTAAAACCTGTGTTAGGTTATTATTGCGTCCGTGCTTGGTTTTTAAAACCGCACGTGTGTGCCTGTTGGTGGCAGCGTACAGGTGCACTGGTGTGCGTTTACCAAACTATTATATAACGCACAAGTGTAGTGTATAATACACGTCAGTCAGCAGTGGCTGATAGTGTCAGAGTTCTTAATTTTTGCTCCTAAAACCTGTGTTAGGTTATTATTGCGTCCGTGCTTGGTTTTTAAAACCGCACGTGTGTGCCTGTTGGTGGCAGCGTACAGGTGCACTGGTGTGCGTTTACCAAACTATTATATAACGCACAAGTGTAGTGTATAATACACGTCAGTCAGCAGTGGCTGATAGTGTCAGAGTTCTTAATTTTTGCTCCTAAAACCTGTGTTAGGTTATTATTGCGTCCGTGCTTGGTTTTTAAAACCGCACGTGTGTGCCTGTTGGTGGCAGCGTACAGGTGCACTGGTGTGCGTTTACCAAACTATTATATAACGCACAAGTGTAGTGTATAATACACGTCAGTCAGCAGTGGCTGATAGTGTCAGAGTTCTTAATTTTTGCTCCTAAAACCTGTGTTAGGTTATTATTGCGTCCGTGCTTGGTTTTTAAAACCGCACGTGTGTGCCTGTTGGTGGCAGCGTACAGGTGCACTGGTGTGCAATTTCCAGAAACTTTGATATAACGCACAAGTAGTGAATATACACGTCAGCAGTGCACAGCATTGCAAAATGCGCAAGGGCATTGGCAAGGAACAAGGAAGTGGACGTGATGGTGGTGCAGGCAGAGGCCGAGGTCGTGGGCAAGCTCTAATTTCGCCACAACAAAGGGCCACATCTAGTCGCTCGCACGTCCTGTCCCAAATTCTTGGGGACCGCAGCAGTACACCGCTCTTGAACCAAGACCAGTGTCAACAGGTTGTTAGTTGGATAGCGGATAATGCTTCCAGTCAGATTGGCACCACCACAAACACTCTGTCTTCCACACGGTCAAGTGTCAGTAGCCGTGATACTGCACCGCACATTTCTGAACCTGATCCTCCTTCCTACCACCAGGCTGAGTACACGTCCTCCTCGGACATTAATGATCCCACACTTGGACACTCGGAAGAGCTGTTCACGTTTCCATTCACACATTCTGGCCTCTCGCCAGCTCATATTGAAGTGGGTCATGAGGAGATCGTCTGTACAGATAGCCAAATATTTGAGCAGCCACGTTCTCACGAAGTTGGCAACGTGTCTCAACAAGTGGTGGACGATGATGAGACACAATTGTCAGCAAGTCAGGAGGAGGAGCAGGGTGCGGAAGAGGAAGACGACGTGGTGGATGATCCAGTAACTGACCCAACCTGGCAGGAGGATATGCAGAGCGAGGACAGCAGTGCACAGGGGGAGGGAGGCGTAGCATCACAACAGGCAGTAAGAAGCAGGGTGGTGGTCCCAGGCAGAAGTCAGGCAACCGTTCCCCGTAACAACACGACGACACAAGGTGCCTGTACAAATGTTAGGTCTTCACGAGTCTGGCAGTTTTTTAAGTTGGATCCAGATGATTCAAAAAAGGCCATTTGCAACACCTGCCGTGCCAGCATCAGCAGGGGTACCAAAACTAGCAGCCTGACCACCACCAGCATGATCAGGCACATGTCAGCCAAGCACCCGACTTTGTGGGAAGTACAACAGAGTCGAGGAGCAGTGCTTGCTGATGTCACTGCTACATCTTCGCTGGTTGTGCATGCGAGCCAATCCTCTGTCCATGCTGCCTGCGAACAAGCCTCCTCCACTCCTGCACCTGCAGTTGCCTACGCAGAAAGAACACCATCATCAAGCACGTCCTTGTCCCAGCGCAGCGTTCAGTTATCCATTCAGCAAACCTTTGAACGCAGGCGCAAATACACTGCCAACACCCCACATGCCACAGTTCTAAATGCTAACATTTCGCGACTGCTTGCGCTGGAAATGTTGCCTTTTAGGCTGGTGGAGACAGAAGCATTCCGTGACCTGATGGCGGCAGCTGTCCCACGTTACTCGGTCCCCAGCCGCCACTATTTCTCCCGGTGTGCCGTCCCCGCGTTGCATAACCACGTGTCACAAAACATCACACGTGCCCTGAACAACGCTGTTTCACCCAAAGTCCACCTAACCACAGACACGTGGACAAGTGCTTGTGGGCAAGGCCGCTACATCTCGTTGACGGCACACTGGGTTAATATTGTGGAAGCTGGGACCCAGTCTGAGCGAGGGACGGAACACGTCCTTCCCACACCAAGGTTTGCAGGCCCTACCTCAGTCAGTGTTTCACCCACACTCTACAGCTCCGGAATGTCATGCTCTTCAGCCTCCTCCTCCTCCTGCGCATCCTCATCCACTGTGCCCTCCACACCAGTCACAAGCTGGAAGCACTGCAGCACTGCCTCGGCGAAGCGGCAACAGGCTGTGCTGAAGCTAATCTGCATAGGTGACAAACCCCACAATGCAGAAGAGCTGTGGACAGCTCTGAAACAGCAGGCAGATCACTGGCTCACACCTCTGAACCTAAAGCCAGGAAAGGTCGTTTGTGACAATGGCCGGAACCTGGTGGCGGCTTTGAGGCGAGGCCAGCTGACACATGTTCCATGCGTGGCCCATGTGCTCAACCTCGTGGTTCAGCGGTTTATAAAGTCATACCCAGAGCTGTCTGATCTGCTGGTAAAAGTTCGCCGCCTGTCTGCACATTTTCGAAAGTCACCTACTGCTTCAGCCGGCCTTGCCGGCTTTCAGCGCCGTTTGCATCTTCCGGCTCACAGACTGGTGTGTGATGTCCCCACGCGTTGGAATTCAACTCTGCACATGTTGGTCAGGATATGTGAGCAGAAGAGGGCAGTTGTTGAGTACCTGCATCACCTAAGCCGTCGGGAAATGGGTCAAACTCCACACATAACACCTGAGGAGTGGAGATGGATGTCAGACCTATGTACCATCCTCCAAAACTTTGAGGACTCCACCAAGATGGTGAGTGGTGATGACGCCATTATTAGCGTCACCATACCGCTACTCTGCCTTCTAAAACGGTCCCTTTTGAAAAACAAACATGATGCATTGCAGGCGGAGCGCGATGAGTTGCAGCAAGAAACAGTAGTGGGTGTGGGTGATAACACACAGCCCAGCCTCGTCTCATCACAACGTGCAGTGGAGGACTATGACGAGGAGGAGGATGAAGACATGGAGCAACTCTCCGGCCAAATTGAGGATATGACATGCACACCAGTCATATCCTCGATTCAGCGTGGCTGGCCAGAGGACAGGGTAGATGAGGAGGAGGAGGAGGAGGAGGAGGAGGAGGACAGCATGTTCAGTCATCTTGTTGGTCAGGCTACTGAAGTCCTGGCTGTTAAGAGTCTGGCGCACATGGCTGACTTTATGGTAAGCTGCCTGTCTCGTGACCCTCGCGTTAAGAACATCTTGGCCGACAATCATTACTGGTTGGTAACACTGTTAGACCCACGCTACAAGGAGAACTTTTTGTCTCTTATTCCCGTGGATGAGAGGTCAACCAAAATGCAGCAGTTTCGGAAGGCCATACTCACGGAAGTAGGCAAAGCATTCCCCTCACAAAACGCTAGCGGCATAGGTCAGGAATCAGTGGACAACCGAGGCGTACAGCCGAGAGAGGCACAAGTCCAATCCGCCAGAGGTAGGGGAACAGTCTTTAAGATGTGGGACAGTTTTCTCAGCCCCTCACGTACCACAGCCCCTGAGGTGCGGGGTAGTGCCACAAGAAATCCTAAGTTTGCCCAGATGCTGAAGGAGTACCTTGCAGATCGAACAACTGTACTCCGACATTCCTCTGTGCCTTACAATTATTGGGTATCCAAGCTGGACACGTGGCATGAATTGGCTCTCTACGCCTTGGAAGTCCTGGCCTGCCCTGCTGCTAGCGTTTTGTCAGAGCGTGTTTTTAGTGCCGCAGGTGGAATCATTACAGATAAACGCACCCGCCTGTCAACTGAAAATGCTGACAGGCTGACTCTGATAAAGATGAACAAGGGTTGGATTGGGCCAGACTTCACCACACCACCAGCAAATGAGAGCGGAATTTAAAGTTTGCCATGTACCTCCACTCACCCATGGGTACACTTCTCGACTTTGGATAATCGCTGGACTGCTCCTCCTTCTCCTCATGCGCCATCATGATGACCGTTACAATAGTTAGGTCTTTGTTTCAGGTATACCCCCAGTGGTAAATTTTTTCGCCCATTCTTTGCAGAATGGACATTACAACGACAGGAGACCCGCTCCTTTGCAATGGGAACAATGTTTTGAGGCCCTCATGCACGTCTCTACCCAGGGACAACGTGTAGCCTCCCAATTTTTGGCTGCCCTGCCTAAGGGCTATACTGAAATACACCCACTTCCTTAAAATGGACACTTAATGTTTTGAGGCCCTCATGCACGTCTCTACCCAGGGACAATGTGGAGCCTCCCAATTTTTGGCTGCCCTGGCAAAGGGCTATACTGAAATAGACCCACTTCCTTACAATGGGCACTTCAGGTTTAAAGGCCATCATGCACGTCTCTACCCAGGGACAATGTGGAGCCTCCCAATTTTTGGCTGCCCTGCCTAAGGGCTATACTATAATACACCCACTTCCTGACAATGGACACTTAATGTTTTGAGGCCCTCATGCACGTCTCTACCCAGGGACAATGTGGAGCCTCCCAATTTTTGGCTGCCCTGGCAAAGGGCTATACTGAAATAGACCCACTTCCTTACAATGGGCACTTCAGGTTTAAAGGCCATCATGCACGTCTCTACCCAGGGACAATGTGGAGCCTCCCAATTTTTGGCTGCCCTGCCTAAGGGCTATACTATAATACACCCACTTCCTGACAATGGACACTTAATGTTTTGAGGCCCTCATGCACGTCTCTACCCAGGGACAATGTGGAGCCTCCCAATTTTTGGCTGCCCTGGCAAAGGGCTATACTGAAATAGACCCACTTCCTTACAATGGGCACTTCAGGTTTAAAGGCCATCATGCACGTCTCTACCCAGGGACAATGTGGAGCCTCCCAATTTTTGGCTGCCCTGGCAAAGGGCTATACTGAAATAGACCCACTTCCTTACAATGGGCACTTCAGGTTTAAAGGCCATCATGCACGTCTCTACCCAGGGACAATGTGGAGCCTCCCAATTTTTGGCTGCCCTGCCTAAGGGCTATACTATAATACACCCACTTCCTGACAATGGACACTTAATGTTTTGAGGCCCTCATGCACGTCTCTACCCAGGGACAATGTGGAGCCTCCCAATTTTTGGCTGCCCTGGCAAAGGGCTATACTGAAATAGACCCACTTCCTTACAATGGGCACTTCAGGTTTAAAGGCCATCATGCACGTCTCTACCCAGGGACAATGTGGAGCCTCCCAATTTTTGGCTGCCCTGGCAAAGGGCTATACTGAAATAGACCCACTTCCTTACAATGGGCACTTCAGGTTTAAAGGCCATCATGCACGTCTCTATCCAGGGACAATGTGGAGCCTCCCAATTTTTGGCTGCCCTGCCTAAGGGCTATACTGAAATACACCCACTTCCTTAAAATGGACACTTAATGTTTTGAGGCCCTCATGCACGTCTCTACCCAGGGACAATGTGGAGCCTCCCAATTTTTGGCTGCCCTGGCAAAGGGCTATACTGAAATAGACCCACTTCCTTACAATGGGCACTTCAGGTTTAAAGGCCATCATGCACGTCTCTACCCAGGGACAATGTGGAGCCTCCCAATTTTTGGCTGCCCTGCCTAAGGGCTATACTATAATACACCCACTTCCTGACAATGGACACTTAATGTTTTGAGGCCCTCATGCACGTCTGTATGCAGGGGCATTGGTGAACCTCACAATTTAGGACTGCCCTGGCAAAGGAAAATACTACAAAGACTCACTTCCTCAAAATGGGCACATTAGACTCAAGAGGCCTTCATGTACGTCTCTTCTCAGGGACATCGGAGTGCCACACAATGTTTTCACGTAAAATCTTTCATGTATTGATCTCAAAAAGTAACATACACCAGATCTATCTCACTATTGGGTATGTGCCCTTAACATTTCCGCCATGAAAAATCATTTTGGGGTCATTTTGGAAGGTTTTCTGGTGAGTCCGTAAAAATGGCGTAAAACGCGGACAAAATTGTTCACAGCTGTGACTTTTGAGTGATAAATGCTTCAAGGGGTCTTCCCCATGCTGTTGCCATGTCATTTGAGCACTCTTCTGAGACTTTTGTGACATTTTTAGGGTTTCTCCATGCTGCCGGGAGGTCATTTCACAAAAATACTCGGGTCTCCCATAGGATAACATTGGGCTCGTTGCTCGGGCCGAGTACACGAGTATCTTGGGAGGCTCGGCCCGAGCTTCGAGCACCCGAGCTTTTTAGTACTCGCTCATCACTAGTCAGAGGCATTCCAGTGCAGAAAGCGACGTTATTGCTGAAAAGCACATGATGGAGGTGGTATGAAAAAAATGGGTTTACAGAAGTAAAGAAAGTGTATATTTTTATAGAAAGGTGGAAACTTCTTTTCGTGATAAACAGGTCTATTTGTAAGATATTTTTTTTTTTTTTTGGTTTATCTCAGGCATGTACAATTTTTTTTATATGATTGACTAAATAGTGTGATAAACAGGTGTATTCTCCAATTCCAGATTTTAAATCAGTGTCAGGAGCACGTGGTCTTCAGTCAGGGGACTGATTGATCCTAAAAGGACAAGCGAGAATGAGCCATCCAGCCACAGACATGTCAATAAGCACGACGGCAGGGCAACATGGATTCACACGTCGCATTGCAGAAGGGTCGGTCCACCGAAGCTACACTGAGCGTCTTGCCTGTATTTATCCTTTTTAAAAGACCTGTACAGTGTCAGACCATCATTGCCAAAATACGTAGAAGAGAGGACTTAGAGAACCTTGAGACATGGGAAAGTCCAACTACAAAGGGTGAGGACTCGTCTAGGAGTCTTTAGTCTCAAACCGGTGAAGAAAACCCTTTCCCCTCTCCGCCCATGCCTCAACGTTCAGTCAGGCAGGTTTTCCCAACAGATCTCTTTCCCTCTCTTCCTAAGGGAACACAGTACCCTTAGTATTCAGAAATGGCAGAAATAAGTCTTTAGGGGGGACTGGCACCATAAGAATTGAGTAACCTGAAATACTTAATTCAGCCATTTCACAGACCCCTATACGTAGTTTAGTCGATGTAGCCTAATATACATATTTATGAATGCTTTTGTTTTCTTCTAACACATATATAAATATATTCATTGATTTGCCTTAATACAAAATGCCAGCTGTTAACCCTCTAATCCTGGGAAAAGTTTTGGGAGAGCCCATCCCACCAGGCTGATGTCTCCCCGGCCTAGTCTGCTGAGCACTGGCAGTGACACGCGAGTTAAGATCTTCGCCTCAGAAACCAATGGACCTAAAACAACTGAAGCAGAGAGCGGCTGCCATTCCACCCATTATCTCAGAAGGCTTCTCTGAGTCAACGCCTCAAACTGTTCACATGAAGCCTCATCACGCTTTGGATCTTTATCAAGAGCAGATCACCAAGGTTCACGAGTCGGCCCTGGACAGGACTAGCACCAACCAAGTATCCTCCTTCTCATTTAACATCTGGAAAAGACCACAGACAACGTGTAGCAAATGTTGTTTTGTTATGTGCTAACCTCAAGATAAGATCTAGACTCAAACTTCCTTGGTCAGGATAATGTGCCCTAATGAAAGTGTTAATGCCGATCCTAATAAGCCCTGTGAATCATGGAGTTACCTTTGAGCAGATAAGAACAAGTAACCAAGGTAGAACCAGGCCCCGTAGAACTGTGTCAAACAATGACCTATTGGAAGACCCCCATGTATATATTGATGTAATTGGAGTCCCAAGGGGGGTCCCAGATGAGAATAAGGCCAGAGATGAAGTAGCAGCAGGATTTAAGTCCTTACTTCCCATTATTACTGTGAATAAAAATGTTGCATGGATCAATTATCTCTATTATAATCAACAGAGATTTGTTAATTACTTCAGGAACTCCTTAACTGGGTTAGCTACTCAGTTGGGTCAGACTACTCTGCTGGCCAACCAGAACCGGATGGCTCTGGATATGCTATTAGCAGAAAAAGGAGGTGTCTGTGCAATGATAGGAGAGGCCTGTTGTACTTATGTCCCAGATGAAACAGGCCCAAATGGTAATGTTACCCAGGCCCTGAAACAATTAAATTCCCTATCTAAAGAATTGAAAGAAAATTCAGGGGTAACCAATCCTTGGGGTGACTGGTTTAGTTGGATGACCTCTCTGAAAGGGATACTAATTCATATAGGGATTATAACCCTTCTAGTGTTGTTTTTTGCTATAACTATTGTTTACTGTATTTTCCCTTGCTGTAAGAAGATTTGTAATAAGGGGACAAATGAGGCTATACCCATGGCAACCTTCTCTTCAGTATTACATACACCAGTAGCCCCCTCCAAATCTGACACAATGGTTACCATCAAAGCTCAACAACCCAAAGTCAAACTTAGCAGGTTATTATAGAAGGGCACCATGGGGCCCGGATCCCCTCTGTGGGAACTGAGGTGAAGATGCTAGGATCTATTTCCTGCCTCAGGGCAAGATGGGAAGGAGGTGACGTGGGGTCAGCAGCACCACGCTTGCGCAGAACGAAGGACGCCGAGGGGGAAAGCGCAGTCCCGCGATTATGGGCGGTTGCTTGGTAATAAACATCACAGCACCGCCCATAATCTAAATCCTGCGCGCACGTCACCAGCGGTGACACTGGGCACAGTGCTCATCCACGAGAGATGGGCACTGGGCATGCGCGGGGACCTGTGGAGCACTGGGCGGCGTCCACAGCTATGGAAAGGAGTGATGGGGACGGCCTAAAGCGGCAGGAGGCAGAATAACGGACGCCAGGCAGCCCGCCCCCGTGTCACATTTACAGTATCCAAATCCAAAAAGGTACCACTTTATAAACTCTGTATTTTGGTCAGAAAGGGGGCACAATAATAACAGGGACCTTTCTAGAATGCAGCCCAGGAGCTGCAGAGGGGGAATCTTTTAGGTTTTAGGGGAAATTTCTGCTGACAGGTTCCCTTTAACACAGTTTGTCTATGATCCACAAAAAATATTTCTATTATATTCTGAATATACAGTATGTTCACTGTAATAAAAATGAAGAGAAAAAACCTTTATAACAATTATGGCCATTATTTTCTTCTTAACTGATTCATGTGACTTTTTGGGAAAAGTCTGGACAACAGCACTTTGATTGTAAAGATTATAGCCCATTCTTTTATCAATATATTTTGAATTAGGCTCCATATCTTACCATTCACTACAGCTTTAAGGCCGGGGGCCACACGGGGACTACTGCTATCCTTGCATGACACTCGGCCCATGCTGGCAGCACAGCGGGAGCCATGTGTCATGCGATTGTCATTGCGACTGAGGTCCGATCATGCGATCGGACAACAGCTGCGGGGGGCACTGAGGAGGCGCTACAGAGGAGAGGGAGTGATTTATCTCCCTCTCCATTCCATTGCCGACTATTGCCATTCTCGCTCTGCACTCGCATTACACCGCTGTAATGTGAGTGCAGTGCGATTTTTCTCTCGCCCCATAGACTTGAATGTGTGCGAGAAAAACAAGGATTGCATTGCACCCGCAGCATGCTGCAACTGTTTTTTCAGTCCGAATAGGGCTGAGAAAATAATCGCTCATGGGTGCTGGTATATAGATTAATATTGGTCCGAGTGGAATGCGATATTTTATTTTCATGCCGCGTGTCTTAGGCCTAGAGTGAGACTTTTTAGTTTTATAGACAATCATCTCATACATAAATTTGACTTGCAACTATTTAGCATATGATTTAATATGTAGATTTTTGTTATGTTACTGCATTGTTACTGTTTTGCGTCTAAAAGGTCTAAAAGTATAAGTTTTACTTTTTATTATTTTGTTAGCATTTTGTTAATCTCCATTGGCTTTCAACACTGCCTGAATCCTTCTAGGTATTCTGTTAATCAGATTCAAGCAAGCCTCAACCAAAATCTCATCCCAGGTCTTGTGTACTCGATCTCATTGCTGGTACGTACTGTTTGACTAACTTGAAAATGTATACAGCTTTTTCTTCAACTCTACCCATAAGTGTTTGATTGGATTAGGTCTGGGGACTGTGGGGACCAATCCTGCATGTCTACTTCATTGTAGAATTCATTGAGCCATTTCTTCGCCAATCTCAACGTATACTTGGGGTCGTTGTCCTGCTGGAACACTATGTCTTCCTTTTCATACCCATAGTACTCGATTGTATGAAGTAACTCGTCTTGTGGGATACATACATATAGCTCAACATTGAGACCACCATCAAACCTGGTCAAATATCCAATGCCTTTGGCTTTGAAGCATGAGGCTTCCTCCACTGATCTTAACAATAGGATAAAGAGTTGCACATCAGTCACAATGTATAGGGGAATAATGAAAAGCAAAACTGCTATGGGAATGCTAGGAATAAACTATCTGAATAAAGTGAAAAACATGAAAACCATTTTCATGTTTTTCACTTTTTTCAGATAGTCCATTATATTTTTCAGTCTAGCATTCTCATAGCAGTTTTGCTTTTCATTATTCTCCTCCACTAATCTTGACAGTTCCTTCAATTTTTCTATCCATTAGCCCTTTTTTCCCCTCATTTCTTCAAGACCCAATCTTTCTAATCTTCTTCTGTCTCCTTTTCATACCTTTTTGCAAACTCAAGCTGATGCTTCTTATTGCAGTCGAGGCTTCACCTTTTTTTGAGCCACTACTCCAGACTTGTGTAACATGTGTTGCACCATACTTGTATGGATATCTGTAATTTCACTTTTCTGAAGCATAAGAACCAAGTCCACTGCCTTGTTTGTCATGCCAGAACTGATAGACTTGTGATGAGACATATTTTTGACTCTGATATGTTGCCTAGACATTCACCTCTTGACATTTGAATGGCTGGATGTACTTCATTTCACATTCTTATATTTGTCATGGCACTCACATGATGTAGTTTGTCAATTTTCTCGGCTGAGAGACTGCTATTGATGAGCTAGATGATGCTGTTTCAGGGGTTTTTTTGGAAATCATTTTCATTGCTGCTTCTCAATTTGAACCAGAGATTATATATCATGGTATAGTGATGGGAGAGAGGGATGTAGACTTACTTTTCCCAGAACCAGGCTTACCCTTCAAGCTATCATTGCACTGACATGATGCAGTGCAGCGATTTTCTTAGCTGAGAGACCGTCATTAATGGACTGGATGATGCTTTTTCTCTTTTCTTGCAAAATCTTCCTCATGATTGCTCTTTCATTTTAACCAGTGACCTTTTGCTTAGGAATCAACCTAATAATACATTGAGCTATTAGGGAATGTGAGAACAGATTGTAATTTGTAGCACACAGGAAGCAATTTTTTTTAAAGGCCTGGAGTAGAGATAGGTGGACTCACAGATAACTGAGTTAAGTGAGTCTAACTGGTTTAACACTAGAAGTCCCAGGAATTTCGAGCTCCATAGGGTTTCAATGGTAGAAATATCAAATGACCCCTCTCTGGGACTTCTAGTGTTAAAAAGGAAAAACCCTGTTTCATTCTAGGATTGATCCCGAATATCTAGCCGGATGCCAGTCCCCATATAAGTTTATGAGGACCAGAATCTGGTGATTAAAAATAGTTGTAGAAGGGATAGGGGGATAGGAATAAGGGGGCTATACATACTGAGTCTCCGGTAGGGCCGGCTGAATCTGCTTTCAGCTGCTCATTCACTTCTGGGGCCACTCATTACCTTCATTGCATATGCATTACTTTCCCCGCCCACCAAGGTCTGTGATTGGTTGCAGTTAGACGTGCCCCCACCCTGAGTGGCAACTTTTCAGCTGACTGCTTCCAGTCATAGATGCTATGTGGATCTATCGTGGTATAAAAATAAATAAATAAAATTGGCATAGGGTCCCCCATATTATGATACCCTTTTTGAAAAAATACTTTTTTTTTAAAAAAAAAAATTATTTTTCAAATTTTTTTTTTGAGGGCACTAAGGCAATATAAATGGGATCCTCCAAATGCACACCTGAAAGCAGCAACAATGAAAAGGAGAAAAGGGTGGTGTGCTAATGAGGAGATCACCAAAACAATAATGGCAATAAATATTCAAAAGTTTATTGTAGGAAAAACACCAACATAGTTTAAAAACATCTAAAAACATGAAGCACAATAAACATCAGAGGTATGCTATAATAAAGCATAAGCCTCGGAGAAGTGTTCACCTCAGAGATTTTAGACCATGTACTGCAATCAATAACACCAATGAAGCATAATCATATAGCATGCAACTCCCCCCCAAAAATATAAGTGTCAGTCCTAAAGACAAATGGCTAATACAGTAATATGTAAAAATCAATATGCAAAAATGCCCAAATACATATATCAATCCAATCAACCATAGGATAGGGCATGGAAAAGCTTGTAAGATGGAATAAAGCAGGTTTACATATAAGTAAATATATACAACGCCATAATCTTTACCAGAATCACAATGATGGAAAGAGAGGCATGCAAAATAATTCCCATTAAGGCAAACAGAGCAATGGTGAAAAAGCAGTCATGGAGGAGGTGGAGACCTAAAGCAAACCCCACCCAACGCGTTTCACCATATCCAGATGGCTTCCTCAGGGAAAAACGGGGTGTCCTCAAAATATTTTAGAGTAGGACTGCCCCAAAGAGATTTGCTGTGACATGTCGGGGTAGCTCAAGAAATTGCAATTTTTTTGCCAAAAATCTCAAATTTCTATTAGTACAGTTTGGAATTTTTATTGCAGTGCACATCTTATAGTACATGCCATTTTGAGTTTAGCTGTCTTTCTTGTTTTTTTTCCAGCACAGATAAAGCCTACGACTACAAGCTGCAGACCCAGCCATGCACTTATCATCATACCAGTTTTGATACCCAGCCAAGATAAAGCCAGATAGCTGGGGGCTGGTATACTCAGGCCAGAGAGACGCATGGTTATTGGGCCTCCCAGCCTAAAAATAGCAGCCTGCAGCTGCCTAGAATTGTCACATCGATTAGATACAACATCCCAGAACTTTACCCGATTCTTCACGATTGCCCTGGTGCGGTGGAAATCGGGGTAATAATAGCTTAATGTCAGCTCACAGCTGCCACTAAGCCTTAGATTAGTAATGGGGAGGGTCTATTAGACCCCCCATTACTAATCTGTAAGTGAAAGTAAATAAACACAAACACCAAGAAAATCCTTTATTTGAAATAAAATCTAAAAATCACCCTCTTTCATCACTTTATTAACCCCCAAAACACCCCTGCAGGTCTGACATAATCCACATGAGGTCCCACGATGATTTCAGCTCTGCTACATCTGAAGTCACAGCATGACTTCAGCGTGTGTTTTTTTTCTCTTCACTTACATATTAGTAATGGGGGGTCTCATTCCTGAAAGCCCCCTGTGTCAATGCCATTTTGGCTCTTGTGTCAAGCTCAGCCATAAAGGAGACTGAGATTTTAAGTATATGATGCAATTCTGAAGCATTGTGGTATATATCACAAGCAAGCAAAAGATTGCAAGTTCAAGTTAGCTGAAGAGACTAAAAAGTAAAGTAAAAAATAAAGTATTTACCCCTTTACCAACATCGGATGTATTGGTATGTACCTATGCTGGCTCCTTGACTTTGATGCGGGCTCGCACGTTGAGCCCGCATTTTTCCCTGCACATGTCAGCTGATCTGATCAGTGGACATGGGCCTCTAATAGTCATGGGTGGATTGGAGATCCACCCACACCTAACTAGTTAAATCCCGCTGTCAATCTCTAGCAGCGAAATTTAACGCGTGCTGGTGGGGAGCGTGCCATTCCCTGCGGCAACCCGTGACATGATCGCATAGCGCCGATGGGTTGCCATAACAGCCAGTGGTAAGCTGTTGACCCCTGTGTCTGCCATGATGAATTTTCTGTGGACACCGACTAGGGCTTGGATTCACAGGAAATAAGCATTTCTGCTGTACAGAGCAGTGCTGATGCAGTGCTCTGAACAGCACAAGTGCTTGGATTATTGCAGCTCCAAGTCCTCTAAGGAGACTAGTAAATACAATAAAAAGTGGAAAACAAACTTTAAAAAAGTTTGAAAAAAATTAATAAAACACACAAGTTCAGATCACCTACCCTTTATCCCATTGAAAATGAAACAGTAAAAACAAAATAAACCCACATATCGCTGCTTTCAGAAATGCCTGATCTATCAAAAATTAAAATAAATTAATTTAATTGGTAAAGAGCGTAATAAAAAAATAAATAAATCAAAAAGCCAGAATTACGTTTCATTGGTCATGGCAACATTTCAATAAAATGCAATAAGAGGTAATCAAAACGTCATATAAACACCAAAATTGTATAATTAAAAATGTTAGGTCAGGACACATAAAATAAGCCATCACACAGCTCCAGGTCCTCAAAAATTTGAATGTTACAAGTCTTAGAAAATGGCGCCTAAAGATCAATTTTTGGTGGGGACAAGTTTCTGAATTTGTATTCATCAGTTAAAACAAAAACTATACATGTTTAGTATCTACAAACTCGTACTGACCTGGGAAATCATAAAGCGTAAAGCGCGAAATATGTTGGCTCTATATAAATAAAAAATATTATTATTATTATTATTCATTATGGAATTGAATTTTTCTTTGCGTTTTCACTGCACTTGGAATTTTTTTCCCATGTCACAGTACACTGACGAAGGTTTGCTGAAAAGCACATTGGGTCTGCATGCAGCATGTGTCTGACATCCATCTTCGTAGGTAGTTAATTGTCCTATGAATACAGTTAGGTCCAGAAATATTTGGACAGTGACACAAGTTTTGTTATTTTAGCTGTTTACAAAAACATGTTCAGAAATACAATTATATATATAATATGGGCTGAAAGTGCACACTCCCAGCTGCAATATGAGAGTTTTCACATCTAAATCGGAGAAAGGGTTTAGGAATCATAGCTCTGTAATGCATAGCCTCCTCTTTTTCAAGGGACCAAAAGTAATTGGACAAGGGACTCTAAGGGCTGCAATTAACTCTGAAGGCGTCTCCCTCGTTAACCTGTAATCAATGAAGTAGTTAAAAGGTCTGGGGTTGATTACAGGTGTGTGGTTTTGCATTTGGAAGCTGTTGCTGTGACCAGACAACATGCGGTCTAAGGAACTCTCAATTGAGGTGAAGCAGAACATCCTGAGGCTGAAAAAAAAGAAAAAATCCATCAGAGAGATAGCAGACATGCTTGGAGTAGCAAAATCAACAGTCGGGTACATTCTGAGAAAAAAGGAATTGACTGGTGAGCTTGGGAACTCAAAAAGGCCTGGGCGTCCACGGATGACAACAGTGGTGGATGATCGCCGCATACTTTCTTTAGTGAAGAAGAACCTGTTCACAACATCAACTGAAGTCCAGAACACGCTCAGTGAAGTAGGTGTATCTGTCTCTAAGTCAACAGAAAAGAGAAGACTCCATGAAAGTAAATACAAAGGGTTCACATCTAGATGCAAACCATTCATCAATTCCAAAAATAGACAGGCCAGAGTTAAATTTGCTGAAAAACACCTCATGAAGCCAGCTCAGTTCTGGAAACGTATTCTATGGATAGATGAGACCAAGATCAACCTGTACCAGAATGATGGGAAGAAAAAAGTTTGGAGAAGAAAGGGAACGGCACATGATCCAAGGCACACCACATCCTCTGTAAAACATGGTGGAGGCAACGTGATGGCATGGACATGCATGGCTTTCAATGGCACTGGGTCACTTGTGTTTATTGATGACATAACAGCAGACAAGAGTAGCCGGATGAATTCTGAAGTGTACCGGGATATACTTTCAGCCCAGATTCGGCCAAATGCCGCAAAGTTGATCGGACGGCGCTTCATAGTACAGATGGACAATGACCCCAAGCATACAGCCAAAGCTACCCAGGAGTTCATGAGTGCAAAAAAGTGGAACATTCTGCAATGGCCAAGTCAATCACCAGATCTTAACCCAATTGAGCATACATTTCACTTGCTCAAATCCAGACTTAAGACGGAAAGACCCACAAACAAGCAAGACCTGAAGGCTGCAGCTGTAAAGGCCTGGCAAAGCATTAAGAAGGAGGAAACCCAGCGTTTGGTGATGTCCATGGGTTCCAGACTTAAGGCAGTGATTGCCTCCAAAGGATTCGCAACAAAATATTGAAAATAAAAATTTTTTTTTTGGGTTTGGTTTATTTGTCCAATTACTTTTGACCTCCTAAAATGTGGCGTGTTTGTAAAGAAATGTGTACAATTCCTACAATTTCTATCAGATATTTTTGTTCAAACCTTCAAATTAAACGTTACAATCTGCACTTGAATTCTGTTGTAGAGGTTTCATTTCAAATCCAATGTGGTGGCATGCAGAGCCCAACTCGCGAAAATTGTGTCACTGTCCAAATATTTCTGGACCTAACTATATGCCTGGTGAGGTTAGCTATATGCATTATATCTCGAGCATTTTAGATTACAATATGTGCTCTGTCTAGATCTGGGTATATCATCTGCACTACCCTTCATAGTGCACTTTTGGAATATGATTCCGTTTTCACTTTTTATACACACTACTGTAATAGTTCTAACCCCCTGTACCTGCAGCTATGCGCATTAGTTTGAATTTGTCTATTATAGTTCTGACATAACAACTATAATCAATTTTGGATATACAGGTATTTTGCCAACCACAATTGTGTAGTATAAATTTTATCTTTGACAATTTAATAATATATTGCTGTCTCCAGCACACGTGCTCCACCCTTGTTTTTCTGTTATTGAGTCACCACCTAATTTTCTTAATGTTTTAATATCTTCAAAAAAATTATGTTTTATCAACTTTTGATGCAATGTCTGTGTTTTTTCCAGTGTTTTTCAGTACATTAGATTGATTTGTGTCATTCAAAAGTACAAATTGTCCCACAAAGCAAGCCCTCATGGCTATATGGATGGAAAAATAAAAAAAGGTATGGCTCTTGGAAGAAGAGGAGGAAAAACAAAAGCACAAAAATAGAAAATGGCTATGGCACAGGAAAAGATTAAAAATATACAAAAAGGAAAATATAAAGCTTCAAATCACCTTTTCGCCTAATTAAGAAAACAAAACAAAAAACACATTTGATATCGATGTGATCGCAAAACTCAAGTTTTCAAAATATAATAATATTTAATTTATATGGTAAAAGTCATAAACAAAACAAAATTCAGTATAACGGCTTTTCAGTAACCAATCCTCCATAACAAAATGTAATAAAGAAAATTCACAGAAGTATCGGACATTGTCCAAATTATCCCCTTCATGACCTTGGACGTATCTGTATGTCCAAGGCCATGTCTGTCCCTTTAATGCAGTCTCCCTGCATTTTTTCCTGCACATGTTGGCTGATCTGATGAGCTGATGTGCAGCTAACATGCATGGGTGGATTAGGTATCCACCCGCGCCTGTTGACTAGTTAAATCCTGCTGTCAATCTCTGATAGTGGGATCTAACGTGCTGCAGTGAAAGTGCCCAGTTCCCTGCCGCCATTAGCCACCCCATGATGTGGTCACGGGGTGAGTTGTCATGACAGCCAGGGGTCAACTAATGACCCCTATCACTATCATGACATAGTTCCTGTTAATTAGAATTCAGCGATGTTCGGCTCGAACCGTTCACCAATTTCAAATTCAAGTGATTTTGGGCGGTGTTCGAGTCGTTCGACGAACTCGAATGATTTGCTTCAAGTTCGGCACTTCGAGTTACCGTTCGATAATATTTCGATCACCAAAAGCGTGGCTTTTCACAGTAAGGCCATGTGCGCATGTTGCGTATCTGCATGTGTCCTGCGTCCCCAGCACAATCCCTCTATCTTTCCTACTCACCGATCATGGGCGCTGCGCTGCATGGTTGTCACAAAGCTCCGGCGACTTTTCCTCTTTTAAAAATGGCTGCCGCTCATTATTCAATCTGATATTCCCTGCTTTTCCCTCCCACTGGCGCCCATGATTGGTTGCAGTCAGACACGCTCCCACGATGAGTGACAGCTGTCTCACTGCAACCAATCACAGGCGGGTCTATATCGTGCAGTAAAATAAATAAATAATAAATAAAACCCCAAAAACTGCGGTTCCCCCCAATTTTGATACCAGCCAGGATAAAGCCACACGGCTGGAGGCTGGTATTGTCAGGATGGGGAGCACCACGTTATGGTGAGCCCACCACCCAACAATATTACCAAGCAGCTGCCCGAAATTGCCGTATCCATTAGATGTGACAGTCCCGGGACTCTACCCGGCTCATCCCGAATTGCCCTGGTGTGGTGGCAATCGGGGTAATAAGGAGTTAATCATGGCAGGCGTCTCCCCGAGATACCTTCCATGATTAACCTGTAAGTGAATGTAAATAAGTACACACAACGAAAAATCCTTTATTTGGAATAAAAGACAAAGAAACCCCTCATATACCTGTTTATTAATCCCCAAACAACAATCCAGGTCCGAAGTAATCCACACGACGCTTTCAGCTCTGCTACATGAAGCTGACAGGGAGCGCCGTAGAACACGAGCGCTCTGTGTCAGATCCACGCAGCAACTGACGTGAGCCGCGCTGTCACCGGAGACGTCACTGAGGTGTAATGCGTGCGTGTGCGGTGATGATGGAGGTTGTAGTGCCTGCGTGTATGCAGTGATGAATGCGGTAGTGCCGGTGTTTGTCCTCCCATCCATCCCTCCATCCCTCTCTCCATCCATTCGTCCCTCCCTCCATCCCTCCCTTCATCTCTCACTCCATCTTTCCATCCATTTATCCTCTCCTTCATCCCTTCTTCCATCCCTCCATCCAACCCTCTATCCCTCCATCCAGCCATCTATCCATCCATCCCTCCATCCATCCATCCCTCCATTCCTCCCTCCATCCCTCCCTCCACCCATTCATCCCTCCCTCCATCCCTTCATCCATCCCTCTATCCCTCCATCCATCCCTCTATCCATCCATCCATCCATCCATCCATCCATCCCACCATCCATTCATCCATCCCTCCATCTCTCCATCCATCCCTCCATCCATCGCTCCATCCCTCCATCCATCCATCCCTCCATCCCTCCCTCCCTCCATGCATTCATCCCTCCCTCCCTCCATCTCTCCATCCATTCATCCCTCCCTCCATCCCTCCATCCATCCCTCCATCCATCCCTCTACCCCTCAATCCATCCCTCCATCCATCCCTCCACCCATTCATCCATCCCTTCATCCCTCCCTCCATCCCTCCCTCCATCCTTCTATCCCTCCATCCATCCCTCCATCCATCCATCCTTCCATCCATCCATTCATCCATTTATCCATCCCTCCATCCCGCCAACCATCCCTCTCTCCATCCATCCATCCATCCCTCCATCCATCCTTGTAGCTGAATAATCTACTTCTGGATTCTCAAGTGCAATACAGAGGTCAAGATTACCAAATCTTCCTAGGCTTTTCATTAGAGGCAGTGGCTCAATGGCTAGAGCTACTGCCTAAGGAGAATTAGTCCACGAGTTTGAGTCCCGGCCGTCCTGGTAAAGAATTTAATTTATTTTTAAATTATAATTATTATTTATTTATAATTATAATTTAATTTAATTATGCACTGAGGGGAGGAGCCGGACATCAACTGTGAGCCGCGGGACACACCTCTAAAATCGGAGCAGTTCACAGAATGAGGCTGCATTGCTCTCTCCTCTCTCTCTTCTCTCTCTCTCATCTCTCTCTCTTTTATTCTCTCTATCTTTTTCTCTCTTTTTCTCTCTCTCACTTGCTCTCTCTTTTTCTCTTTTTCTCTCTTTTTCTCTCTTTCTCTCTCTTTTTCTCTTTCTCTCTCTTTTTCTCTCTTTTTCTCTCTCTCTTGCTCTCTTTTTCTCTCTCTTTTTCTGTCTTACTCTCTCTTTTTCTCTCTTTTTCTCTCTCTCTCTTCTTCTCTCTTTTACTCTCTTTTTCTCTGTTTTTCTCTCTTTCTCTCTCTTTTTCTCTCTTTCTCCCTCTCTCGCCATGTCTAATATTGGCGTGACAACATGAATTTCGGGCTTAGGGCCAGTTGATAATATACAGCCAGCACTAACCCCATTATTACCCAGCGAGCCACCCGTCACCAGGGCAGCTGGAAGAGTTGGATACAGTGCTAGAAGATGGCGCTTGTATGAAAGTGCCATTTTCTGGGGCGGCTGCAGACTGCAATTCACAGCAGGGGTGCCCAGAAAGCTTTGGCACCCTGTGCTGCGGATTCCAATCCCCAGCTGCCTAGTTGTACCTGGCTGGACACAAACATTGGGCGAAGCCCACGTCTTTTTTTTTTTTAATTATTTATTGAAATTCATGAAATAATTAAAAAAAAGAGCTTCCCTATATTTTTGGTTCCCAGATGGGTACAAATAGGCAACTGGGGGTTGGGGGCAGCCTGTAGCTGCCTGCTGTACCTGGCTAGCATACAAAAACATGGCAAAGCCCACGTAATTTTTTTGGGGGGCAAAAAACTTCTGTATATAGTCCTGGATGGAGTATGCTGAGCCTTGTAGTTCTGCAGCTGCTGTCTGCTGTCTGTCTGTATGGAGGAGAGCAGACAGCAGCTGCAGAACTACAAGGCTCAGCATCTTCCATCCAGGACTGTATGCTAGAGGGAGAGGCAGGGGGAGCAGAACTGCAAGGCTCAGCATACTTCATTCACTAGTGTATGCAGGAGAGCAGACAGCAGCTGCAGAACTACGAGGCTCAGCATGCTGCATCCAGGACTGTATGCTGGAGGGAGAGACAGGGGAAGCAGAACTACAAGGCTCAGCATGCTTCATTCACTAGTGTATGCAGGAGAGCAGACAGCAGCTGCAGAACTACAAGGCTCAACATACTCCGTCCAGGACTGTATGCATGAGTTTTTTGCCCACCAAAAAAATGACGTGGGCTTCGCCATATTTTTGTATGCTAGCCAGGTACAGCAGGCAGGTACGTCTGCCCCAAACCCCCAGCTGCCTATTTGTACCCGGCTGTGAACTAAAAATATAGGGAAGCCCTTTTTTTAGTTATTTCATGAATTTCATGAAATATTAAAAAAAAAATGACATGGGCTTCGCTCCAATTTTTGTGTCCAGCAAGGTACAACTAGGCAGCTGGGAAATGGAATCCGCAGCACAGGTTGGCCCGAGCTTTCTGGGCCCCTCTGCTGCGAATTTCAGTCCACAGCCGCCCCAAAAAATGGTGCTTTCATAGAAGCGCCATCATCTGGTGCTGTGTCCAACTCTTCCAGCTGCCCTGATAGCGGATGGCTCGCTCGGTAATAATGGGTTAATACTAGCTTTGTTTTACTAGATAGTATTAAGCCAGAGATTCTTAATGTCAGGCAAGTTTGACCCGGCCATTAAGAATCTCCAATAAAGGGTTAAAAAAAAGACACCACACAGTGAAAAAATACTTTAATAGAAATAAATACACAGACAAACTTAGAGACTCCATGTTAATTACTCCCTCTCACCCTTCCACGATCCTGGTCTTCTGTCTTCTTTCTCCTTCAACCCATTCAGCTCTGCTACATCAGACAGCACTGCATGGGAGGAAGACGCTGCTGCTCCCGTGCAGTCTAATCCCTCAGTGAGTGAGCAAAGGCTGTGGGTTGTAAGCGGTGACGTCACCGCTGCCACCGTTGAAATAGTAATCTGACAGGCGGGTTACTATAGCAACGGTGATCTCTGTTATTCACAGGCTGTGGCATCCAGTCCTTGCATGTGGGCTGACTCTGTAAAGAGCGCCCATATGCAGGAATGGGGAGCCAAGCATGTGTCCAAGCATCTCGCCGGTACACGCGAGCACCGCGTACCGGAGAGATGCACTGACAGGACCGAGCATGACGTCTAGCCATGTGACCAGTCTGTAGCCAATTAGATAATACACACGTGACTGGTCACATGCTATGACGATGTCACGGAAGGTCCTATCATCAGTGTTGGTTACCGAGAGGGTGCAGTGATGATTGGAAGGAAAAGCGGCAGGAGACAGAGTGCAGGACGCGTCGCGGGGACCTGTAAGTGTAATGGCAATTTTTATTAATTGTATGTGTACATGTATAATGTGTTTGTATGTGTTTGTGTTTGTCTCCCATTGTTTTCAATGGGGTTCGAAGGTGTTTGTGGAACGTTTGCCGAACTAAGCCGCCGTTCGACGAACCGAACCAAACTCGAACACAAGGGGGGTAGCTCATCTCTACTGTTAATGCCAACTGAGTGCCAGCATTCTCAGGAGATCAGCATTTTCTGCTGTTCATAGGGATGCTGACGCACAGGGACAGATAATGGGGACAGGATACACGGAACCTGTCAACTAGCTAGCAAGTGGATAACTAATAATAATAATATTCTTCTTTATTTCTATAGCGTTAACATATTCCTTAGTGCTTTACAATTCTGAGTTTCATAAACAAGCAAACATAAACAACAGTAATAGAACATACAATAATTAAAGCAAACATAAAAACAACCCTGCTCGTAAGAGCTTACAATCTACAATGCAGTCAGGTAGGAGTGACACAAACATCAAGTGCTTATTTACTACAAAAGTCCAGCCATCTCCCAAAAAATAAAATAAAATGGGGAATATGGGGAATAGATAAAGGCTGCATGAACCAGTCATCAGCAAATTTTTGTACTCCTTTTGAGTTTGAGGGAGAATTATGTTCTTGGAAACATTATAGGAGCAATAAATGAATTAACTTAGATTAGGGAGGGTGATCAGCTGCCCGAAAAATATGTGTTTTTAAGGAGCACCTGAAGCTGTGCGAGTTGTGACTCGTCCTAATTTCTTGGAGTAGAGCATTCCAGAGGATTGGTGCAACTTGGGAGAAGTTTTGGAGACGGGAATAGGAGGTTTGGATTAGTGTCGATGTTATTCGAAAGTTGTTTGCAGAGCATAGAGAAGAGGTAGGGTGATAAACAGAGAGCTACGGGGTGCAATGTTGTGAAGAGCTTAGTGGGTAAGAACAAGCAACTTAAATTCGCATTTTAAGCTAACTAAACACGTCGCGTAGACACCTCCCATAGTGCGCTGGCCCTTTTAGAGCAGAGAAAGCACACACACTCACTCCCTAAGTGCACTCCCGGCCGACCTGTGCTGTGTGCACAGGCCCCGGTAGCAAAAGGCAGCAGGAGAACACATGGACAGGTGGAGGAGGGTGCAGTCCGGCCACGGCGGTGAATATGTTGAGGCCCCTTTACATCTCCTCTTCATCAGACCAGAAATTTCTTCCCCAGAACAATGCCCTCTGAGTTGATAGGAGTAGGAATTGCCGGTGGAAGAGGTAGGTTAGATGGCTGCTGCTGTTAGGCTTTTTCCTGGACCCTGAATGACAGAACCGGTCTCCAGATTAGTCATCTCAGAGGCTTCAGGGACACATGGGGACTCCTCTCTCCTATTTTTGAAGTCTACAGCAACAGGCTGACAGGCAAAAAGATGAACCGTGGTGGTACCTGGATGGATTAGTACTGACAAGGCACCTTTGTGGCAATTCTGCCCCAATGGAGCACTGCTCTAAATTTCCAGTTCAGAACAAGCTTGTGAGTATGGAGCCAAGACATTCCCCTTTGAGAAGCGGACAAGACAAGTTTGGTAGAACAAGAAGGAGATCTTCTTCAAATGTGAAGTTCCCACTGCAGTTCCACTGATTCAGAAACAAAATATATGGGTTCACACAAGAGTATTCCATTGGCAGAGGACAACGCCAAGGGACTCTGAAGGCATCGTATTGTAGTCTGGTACTGATTCCCTATAGCTTATTGTATGAAATTTCCAGCAGATCCGGAATCAAGGTGGGCCATCTCAGAGAACCAAATTCCTCCATGCGATACTGATATGGAAAGGATCAATTGACAACAGGAATTATTCTTGTCTGGGAAAACGCCTCTTACCAGCCCAAGGCAAGAGATTCCCGTCTTCAAGAGACACACACGGATGAAGTGTTCGGTTCCTCCTCAGTAGAAACACATACCCATGGCTCTACAATGTTCTCGTCATTGCTCGGACATCTTGATATAAACAACCTGCATTGGTTTAGGAGTTGAAGCACAAACTGGAAACTGGGAAACCAGCAGACTCAGGTGCATAGGTTTCCTTTCACAAGTCACCTCCATGAATCATTCCTGAAACCTGCGATCGACTCAGCCAGACAAGGAAATCAGATCATTAAGCATAGCGGGAATATCACGGCCTGCCAGTTCATCCTTAATCCTGCTGGATAGACAATCCCAAGAGGCGGCAACCACCTCCTGATTTTTCCTTCCCAGTTCTGAGGAGTGGGTACGAAATTGAACCACATACTGACCGTCAGTCTGAACACCTTGATACAGCTGCAGAAGAGAGGATGCAGCATTGGTGACATGATCCGGCTCATTAAAAACTTTCCTGAAGATCTCCAGGAAATCCAAGACTTCAGAGGTGATCAGGTCTCTTCTCTCCCACAGGAGGTTGACGCAGGTACGGGACTCCCCTATAAGGTGCGCCGTCAAGAATGCCACTTTGGCCTGGTCTGAAGAAAATTGCTGGGCCAACAGTTTAAAGTTCAGGGTTCACTGGTTAATAAACCCCCAACACTGCTTTGGGTCACTGTGAAAACTTAATGGAGCAGACAGACAAAGCTTTTCAAACGGATATTCACGGATTGCAGAAATGACAGAATCTGATCCTTCTGGTCTCGGATGTGCGACATCTCCTGGTACAAGGCTGGAATATAAATGGAGTCATGGCCTGAGCAAACTGTTACTCTCTGCAGGACCACAGGGGGGACCAGGCTTGCGTTGATATTGGGTCGGCTTAACTAAGCACTTACCTGGTATCCACAAGAGCCCCTTGAGGATGGGTTTAGCTGCCGGTAGATGCCAGGTGCTACTCTTAGGGCAGTGTATGGAACTGTGGCAGTTGACTCCCAGGGCAGAGATGGGTCAGATACGTACAGGTACAGTCTCTAGTTCAGACAGGTGCAGCTGGGACGGATATTTCAGACAGAACAACTAGTGCCCGCAGGTATGGAGGGTATAGCAGAAACAAACAGGTATAGGAAGGTTGACACAGGAACAGCTAATGGGGACAAGATATATGGAACCTGACAACTAGCTAGCAAGTGGGTAACTAACTCAACACTAGAGATGAGCGAACCGGTCCCGGTTCGGCTCGAGGTCGGTTCGCCGAACGGAGGTCCCGTTCGAGTTCGGCTCGTCGAACGTTCGACGAACCGAACTCGAACTGCATAGGAAACAATGGCAGGCAATCACAAACACAGAAAAACACCTAGAAAACACCCTCAAAGGTGTCCAAAAGGTGACAAACAACTCACAACACATGGGAAAGTGACAAGGACATATACTCATGCGAAAACAAAACAGCTGGACAAGGAAAAAGAGGAGGACACACAGATATAGGCATGGCACGCCCTTCTAAAATCATGTAAAACACCGCAAGGTGACTCCAAGCGTAGTCTCCCTTTTTTTCCAAAAATTGGGCCCCACACACACCCACCCATTCAGTGGCAGCAGTTGTGCCCCAGTTGTACAATTCACAGCTAGATTTGCATCAAGCACATTCAAAAATACGCCATAATTAACCGTCCCCAGGATGACACCGGGGTAGGTAGCAAAGTCTTTCCTGATCCCAGCTCTGTTCATCTTGGCTTCTTTTAAAAACAATGTAAGCAAGGGTTACTCCAAGTGGAGTCTCCCTTTTTTCCAAAAATTGGGCCCCACACACACCCACCCCTTCAGTGGCAGCAGTTGTGCCCCAGTTGGACACTTCACAGCTACATTTGCATCAAGCACATTCAAAAATACGCCATTCTTATCCGTCCCCAGGATGACACCGGGGTAGGTAGCAAAGTCTTTCCTGATCCCAGCTCTGTTCATCTTGGCTTCTTTTAAAAACACAGCAAGCAAGGGTTACTCCAAGCGGAGTCTCCCTTTTTTCCAAAAATTGGGCCCCACACACACCCACCCATTCAGTGGCAGCAGTTGTGCCCCAGTTGTACAATTCACAGCTAGATTTGCATCAAGCACATTCAAAAATACGCCATAATTAACCGTCCCCAGGATGACACCGGGGTAGGTAGCAAAGTCTTTCCTGATCCCAGCTCTGTTCATCTTGGCTTCTTTTAAAAACAATGTAAGCAAGGGTTACTCCAAGTGGAGTCTCCCTTTTTTCCAAAAATTGGGCCCCACACACACCCACCTCTTCAGTGGCAGCAGTTGTGCCCCAGTTGGACACTTCACAGCTACATTTGCATCAAGCACATTCAAAAATACGCCATTCTTATCTGTCCCCAGGATGACACCGGGGTAGGTAGCAAAGTCTTTCCTGATCCCAGCTCTGTTCATCTTGGCTTCTTTTAAAAACACAGCAAGCAAGGGTTACTCCAAGCGGAGTCTCCCTGTTTTCCAAAAATTGGGCCCCACACACACCCACCCATTCAGTGGCAGCAGTTGTGCCCCAGTTGTACAATTCACAGCTAGATTTGCATCAAGCACATTCAAAAATACGCCATAATTAACCGTCCCCAGGATGACACCGGGGTAGGTAGCAAAGTCTTTCCTGATCCCAGCTCTGTTCATCTTGGCTTCTTTTAAAAACACAGCAAGCAAGGGTTACTCCAAGCGGAGTCTCCCTTTTTTCCAAAAATTGTGCCCCACACACACCCACCCCTTCAGTGGCAGCACTTGTGCCCTAGTTGTACACTTCACAGCTAGATTTGCATCAAGCACATTCCAAATCCACAAGCATTTACTCTCCCCAGGATGACACAGGGGTTGTAAATTCCTTCTGGATCCATGACTTGTTCATTTTGATGAACGTCAGTCTGTCCACATTGTCACTGGACAGACACGTGCGCTTATCTGTCAGCACACACCCAGCAGCACTGAAGACACGTTCAGAGACAACGCTGGCAGCTGGACACGACAAAATCTCCAAGGCGTAAGTTGCGAGCTCTGGCCATTTTTCTAGGTTTGAAGCCCAAAAGGAGCAAGGCTCCATTTGCAAAGTCATGGCATCGATGTTCATTTGGAGATACTCCTGTATCATCCTCTCCAGCCGTTGACTATGTGTCAGACTTGTTGTCTCTGGTGGCCTTGCAAAAGAGGGTCTAAAAAAATTATGAAAAGATTCCATAAAATTGCTGTTACCAGCACCAGATACGGTCCTACTGGTACGGGTAGACTGTTGAAGATGACGAGACCGTCCCATGTTTGTCAAGTTACAACTGGGAGATTCCCTCCCTGCACCTGCACGGTTGTTTGGTGGAAAAGCCGAGCTAAGATCGAGTAACAGCTTCTGCTGATACTCCTGCATACGTGCGTCCCTTTCTATGGCTGGAATTATGTCACAAAATTTGGACTTGTACCGGGGATCTAATAGTGTGGCAATCCAGTAGTCATCATCACTTCTAATTTTGACAATACGACTGTCATGTTGGAGGTAGTGCAACAAAAAGGCACTCATGTGTCTTGCGCAGCCATGCGGACCAAGTCCACGCTGTGTTTGTGGCATAGAGGTGCTACCCGTTCTTTCTTCCTCTGACATCTCCCCCCAACCTCTTTCAACAGAAATTTGACCAAGGTCTCCCTCATCCGCTGAGTCTTCCATGTCCATGGACAGTTCGTCCTCCATTTCTTCATGTTCTCCTGCACCTTCCTCAACATTTCGCCTGCTACTATGCGCCCTTGTCGATCCCTGTCCCCCATGGTCCCATGCCTGCTGCGTTGGTGATGATGAACGTCTGGACCTTGGTGATGTTGTTGTCCCTTGCGCATATGAATCCTCCTGTAGTTCCTCCCCTTCCTGTTGTCCCACCCCCTGACTCCGAATAGTGTTTAGCGTGTGCTCCAGCATGTAAATGACTGGAATCGTCATGCTAATAATGGCATTGTCAGCGCTAAACATATTCGTCGCCATGTCGAAACTGTGCAGAAGGGTGCATAGGTCCTTGATCTGAGACCACTCCATCAGGGTGATCTGCCCCACCTCTGCATCTCGTTGGCCCAGGCTATACGTCATGACGTATTGCACCAGGGCTCTGCGGTGCTCCCACAGTCGCTGTAACATGTGGAGAGTTGAATTCCAGCGTGTCGCCACATCGCATTTCAGGCGATGAACCGGCAGGCCGAAAGACTTCTGGAGCGATGCAAGTCGCTCAGCTGCGGCGCTTGAACAGCGGAAGTGAGCAGACAGTTTTCGTGCCCTGTTCAGAAGGCCATCTAGGCCGGGATAGTGTGTTAAAAATTGCTGGACGACAAGGTTCAACACGTGAGCCATACAAGGTACGTGTGTCACCTTGCCCAGGCGAAGGGCCGCACCCAGGTTTGCAGCATTGTCGCACACGGCCTTACCAGGCTGCAGGTTGAGTGGAGACAACCATTTATTAAACTCGGACCGCAGAGCTGACCACAACTCCTCAGCTGTGTGACTCTTATTCCCAAGACATGTCAAGCTAAAGACCGCCTGATGCCGTTGCGCTCTGCTGCCAGCATAGTAATGAGGGGTGCGTGATTCCTTCTGCGCAGTGAGAATGCTAGTGGCCTGACCAGGCAGGCTTGGGGCGGAGGTGGAGGACCCAGATGAGGTGGAGGATGCAGAAGCAGTGGCGGAACTTGGACAGACAGAGGATTGACACACAAGTCGTGGGGACGGCAAGACTTGTGCAGCAGACCCTTCACCATCTATCACCATAGTTACCCAGTGCCCAGTCAGCGACATGTAACGTCCCTGTCCATGCTTACTGGTCCAAGTATCGGTGGTGAAATGCACCCGTTCACACACAGAGTTTCTCAAGGAAGCGGTGATGTTGTGTGCGACATGCTGGTGTAGCGCGGGCACACCTTTCTTAGAGAAGTAGTGGCGACTAGGCATCTGGTACTGGGGCACAGCGACAGACATAAGGTCTCTAAAATCCTGTGTGTCCACTAGGCGGAAAGGCAGCATTTCGGTAGCCAACAGCTTACAGAGGGATAGAGTCAACCTCTTAGCTTTGTCATGGGTCGCAGGAAGTGGCCTTTTATTTGACCACATCTGAGGGACAGAGATCTGGCTGCTGTGTGTAGACGGTGTTGAGTAGGGTGTCCCTGGAAAAATGCAGGTTTGTGAGGAAAGTGCAGGCGGAGACATGATGTTGCCTTCATCCAACGTTGGTGCTATCGATGTCTGAGAGAGCTGTACACACTCACTTGTTTCCCCTTCCAAACCAACTGACGACCTACCAAGCAAAGTGCCTGTTGCGGTTACAGTGGTGGAAGTTGTGCGTGGAAAAACAGGTGTGACAGCTGTCCCCACAGTCCTAGAAGATGAAGAGCGCGCGGATGCACTGGAAGGGGCAGGCCGTGGATGGTTCGCTCCGCTAGGCCGCATTGCAGCACAGTGAGCTTCCCACCGGGACTTATGATATTTATTCATGTGACGATTCATGGAAGAAGTTGTCAAACTGCTGAGGTTTTGACTAGAGTTGAGCGCGGTTCGTGGTTCGTGGTTCTCCAGTTCGCGGCTCGAGTGATTTTTGGGCTGTTCGAGATCGAACTAGAACTCGAGCTTTTTGCTAAAAGCTCGATAGTTCTAGATACGTTCGAGAACGGTTCTAGCAGCAAAAAGCAGGGCTTTTTACAGCTACAGTGAGCAGGAGCCATCGCTGGCAGCCTGCCACAAGCTGGTAACCAAGATAAACATCGGGTATCCAAGCAAAGCGCTTTGGTTAGTAACCCGATGTTTATCTTAGTTACGTGCAGGAAGCCCACACTTTCCCGCTCAGCTCGCTCCACCCCCTCCTGCCCGCGGCATGTACACATACATACACATACACAAACACACACACACACACACATCCACCCCCCCCCCCCCCGCCCGCCCGCCCGCTCGCCCGCTCGCTCGCTCGCTCGGCTTACCTGCGGTGATGAAGTCCCGCCATCCCGACCTCAGCGCTGTCACTGTCCTCCATGGCCGCCGCTTGTCACATCACCTATCGCTTCCGACCCGAGACTGACACTGGCGGTGACGTCACGGACCTCTCGCGATACTTGATGTGAAGGCGCCGGTCATTGACCTCAGTGACAGGGGCTGTCAGTGTGCTGGAGATCAGCGCAGGTAATGTACCTCACTGACAGCAGCACTTGTCACCCCCCTGCAGTGACCTGGGCTGACCCATTGATGTTAGCTCAGGTCACTGCACTGCTCTCCCAGCCAATGGGGAACATCCTGCTCTTCATTGACTGGGACAGTGTGCATCGTCATGGCAACCCCTTGGATTACACCAGACCTGGATTTGTTTTTCAATCTAATAAATTGGTTAAAGAGGGAATGTTTTGGGGAGTGTTTTTTCAAATAAAAATGTGTTTGTCGTCTATTTTTTTTTTATTACTGACTGGGTTGGTGATGTCGGGTATCTGATAGACGCCTGACCTCACCAACCCCAGGGCTTGATGCCAGGTGACATTACACATCTGGTATTAACCCCAAATATTACCCCGTTTGCCACCGCACCAGGGCGCAGGATGAGCTGGGGCGAAGCACCAGGATTGGCGCATCTAATGGATGCGCCACTTCTGGGGCGGCTGCGGCCTGCTATTTTTAGGCTGGTGAGATTCCAATAACCATGGACCTCCCTAGTCTGAGAATATCAGGCCCCAGCTGTCTGCTTTACCTTGGCTGGTGATCCAATTTTGGGGGACCCCTACGTGTTTTTTTTTTTAATTATTTATTTAATTTAAAATAACAGCGTGGGGTGCCCTCAGTTTTGGATTACCAGCCAAGGTGAGGTTGCCAGCTGTGGTCTGCAGGCTGCAGCCGTCTGCTTTACCCTAGCTGGCTACAAAACTAGGGGGAACCCTATGTCATTTTTTTTTCATTTTTTTGGCTAAATACAAAGCTAAGCACCCCTTAGTGCCACATGAAAGGTACCAAAGGGTGTTCCACTTTTTCTCCATTTTTTTCTCCACTTTCTCTCCACTTTTTCTCCACTTTTTCTCCATTTTTTTTCTCCACTTATTCTCCACTTTTTCTCCTCTTATTCTCCACTTTTTCTCCACTTTTTCTCCACTTTTTTCTCCTCTTATTCTCCACTTTTTCTCCACTTTTTCTCCACTTTTTCTCCATTTTTTTCTCCACTTTCTCCACTTTTTCTCCACTTTTTTCTCCACTTTTTCTCCTCTTATGCTCCACTTTTTCTCCTCTTAATCTCCACTTTTTCTCCACTTTTTCTCCACTTTTTCTCCACTTTTTTCTCCACTTTTTCTCCTCTTATGCTCCACTTTTTCTCCACTTTTTCTCCACTTTTTCTCCACTTTTTTCTCCACTTTTTCTCCTCTTATGCTCCACTTTTTCTCCACTTTTTCTCCACTTTTTCTCCACGTTTTCTCCACTTTTTTTCTCCACTTTTTCTCCTCTTATGCTCCACTTTTTCTCCACTTTTTCTCCCCTTTTTCTCCACTTTTTCTCCACGTTTTCTCCATGTTTTCTCCACTTTTTTCTCCACTTTTTCTCCTCTTATGCTCCACTTTTTCTCCACTTTTTCTCCACTTTTTCTCCTCTTAATCTCCACTTTTTCTCCACTTTTTCTCCACTTTTTTCTCCACTTTTTCTCCACTTTTTCTCCTCTTATGCTCCACTTTTTCTCCACTTTTTCTCCACTTTTTCTCCACGTTTTCTCCACGTTTTCTCCACTTTTTTCTCCACTTTTTCTCCTCTTATGCTCCACTTTTTCTCCACTTTTTCTCCACTTTTTCTCCACTTTTTCTCCACTTTTTCTCCACTTTTTCTCCACTTTTTCTCCACTTTTTCTCCTCTTATGCTCCACTTTTTCTCCTCTTAATCTCCACTTTTTCTCCACTTTTTCTCCACTTTTTCTCCACTTTTTCTCCACTTTTTCTCCACTTTTTTCTCCACTTTTTCTCCACTTTTTCTCCTCTTATGCTCCACTTTTTCTCCTCTTAATCTCCACTTTTTCTCCACTTTTTCTCCACTTTTTCTCCACTTTTTTCTCCACTTTTTCTCCTCTTATGCTCCACTTTTTCTCCTCTTAATCTCCACTTTTTCGCCACTTTTTCTCCACTTTTTCTCCACTTTTTTCTCCACTTTTTCTCCTCTTATGCTCCACTTTTTCTCCACTTTTTCTCCACTTTTTCTCCACTTTTTCTCCTCTTAATCTCCACTTTTTCTCCTCTTATGCTCCACTTTTTCTCCACTTTTTCTCCACTTTTTCTCCACGTTTTCTCCACTTTTTTCTCCACTTTTTCTCCTCTTATGCTCCACTTTTTCTCCACTTTTTCTCCACTTTTTCTCCACTTTTTCTCCACGTTTTCTCCACGTTTTCTCCACTTTTTTCTCCACTTTTTCTCCTCTTATGCTCCACTTTTTCTCCACTTTTTCTCCTCTTAATCTCCACTTTTTCTCCACTTTTTCTCCACTTTTTCTCCACTTTTTCTCCACTTTTTTCTCCACTTTTTCTCCACTTTTTCTCCTCTTATGCTCCACTTTTTCTCCACTTTTTCTCCACTTTTTCTCCACTTTTTCTCCACTTTTTTCTCCACTTTTTTTCCACTTTTTCTCCACTTTTTCTCCTCTTATGCTCCACTTTTTCTCCACTTTTTCTCCACTTTTTCTCCACTTTTTCTCCTCTTATGCTCCACTTTTTCTCCACTTTTTCTCCACTTTTTCTCCTCTTATGCTCCACTTTTTCTCCACTTTTTTCTCCACTTTTTCTCCTCTTATGCTCCACTTTTTCTCCACTTTTTCTCCACTTTTTCTCCTCTTATGCTCCACTTTTTCTCCACTTTTTCTCCACTTTTTCTCCATTTTTTTCTCCACTTATTCTCCACTTTTTCTCCTCTTATTCTCCACTTTTTCTCCACTTTTTCTCCACTTTTTCTCCTCTTATTCTCCACTTTTTCTCCACTTTTTCTCCACTTTTTCTCCATTTTTTTCTCCACTTTCTCCACTTTTTCTCCACTTTTTTCTCCACTTTTTCTCCTCTTATGCTCCACTTTTTCTCCTCTTAATCTCCACTTTTTCTCCACTTTTTTCTCCACTTTTTCTCCTCTTATGCTCCACTTTTTCTCCACTTTTTCTCCACTTTTTCTCCACTTTTTCTCCTCTTAATCTCCACTTTTTCTCCTCTTATGCTCCACTTTTTCTCCACTTTTTCTCCACTTTTTCTCCACTTTTTCTCCTCTTATGCTCCACTTTTTCTCCACTTTTTCTCCTCTTAATCTCCACTTTTTCTCCTCTTATGCTCCACTTTTTCTCCACTTTTTCTCCACTTTTTCTCCTCTTATGCTCCACTTTTTCTCCACTTTTTCTCCACTTTTTCTCCTCTTATGCTCCACTTTTTCTCCACTTTTTCTCCACTTTTTTCTCCACTTTTTCTCCTCTTATGCTCCACTTTTTCTCCACTTTTTCTCCACTTTTTCTCCACTTTTTCTCCACTTATGCTCCACTTTTTCTCCACTTTTTCTCCACTTTTTTCTCCACTTTTTTCTCCACTTTTTCTCCACTTTTTCTCCACTTTTTCTCCACTTTTTCTCCACTTTTTTCTCCACTTTTTCTCCACTTTTTCTCCTCTTATGTTCCACTTATTCTCCACTTTTTCTCCACTTTTTCTCTACTTTTTCTATGGTCGGTCTACCCATTAGCTCTGCCATGCATAGTGTAGCTCTACACCTACTGCACATGTTACTTTATGATTGACATCTCTTTCGTACCAGAGCTGTCTAAGTCTACTCTGACCCCATATTTGTCATTACTATATTGTCCTTGTACTGTATTATGACATTTGTATCATGTGTTTCATTTCTTGCTGTGTTGCAATTTTTTTGCTGCATCCCAATTGTACTTCTACATTGTTCGAGTTTATGTTATTGTTCTCTCACTCTTATGTGATACTGATTATTGTCATTTTTCATGATTACATGCAGATAAGTCCAATCTGACGAAGGCTCAGGCCGAAACGTCATTTGTAACTTGTTTTGGACAAAAACATATATGCTTATGAAAAAAATTTTTTCTTAATACGGACCAATAAAGAGTGATTTTGCATTACTATCCGTTGTGACTTACTGACTTAGTCTGGGAGATATAGAGTGCCGAGGTTACTCACTAATTTTATCTATTATTACCTCTGAGCACCTATATACCAGTGAGCAGAGCTTCCTCTACAGTAGTTCTCCTGATTAGGCATGCCCTTACCTCATGAGCAGGGCATTGCAGCTTTGGTAGCAACCATTACGACATGGACTCTGCTGCTGTGGACCCGGGGAGAGTGAGTGCAGATTCATTGCACCCACACTCCTCACATGAAGGGTCCGCACTCCTAGAAAATGGGGGATACGTTCCCTGAGTGTCTCCCCCCCATATTCTAGATGGTCCAGAGTCGTCGTGGGACCCCTTTATTTTTTTTCTTACAATAAATTGGTGAAAGAGGAAATGTTTTGGGGACTGTTTTTTCAAATAAATTTCTTTTGTCGATTTTTTGTTTTTGTTAGTACTGACAGTTTATGATGTTGGGTATCTAATAGACGCCATGACATCACAAACTGCTGGGCTTGATCTCAGGTGACTTTACAGCTAGTATCAACCCGATTTATTACCCCGTTTGCCACTGCACCAGGGCACGGGATGAGCTGGGGTGAAGCGCCAGGATTGGCGCATCTAGTGGATGCGCCACGTCTGGGGTGCCTGCGGCCTGCTATTTTTAGGCTGTGAAGGCCCAATAACTATGGACCTTCCCACCCTGAGAATACCAGACCACAGCTGTCCGCTTTACCTTGGCTGGTGATCCAATTTGGGGGTCCCCTACTTTTATTGTGTAATTATTAATATTTATAAAATAATTATAAAAAAGAGCCTGAGGGGACCTCCACATTGGATCCCCAACCACGGTAAAGCTGCCAGCTGTGGTTTTCAGGCTACAGCCGTCTGCTTTACCCTAGCTGGCTATCAAAAATGGGGGGACCCAACGTAATTTTTTTTTTTTAACTATTTTTTAAATAGAAAAAATTAATGGGCTTCCCTGTATTTTGATTGCCAACCAAGGTAACGGCAGGCAGATGGGGGTGGCAACCCATAGCTGTCTGCTTTATCTGCGCTGAGAATCAAAAATACCGCGGAGCGCTACGTCATTTTTTTAAAGATTTATTTTTACAGCACTGTGATGTCCAGCAATCAAAATACAGGGAAGCCCATTTTATTTTTAGTTATTTAAATAAATAATTAAAAAAAATATATGTTAGCTCCCACTGCATTTTTTGTATTGCTAGCTAAGGGTAATCCAAGCAGCTACTGGCTGCTAACCCCCACTGCTTGGTGTTACCTTCCCTGGCAATGGAAAATCCAGGGAAGCATTTTTTTTTTTTTTGCCAAAAAGCTACAAAAAAAGGACGTGAGCTTCGCCATATTTTTGTATGCTAGCCAGGTATAGCAGGCAGGTGCTGGAAGAGTTGGATACAGCGCCAGAAGATGGCGCTTCTATGAAAATGCCATTTTCTGAGGTGGCTGCAGACTGCAATTCGCAGCAGTGGGGCCCAGAAAGCTCAGGCCAACCGGTGGTGCGGATTCCAATCCCAGCTGCCTAGTTGTACCTGGCTGGACACAAAAATGGGGCAAAGCCTACGTCATTTGTTTTCTAATTATTTCATGAAATTCATGAAATAATAAAAAAAGGGCTTCCCTTTATTTTTGGTTCCCAGCCGGGTACAAATAGGCAACTGGGGGTTGGGGGCAGCCGTACCTGCCTGCTGTACCTGGCTAGCATACAAAAATATGGCGAAGCCACATAATTTTTTCAGGGGGCAAAAAACTTCTGCATACAGTCCTGGATGGAGTATGCTGAGCCTTGTAGTTCTGCAGCTGCTGTCTGTCTGTATGGAGAAGAGCAGACAGCAGCTGCAGAACTACAAGGCTCAGCATACTCCATCCAGGACTGTATGCAGAAGTTTTTTGCCCACCAAAAAAATGACGTGGGCTTCGCCATATTTTTGTATGCTAGCCAGGTACAGCTGGCAGCCACGGGCTGCCTCCAACCCCCAGTTGCCTATTTGTACCCGGCTGGGAACCAAAAATATAGGGAAGCCCGTTTTTTTTAATTATTTCACTTATTTCATGAAATAATTAAAAAACAAATGACGTGGGCTTCGCCCTATTTTTGTGTCCAGCCGGGTACAACTAGGCAGCTGGGGATTGGAATCCGCAGCACAGGTTAGCCCGAGGTTTGTGGGCGCCTCTGCTGCGGATTTCAGTCCGCAGCTGTCCCAGAAAATGGCGCTCTTATAGAAGCGCCATCATCTGGCGCTGTATCCAACTCTTCCAACAGCCCTGGAGCCGGGTGGCTTGTTGGGTAATCATGAGTTAATACTGGCTTTGTTTTACCAGCCAGTATTAAGCCAGAGATTCTTAATGTCAGGCACGTTTGACCCGGCCATTAAGAATCTCCAATAAAGGGTTAAAAAAAGACACCACACAGAGAAAAAATACTTTAATAGAAATAAATACACAGACACATTAGAGACTCCATCTTTATTACCCCTGTCAGCCCTCCACGATCCTGCTCTTCTGTCTTCTTTCTTTCTAGTGTAGTAGTAGTGACGATTGTAGTGAGGGGCATCACTTGGGGCTGGGGAACCTCCATCCTAACTACAATGCTCACTACAATCGGGAAGCAGCGTGCAGCCTTCACTCCGTGAGTGATCACTGCTGGCTGCTAGCGGTAACGCTGACAGACGCGTTACCATAGCAACGGTGCTCCCGGAGCCGCGGTTAGCGGTGACGTCACCGCTAACTGCGTTGCTATGGCAACGGTGATCTGTGTCAGCCGGTCCCTAACGGAACGGGGAGTCGACCGTGTGCTAGAGCATGTCGCCGGTACACGGCGATACACATATGTGCACCGTGTACCGGAGAGATGCACTCGCAGGTCCTACATGACGTGTCATAGTCATGTGACCAGTCTGTAGCCAATGAGATAATAGCCACGTGACTGGTCACATGGCTATTTTGACGTCACGATAGGTCCTGCTTCTCTGCTGGCAGTGCAGGTCACCGGGAGGATTCAGCGATCATTGGATGGAATAGCGGCAGGAGACAGAGTGCAGAAGGGATCGCGAGGACCGGTAAGTGTTATGGCAATGTTTATTAACTGTTTGTGTACATTTATAATGCATTTTTATGTGTTTGTGATTGCCTCCCATTATAGCCTATACGTTCGAGTTCGGTTCGTCGAACGTTCGACGAACCGAACTCGAACGGGACCCCCGTTCGGCGAACCGGCCTCGAGCCGAACCGGGACCGGTTCGCTCATCTCTAGTTTTGACCTCTACTAAGAGAACCATGACAAAGTTTACAGATCACATAATTTGGGCGATCTTTTTCTATGTCAAAAAAGGACCAGGCTAGGCAAGGCTTAGAGGCCATGCAACCTGTTGATCCACCCCGAATAATGCTCAGAGGCAGAGTGGTGGCTGAGGATGCAGTTGTAGACGTGCTACCAGTGCTCCTACTCTGTCCAGGAAGGCGCAAGGTAACTTCGTCGTCGGTTGCATCCTCCTCCACCGCCTCTGTTGACCTCCTCGAGTGCCTGACTGGGGGTTGACAGTAGGTGGGATCTAGAACTTCATCATCAATTGTTGTGTTTGCACTCCCCTCCCCCTTAGACCGAGCCTCTTCTTGCCCTGACCGAATATTTAAGTTGTCATCCCAATCGGGTATCTGCGTCTCATCTTCATCAGTATGTTCCTCATTGTCTATAACCACAGGTGTTACAGTTTGTGACAAAGGGTCAACATTATGCTCAGAAACTTGGTCCTCACGGCCTGAATCAGAGTCACAAAGGTTCTGGGCATCACTGCAGACCATTTCCTGTTCTGTACTCACTGTAGCTTGGGAGCAGACCTCTGATTCCCAGGCTATAGTGTGACTGAACAGCTCTGCAGACTCAGCCATCTCAGTTCCACCATACTGTGCAGGGCTGATGGAGACTTCAGAGCTGGGAGAAATGAAGTGTGATTGGGATGACAACTCAGAGGACTGGTGTTTTTTGGATGCGGTACTTGAAGTGGCTGAGCGGGCACTAGTTGGACCACTTGAGATCCATTCAAGCATTTTCCTTTTTTGCCCATCATCTACCTTTCTTCCTGTTGTTCGTGTCCGTAAAAAAGGGAGCACATCGGATTGTCCACGGTAAGTAGTAGACATCTTACTTTTGCTGGTAGATGGTCTATCTTCAGCAGATGATAATGGAGCTTTGCCACCTTCCCCACGGACAAACCCTTTTTTTTCCTTTTCCACCACGCCTCTTCCCCTTTCCACCAGCATCTGTCATTTTGCCAATCATGTTGATTGCGACAAGATTGTGGACTGAAAATGTGGTAGTAAAAATTAAGAGGTGGTGAAGATTGCAGTGGTGGTCTAGCTTTATTAACAGCAGAATAATAAAGAATAAATATCCCTGACAATGCAACTACGGCCCTTAAACTGGCAGCAAAAATTGCTAGTATAATGGCTTAGTTATGAGTTGGAGTGTGCAATGCAGGCAGATGCGCTCTGCAAATGTCTTTGCACTAGTGGGACTATAGCAAAGTCCAATAGCCACAGATAGGATGCCACTAGGTACACTGAGTGTTTGCTAGTATAATGGCTTAGTTATATGAGTTGGAGTGTGCAACGCAGGCAGATGCGCTCTGCAAATGTCTTTGCACTAGTGGGACTATAGCAAAGTCCAATAGCCACAGATAGGATGCCACTAGGTACACTGAGTGTTTGCTAGTATAATGGCTTAGTTATATGAGTTGGAGTGTGCAACGCAGGCAGATGCGCTCTGCAAATGTCTTTGCACTAGTGGGACTATAGCAAAGTCCAATAGCCACAGATAGGATGCCACTAGGTACACTGAGTGTTTGCTAGTATAATGGCTTAGTTATGAGTTGGAGTGTGCAATGCAGGCAGATGCGCTCTGCAAATGTCTTTGCACTAGTGGGACTATAGCAAAGTCCAATAGCCACGTATAGGATGCCACTAGGTACACTGAGTGTTTGCTAGTATAATGGCTTAGTTATATGAGTTGGAGTGTGCAACGCAGGCAGATGCGCTCTGCAAATGTCTTTGCACTAGTGGGACTATAGCAAAGTCCAATAGCCACAGATAGGATGCCACTAGGTACACTGAGTGTTTGCTAGTATAATGGCTTAGTTATGAGTTGGAGTGTGCAATGCAGGCAGATGCGCTCTGCAAATGTCTTTGCACTAGTGGGACTATAGCAAAGTCCAATAGCCACAGATAGGATGCCACTAGGTACACTGAGTGTTTGCTAGTATAATGGCTTAGTTATATGAGTTGGAGTGTGCAACGCAGGCAGATGCGCTCTGCAAATGTCTTTGCACTAGTGGGACTATAGCAAAGTCCAATAGCCACAGATAGGATGCCACTAGGTACACTGAGTGTTTGCTAGTATAATGGCTTAGTTATGAGTTGGAGTGTGCAATGCAGGCAGATGCGCTCTGCAAATGTCTTTGCACTAGTGGGACTATAGCAAAGTCCAATAGCCACAGATAGGATGCCACTAGGTACACTGAGTGTTTGCTAGTATAATGGCTTAGTTATATGAGTTGGAGTGTGCAACGCAGGCAGATGCGCTCTGCAAATGTCTTTGCACTAGTGGGACTATAGCAAAGTCCAATAGCCACAGATAGGATGCCACTAGGTACACTGAGTGTTTGCTAGTATAATGGCTTAGTTATGAGTTGGAGTGTGCAATGCAGGCAGATGCGCTCTGCAAATGTCTTTGCACTAGTGGGACTATAGCAAAGTCCAATAGCCACAGATAGGATGCCACTAGGTACACTGAGTGTTTGCTAGTATAATGGCTTAGTTATGAGTTGGAGTGTGCAATGCAGGCAGATGCGCTCTGCAAATGTCTTTGCACTAGTGGGACTATAGCAAAGTCCAATAGCCACGTATAGGATGCCACTAGGTACACTGAGTGTTTGCTAGTATAATGGCTTAGTTATATGAGTTGGAGTGTGCAACGCAGGCAGATGCGCTCTGCAAATGTCTTTGCACTAGTGGGACTATAGCAAAGTCCAATAGCCACAGATAGGATGCCACTAGGTACACTGAGTGTTTGCTAGTATAATGGCTTAGTTATATGAGTTGGAGTGTGCAACGCAGGCAGATGCGCTCTGCAAATGTCTTTGCACTAGTGGGACTATAGCAAAGTCCAATAGCCACAGATAGGATGCCACTAGGTACACTGAGTGTTTGCTAGTATAATGGCTTAGTTATGAGTTGGAGTGTGCAATGCAGGCAGATGCGCTCTGCAAATGTCTTTGCACTAGTGGGACTATAGCAAAGTCCAATAGCCACGTATAGGATGCCACTAGGTACACTGAGTGTTTGCTAGTATAATGGCTTAGTTATATGAGTTGGAGTGTGCAACGCAGGCAGATGCGCTCTGCAAATGTCTTTGCACTAGTGGGACTATAGCAAAGTCCAATAGCCACAGATAGGATGCCACTAGGTACACTGAGTGTTTGCTAGTATAATGGCTTAGTTATGAGTTGGAGTGTGCAATGCAGGCAGATGCGCTCTGCAAATGTCTTTGCACTAGTGGGACTATAGCAAAGTCCAATAGCCACAGATAGGATGCCACTAGGTACACTGAGTGTTTGCTAGTATAATGGCTTAGTTATATGAGTTGGAGTGTGCAATGCAGGCAGATGCACTCTGCAAATGTCTTTGCACTAGTGGGACTATAGCAAAGTCCAATAGCCACGTATAGGATGCCACTAGGTACACTGAGTGTTTGCTAGTATAATGGCTTAGTTATATGAGTTGGAGTGTGCAACGCAGGCAGATGCGCTCTGCAAATGTCTTTGCACTAGTGGGACTATAGCAAAGTCCAATAGCCACAGATAGGATGCCACTAGGTACACTGAGTGTTTGCTAGTATAATGGCTTAGTTATATGAGTTGGAGTGTGCAACGCAGGCAGATGCGCTCTGCAAATGTCTTTGCACTAGTGGGACTATAGCAAAGTCCAATAGCCACGTATAGGATGCCACTAGGTACACTGAGTGTTTGCTAGTATAATGGCTTAGTTATATGAGTTGGAATGTGCAACGCAGGCAGATGCGCTCTGCAAATGTCTTTGCACTAGTGGGACTATAGCAAAGTCCAATAGCCACAGATAGGATGCCACTAGGTACACTGAGTGTTTGCTAGTATAATGGCTTAGTTATGAGTTGGAGTGTGCAATGCAGGCAGATGCGCTCTGCAAATGTCTTTGCACTAGTGGGACTATAGCAAAGTCCAATAGCCACGTATAGGATGCCACTAGGTACACTGAGTGTTTGCTAGTATAATGGCTTAGTTATATGAGTTGGAGTGTGCAACGCAGGCAGATGCGCTCTGCAAATGTCTTTGCACTAGTGGGACTATAGCAAAGTCCAATAGCCACAGATAGGATGCCACTAGGTACACTGAGTGTTTGCTAGTATAATGGCTTAGTTATGAGTTGGAGTGTGCAATGCAGGCAGATGCGCTCTGCAAATGTCTTTGCACTAGTGGGACTATAGCAAAGTCCAATAGCCACAGATAGGATGCCACTAGGTACACTGAGTGTTTGCTAGTATAATGGCTTAGTTATATGAGTTGGAGTGTGCAACGCAGGCAGATGCGCTCTGCAAATGTCTTTGCACTAGTGGGACTATAGCAAAGTCCAATAGCCACGTATAGGATGCCACTAGGTACACTGAGTGTTTGCTAGTATAATGGCTTAGTTATATGAGTTGGAGTGTGCAACGCAGGCAGATGCGCTTTGCAAATGTCTTTGCACTAGTGGGACTATAGCAAAGTCCAATAGCCACAGATAGGATGCCACTAGGTACACTGAGTGTTTGCTAGTATAATGGCTTAGTTATGAGTTGGAGTGTGCAATGCAGGCAGATGCGCTCTGCAAATGTCTTTGCACTAGTGGGACTATAGCAAAGTCCAATAGCCACAGATAGGATGCCACTAGGTACACTGAGTGTTTGCTAGTATAATGGCTTAGTTATATGAGTTGGAGTGTGCAACGCAGGCAGATGCGCTCTGCAAATGTCTTTGCACTAGTGGGACTATAGCAAAGTCCAATAGCCACAGATAGGATGCCACTAGGTACACTGAGTGTTTGCTAGTATAATGGCTTAGTTATGAGTTGGAGTGTGCAATGCAGGCAGATGCGCTCTGCAAATGTCTTTGCACTAGTGGGACTATAGCAAAGTCCAATAGCCACAGATAGGATGCCACTAGGTACACTGAGTGTTTGCTAGTATAATGGCTTAGTTATGAGTTGGAGTGTGCAATGCAGGCAGATGCGCTCTGCAAATGTCTTTGCACTAGTGGCACTATAGCAAAGTCCAATAGCCACAGATAGGATGCCACTAGGTACACTGAGTGTTTGCTAGTATAATGGCTTAGTTATATGAGTTGGAGTGTGCAACGCAGGCAGATGCGCTCTGCAAATGTCTTTGCACTAGTGGGACTATAGCAAAGTCCAATAGCCACGTATAGGATGCCACTAGGTACACTGAGTGTTTGCTAGTATAATGGCTTAGTTATAATGAGTTGGAGTATGCAGAGGACACGAGGGTACAGTGCCAGAATTTTGGGGCTCTGGGTAGAGGAATGGAAGCCTGCCTTTCTATCCCTCCTAATAGGGAAATGCAGGGAGGAAATCCCTGACCTCGGCTACACAGACGCTGGCGCTGTTTTCAGGACCTGTCACCTTAACTCTGACCCTGCCGGTTTGAGCCCTTAAAAGGACTGATAGAAAGTGCTCTCCCTAAGCTGTCTAACGCTGTGTATGCAGCGCATACAGCTGTATCGGCGATAGGACTCAGGAGGACGGAGCTGCGACAGTGATGTCTGACACCAAAGACGCAGAAGGCAGATAATGGCGTCCTGGAAGAAAATGTCCGGTTTTATAATGCAGGGACATGTGACATGGACATCCTATCACACATGCCGTTGCTTCTCTGGCTCAAAGTCCACTTAGCTGTGTGTGTGTCTGGGATTGGCTGACATGCTGGCCCGCCCCACAAGACGCCCGCGCTTAGGGAAGGAAGACAAGAAAAAAAAAAAAAAAAATGGCGCCATTATAGAAACAGCAGTGATCTGAAGGCGCTGTTCACGCACACTATACACTGAAATGTCATAATAGTGTGATTCACAGAGTGACTTACACTATTACAGCAGAAACCAAGCTAGGATTTAGCTGGTTTTTTGCTGCTAGAACCGTTCTCGAACGTTTCTAGAACTATCGAGCTTTTGCAAAAAGCTCGAGTTCTAGTTCGATCTAGAACAGGCCCCAAAATCACTCGAGCCTAGAACTGGAGAACCACGAACCACGAACCGCGCTCAACTCTACTCAACACATTGCGCAGGCACCACCTCTAAGGGAAGGATGCCTTAAATACCTAGTGCCTCTCAGCCTTAGGCATGTGCAGGTCCCACGAGCAAGAAGCAGTAGGAGAACACGCGCATGGCTGAAGAAAGGTGGAGGAGGGTGCAGGCTTGCCACCGTGATGAGTATGTCGGCATCCCTGAAGAGATGCCGGCATTGCATCATGCATTTTTTTAAAAAACAATCTCTATACTGTGAGACTGTGACTGGGGTTGTCTATGACGGCCGGTACGTCTCGCCCCGGTTGTGCTCCCTCCATGTATAGAAAGCAACTCCACTCCAGGGTTAATGCTGTTTCCCTGCAGGCTGAAAGGAGGGTTAAAAGGAAACAGGAACATGGGCGTGGGTTCCTAGTGTGAGGGAGTGAACACAACTCCCTGAGTTTCTGCCAGAGAAAGACATGTGTGCTGTTTTGGACTTTTGGTTTGTGCAATAAACCGTGTGCTGTGACCATTGGTGCCTGGATCCCGTGTCTTCTGCCGCGCAGCTGACCACGCTACCTCCCAATACAAAGACAAAGATGTTACCACCATACTGTGACCATGTTGTGTGGATACCAGTCCTACATAAAACATTAAAATGTTATTTAAAAATTCATAATGTGGTCTTATGGGAGGAGGAGATACTGCTTGATGGGGGTGAATTGTATTAAACAGACATTACAGTAATGGTGAACTGGAATATTTTTCTTTTTCTTTTTTGCAGGATGGGACTCTGTATATCAGAGTTGAAATTACTTGAACTTGTGTATGATTTATGATACTGAGAGACCACACGGTATCATGGCCCCACTGCTCCCCGCACAGTATGATGACCTCACAGAAAGTATAATGTCCCTACACCAATCACAGAGCATGACATCCCCACAACATCCTACACAGCATTATGCCCCCCACAGCTCACCACGCATTAGGAAAGGAAGTGAAAGGTTAGTCTTAAATAGGGTGTACAACCATGAAAACCCAGGGTGAAGCCAACCAGGATCAACAGGTACTAACTGAATAGCTTAAAAAGAGATGCTATTTGGTGCACAGTAATCCCCAGGTTTGAGTCCTGCCATCTCAATTATTTGGGGCAAAACAAATGAGATCTAGCAATGCGAAAGGCATTTTATACTTGATATTTTTTTTTTATAACCACATCTTGTCCCGAACTCAAAAGTTTGGGTCCCTGGACCTTCCACACGGATTAAACCATTGTAATGATTTCATCTTCCATTGCTAAGAAATATTTGTCATCTCTTAATGTGAGTAATATAATTTTTCAGCCATATCACCTGATTAACCATGTAATTATGGGATGTGTTTTCTAAGTGGGTTTTAAATTTCACTTTGTTGTGTATCGAGCTCATGTTATGAGCAGAGACCAATTAAGATTCACCAGTTAGCCTTGTAAGTCTTTCTTTTGAGTTGTTGTTCCATAGAAAAATATGTTTTTTATATACTTTTAATGAAGTTTCAATAAAATAAAGATTTTATTGTATTCTGATTGTGGTTTTCTTTTGAACCATTTGATAACACTGCATTAACCCCAATCTCTGAGAAGTCAGCCTACACCACAAGTGGGTGCTCAATGTCCGGCTGGACCAATAATTTTGCTTTGTTTGTGGTTTCCTGCTATCGTGTTTTTCCAAAAATAAGACACTGTTTTATACTCCCCCCCACCCCAAAAAAAAGCACTAGGGCTTATTTTTGGAGGAGGTCTTATTCTTGGAGAAACACAGTTGGGAGTAAGTTTACTCCCCAAAAAAGCAGACCCCCCCACTTCCCAGGAGACTCATACTTACCAGACCCCGATGTCTACATGGCTTCCAGGTCCTCCTGTGATCTCCAGTGGGTGCTGCATGCCATCCTCCCCTGTTTCTGGCTGACATGCTGACACACTCACACACATCAGATCGCAGGTCGCACACACGCGCGCACACATGCACCACACATCACATCACATTACATCCAGGGCTTCCGGCCGCAGGGAATCATGGTGGGGAAGTTACGCGTGTCCACAGGTCCTGTTGAAGCAGGTCCTTGCACTCCACCGCACAGCCTCTCAGGATTCTGCCGGCGAGAAGAAATCGGTGTCGCTGGATGTGGTGAGTATGTGTGCGATCCGATGTGTGTGTGATTCAATGTTTGTGTGTGTGATCTGATGTTTGGGTGTGCGATCTGATTATGTGTGCGATCTGATTGTGTGTGTGATCTGATGTTTGTGTGTGTGATCCGATGTTTGTCTGTGAGATCTGATTGTGTGTGTGAGATCTGATGTGTTCGGGGGTGCGATTGTGACACCCCTGGACTATCAGGTCGTCACAGGGTATTGCACAATACGCCCTCCCGTGCAGTATTGGTTATGGGTCCCCAACTATATGGTGTTGCCTACATCAGCTAATCAACATCCTATGTACACTCTGGACCCCACCCAGCAAACACACCAGTGGACGGCTTAAGTGGAATACAGTCGCCCACCTGGGAGGTTGGAGAAGGGAGGTCAGGAGCGTCAGGAGGGCGAGTTGAGCTTGGGAAGTGAAAGAGAGAGGAGTTCAGGAGCAGGGCTCCTAGGAAACTTTCTAGGTGGCAGATGGTGGTCTAGGCCTAGAGGAGCTGGGCCCCTGGTCGCAGGGGATCGTGGCAAGGGGCACAGATCTGTCGAGGAGGACAGCTGGCGACCTTGCACCATTACCGGGCTGGGAGCAGGGCATGACAGGGTACGTGGACCCTAGGTCAGGGAGTAGCTTCAGGCAACATGACAATTTACCCAAAGAAAATGGAGCATTCAAGATCCGCTCTCCACCCGCTCCAAAATCGGGGTACTAGTGCAATGAGGGGGGTAGGACTTTCCACTAAAAACGGTCCAGAAAATTACAAGCGTGAACCCTGAGAGCAAGCTCCCATACTTAGCCATAGTGCTGTAGGAGGGAAAGAAAGCACAAATAGGGTCTTACCCGGTATGAGGGTAGATAGAAATAGAAGGGGCTACACTAACCTGGTGAGGTTGTGCCAGTCACAACCCCTTTCAACAGCTTGTGAGTGTTTTGGTGGTTCAGCAGCGGCACCGTAGAGGTATATGATATATATAGGTTAAAAATGAAAAACGGGTTTTGTGCCGCGCTAAAAACCACAGATGCTGTGTATTCAGAAACTTCTTTTTATGTTCAAAGTTCTACACGTTTCAGAGACATCTCCGTCTCCTTCTTCAGGAAAAAAAGAAATCAACCTATATATACCACTTAGCCATAGTGGCTGCCCCATTCTATCATCCCTGGGTACTCCCAACTGCAGCGGTGGTACTCCTAATTACCACATACCATGGGTGATGTCACAAACTCTAATACATCCCCCTGTAAATGCCCCCTTCATTTGAGTGGCCGCACGACCCCCGGGACCAGAGACCCCTCGAGCCACCGCGGATCCAGATCCGAGCAGCTCAGCTGCTGGCACGGGGGCGGCACAAGTTCACTGCAGGTCCTCTGCTCGGCATCTGGGGAGTATGATTACGGAGTGTCCCGCTGACACTTCATTATTGATCCGCGACTAGGGCTTATTTTCGGGGGAGGGCTTATATTTATGCCTTGCTCTGAAAATGATGAAAATCCTTGCTAGGGCTTATTTTTGGGTGAGGGCTTATTTTTGGAAAAACACGGTAGCTCCTATTAGGGCTTTCATGTATAGGCTTTGTACTGGCTACCTTCTCAGGTAATAGGGGTACCCTTGTATTTACACTTTAACTCTGGTACAGGATTGTGTCCTTGGATTAGATGATGGGCTGTGGAGCCAGCTGACAGAAATCATTAGGCTCCCGGGTCAGTTCCAGGAGTTTAGACAATGGGCAAAATAAAAAAACAGCAGAAAAGTCAGGAAATGGGTCAAGGTCAAAACAAGTATAAAACAAGCTAAACAGTAACTGGAATAGATACGTGAACCAGTGCTAGTAAAACTATTACTGGCAACTCCCGGCAGTTTGTTTGGAATTTTAGTAGGTTGTAGTGCTGTACTATTGGCCAATGAAAGGAGTTAATTACTCCAGCTAGACAGCACACATGCTCAAGCTGCCAGACTGGATGGTATTACATGTCCCAACCACCCTAACCTCAGTACCTGGATAGAGCCTACACTGCCAGAGTTTCTGGTCCTGACATCTCCTCCATCACCAGTGTTGCAAACAAAATGAATATGGTGACAAGTTATGACAGAAGCTGACAATGAAGGAGCAGGTCCTGGAGAAGATGTGACCATTATTTTACCTATTTCTCACACAATGTGGTTTATTGATAAATATGTATTCTTAGACAGTGCAAACTTAGATTAGACAGTCTTAAAATGCATCAATGCAGTTAATGCTGGTTGATAAATCTGCCAACCCTTTACATTGTCTAGTGTAAAGGCCCTGTCACACACTACGATATATCTAACGATATGTCGGCGGGGTCACAGAGTTTGTGACGCACATCCGACATCATTAGAGATGTCATAGCGTGTGACATCTCCGAACAACTGTTAACGAGCAAAAATACTCACCTTATCGTTGCTCGTTGACATGGTCATTTTCATAATGTCGTTCCTCCTTCTGTGCGCCACTTGTTCATCATTCCCGAGGCAGCACACATCGCTACGTGTGACATCCCGGGAATGATATGAACACTTCTTACCTGCGGCTGCTGGCAATGCGGAAGGAAGCAGGTGGACGGGATGTTACGCCCCGCTCATCTCTGCTTCTATTGGGTGGCCGCTGTGTGATGTCGGTGTGACGACGAATGTCCCTCCCCCTTCAGGAAGAGGATGTTCGTCGCCCACAGCGACGTCGATAGGGAAGTAAGTACATGTGACGGGTATTAACGACATTGTGCGCCACAGGCAATGAATTGCCCGTGACGCACAAACGATGGGGGCGAGTGCGATCGCTCATGTGATCGCACGATATATCGTACGGTGTGACGCCGCCTTAAGTCTACATCACCTATAAGTTGTCTTACATTGTGTCTAAAATTTGTGTTGTCAAGCAATATTGCACCTTAGACCATGTCTTTGATTTTGCTATAGATGATATTGTTTGAATGCCATATATACTTGTGTATAAGCCAACCTGAGTATAAGCCAAGTCTAATTTTACCACAAACAACTGGGGAAACTTATTGACTCGAGTATAAGCCTAGGGTGAGAAATGCAGCATCTACTGATAAATTTCATAAACAAAAATAGATACCAATAAAATGTAATGTGCTACATCCTTGTTTCCCGTAGTACAGTGCTCGGTAGTAATGTGCCCAATTCTTGTATCTCATAGTAATGTTCCCTCTAGTAATATTTCCCATCCTTGTGCCCTGTAGTAATGTGCCCCATCCTTTAGTAATGTCCTCCTTCTTGTCTTCTTTTATGCTGTTGTTGACATACACACGCACAAAACTTTATTATCTCCTCTCTTCCATTCCCACGGTATCCTCTTTTCTGCTTCTTGTGTTCCTTATTATTTTTTTGAATTTTTCTGCTTATTCTCTCTACCACCATTATCTATTTTCTCATTTCTTTATATTGTTTTTCTACTTTACATTAATCATGACATATCTTAATGTCTTTTCTTTCTTTTACAGACGCGGTAAATGTTGTTTGGTTTCCCTCCACCTGTGATCCTCACCGCTGCACCGCCTGTAAACGTTGCACACTGGGTGTGTGTCTGGGCATATGCGGTCACGGCTGCATATAGCGGCCGGTCCGCGCATGCTCTCAACCCGCATCCTGGACCCAAAACTTCACATCCATTAGGCTGCCTGTGGCAGTCATGTGCGCATGGGCAAACTTGCGCGCCACTGCGCAGCCTTGCGTTTCATATACAGGATTTCCGGTATACGCCATGTTGGTCTTCTCCCCCTACACACCGCTTTAAATGGCGGTCAATTTGTACCAGCGTGCACTACAGAGGCCCCCCCGCACGGGAACCACCACTGCAACTACTCTTACAGAATCCCTTTTTGGGAACTTTCTTTACTCTGAAGGACAGGTATTTGTAAACGGTTTTATGTAACTTACACTATGTTTGTCCACTGTGTTCACTCCCATGTGTTATACTTGCAGCTATTTGTAAGCAGTTTAATGTAACTCACACTATGTTTCTCTGCTGTGTTAATTCTTATGTGTCATACTTGCATATGTCACTTTCTATAGGTCCCTGACCTAGGTTGCATATAAAGCTTCCAGCCCCTTTCTTCATCTTAAGCTTGCTTATTAAGATTTGTGGGTGAATCCATTATATCCATTTCTATCCTTTGTATTTTTTTCATCCCTCTTCTATAACCTATATTGCAGGAAGTGGTGTTCTTAACGGATTATATATAGAACACGTATCATATGGTTTCAATTTGTTGACATTTTCTGGTATGAACACATCTTGATCCAGTAAAAGCTTAGTCTTCGGTATGGTGTCTTATTTGTTTGCATCCATAGGGCTATCGCTCAACATACATGTGGGGATTTAATGAGGTGTTTTTTTCTTCTTATGAGGAATTTCCTCTTACTTTTATTCCAGTGTCTTACCAGGCATATTCCTACTTCAAATCCTCGGTAAAATTTTACAACTCCAATTTGAGTATAATTCGTGTATTTGGGGTACGTTACGGATAAAAACACTTAGGAACATTTTCACATCATGAAATAATTGGATTATTTGTTTCCCATACTTAATTTAATATGATATTCATAGTGTAGTATCTTCTCAGTAGATGATCCTCCTGTGGGCCTGGGCGTACATATCATAACATTATTTATGACTGTTCCTGACAACAAGAATATGTAACTGTGGAGGATAGCCAAGGTACCTATTTAAATGTCATGAATGATTTCATTTTCATTGTATTTATCATACAATAACGGTTCATACATTCTCCGCCACATTCCTTCCCCCCTTCCCCTCTCTTTTTATTCATCACATTATAGTAGGATCTGACTATTCCTATGACAAAGTCCCTACCGGGGTAGAAATCTGATTTATATTGTCTGCTTTTCAGGTGTTAATCACTAAAATCCAGTACCTATAAACAAAGTGAACATTGATTCCCCTCTCAGGTTTCTTCTCTACTTTGATATACTGTAGGTATGTTGAGATAGATTTAGCAAAATTTTCTGATATAGGATCATTTCCTCAATGTACTGTATCTGCAATTTTGTTTTCTCTTTTCTAAGGAACGTATTAATTTCTGTACTCCGATTTCATTTTTTACAATGCCCTTCCTTTGCTTTGTTATGATTGATTGTAAGATATAATATGCATATGATGACATTTTCTTTTGTATACATTGTGAACATTCTTTTCCTTTGTATTTGTAATACACAGATATTCTTTTCTCTCTGACAAAGGCCCAGGATTGGGTCCGAAACGTTTGAGATTTGACCTTTGCACCAATAAAACAAGCAAAATTGAAAAATCTACGGTTTTCATTTTTTTTTTTTCAGCATTTCATGTGTGCCCGAGTTATTTTGTACTATCTTGTGTTCCGCAGGCACATAGACCACTTGATAATAATGTTTTGTGGGACCCTCACTCATTCTTATTACCGTATATACTCGAGTATATACGGTAATAAGAATATGTTTTTAATATCGACCATTTATAAAGATATTGTTTTTTAATATGAATACTTTTGGCCTTTTCTAGCTATTGTGTTTGCAACGTTTATTAAATTCACGGTTTGTAAACTTTTGGAATTTTAAGTCTATCCTGGAGTGTTTTATGTCAGAGTTTGCCTGATGATGGGCAGCACAGTGGTTAGTATTGTAGCCTTTCTGTGCTGGGTCTTCTATTCAGATTCCACCAAGGACATGCATGGAGGTTGTATGTTCTCCCCATTTTTACGTGGATTTCCTGTGGGTTCCCCGGTTTTCTCCCACTCTCCAAAGATATCTTGATAGAGAACATGTGCGTGACATCCTCGCAGCTAAGGAAGCTGTAGATCCGGATACCTTGAAAACAATACCCCGACACTTTAGGATGGCCCACAACTGTGATCCAAAAACTCTTAAGATTCGGGGTATTGACAAGGTTCACATGGGTATTCGGGGTGGAGATCTCAAAAAACGACTGACACAGGTCGAATGTCGCTGGATCTTCACCTTGGGGACTATGTCCCCATATGGCCTCAATGAGCGGCTCTCTTTTGCGCCCTTCCTATAATGTTACGTCTTATCTTCCCATTGTTTGCACTCGGACATTGAGGTGTATCAGCGGTACTGACTTGCGTGTGGACTGTTACGGTTGCTGCGAGCACTGGAGACAGTCCAGATTTCTTACTACTGCACATGTGCGAGCGCTGGAGACTAAGTCCAGATTTCTTGCTACTGCACATGTGCGAGCGCCGGAGACTAAGTCCTATCTTGGAGCCATTGCACATGTGCGGGTGACATCATCGCTGACACGAGGTCACATGTCTCTGACACCTTCTATGCCGATTGGTCGCTGGTCATGTGCTTGTGATGCCTTGCTCGGTGATAGGCCAGCATGACGTCACTCCTGTCGTTCTGACAGCGGATTGGCTCTGGTGTCCTCCATCTTGGATGAGGCACAGAGTCTATATAAGACCCTGACACACGCCGCATGGCGCTCAGTCCTCTTGGTTCATGCATAAGAGTAGACGCTCTGTGCGCGTTCCTCTAGGCATTCCTCTGTCTATGCTAGGTGAGCGCTACCGGCAGGGTAGCGTTCTTATACCTTACAGCTTCGGCTGCTGTCCGTATCCTTACCTCTTAGGGGAGCGGACATAGGCAGGTGCCTGAGGCACATGGTCTGGCTGGGCCTTGTGGTTCGACTCGTAGGTGGACGTTGCCGCTAGGGTAACGTTCCTTATACTGCGTCTGGCAGTTGTTCGTATCCTCGCACACTAGGGGAGCGAACAGAGGTAGGAGCTTTGTGCGGCTTACGCTGCTGTTCGTCTCTTTTGCACCACTAGAAGAGCGGACCTAGGCAGGTGCCATATCTAGTGGTTCGTGTCCTCGCACACTAGTGGAGCGAACGCAGGTAGGAGCTTTGTGCGGCTTACGCTGCTGTTCGTCTCTTTTGCACCACTAGAAGAACGGACCTAGGTAGGTGCCATTTCGCACACATTGCCTTTGTCTCTGTGATTATTAACAGAGATCATTCCACACACCCTCCAAGTAAGGGAGGAATTGCTTTACTTACTTATTATATCCTTCTGTGAGTTAACAGAGGTATTGCACTCTGCCATAGTCTGCAGCAGAGTCTTTGCACGGTGGACCCTGACTGTCTGATACTCCTTTAGGTTATCAGACAGCCCCCCGTAACATTAGGACTGAGCCAAGGGTCTGGCAGTTATGGCAGAATATCAGCAGTTACACCGTTACATACAAGTATTTGAGTTACGGCTCAAGAGTATAGAGGATAAACCTCAGACCATGGTGACATCTGCACATGATCCTCGACTTGCTCTGCCAAACAGATATTCTGGCGATGCCAGATCATGTCGTGGTTTCATTAGTCAGTGTCAGATACACCTAGAGGTCAACTCTTCTCGCTTCTCTACGGAGAGGTCCGGAGTAGGCTTTATCATCTCCTTACTTCAGGACAAAGCCTTACAATGGGCGACTCCCCTATGGGAGCGCTCTGATGTGGTTACTCTGAGACATCAAGACTTTCTTGATGCTCTTAAGGCGGTATTCATGGGTCCACAGGTTACCCATGATGTGGCCCTGAGACTGTTAGATCTATCTCAGGGTTCGTTATCCACTAGTTCTTATGCCATTGCTTTTAGAACTCTGGTGGCAGAACTAGATTGGCCAGAGAAGGTGTTGATTCCTATCTTCTGGAGAGGGTTGGCAGGCTATGTCAAGGATGCTCTTGCTACTCGTGAGGTCCCTGCTTCTCTGGAGGACTTGATCACAGTAGCAACGAGGATCGATGTACGCCATAAGGAACGTAGACTCGAGGTCTCTTCCTCACGCCCTAAGCATCGGGCTATTCCAGTTGTTGAGGGTCCACTACCATCTTCCTCAGCATCTGAAACATCTCCCACTTCTATGGAGTTAGGTCATACGTCTTCCAGACTATGCAAGTCTGGTCCTCCTATATGTTACGTATGTCGTCAGGCTGGGCACTATGCCAACAAGTGTCATAGTCGTCAGGGAAACTCCCTGGCCTAGTAACCATTAGAGGGGGGTTACTAGAGACGTCTTCTGCACCCTCTAAGTGTTGTATCCCAGGTCAGCTCTCGTTATCTGAGAATACATGGCCTATTATGGCTTTTGTGGATTCCGGAGCTGACGGGACTTTTGTGTCCTCAGGATTTGTAAAGGGACACAATATTCCCTCTATCATGTTAGAGGCGCCTATTCCTGTCCGTGTTGTTAATGGAACTATGTTGTTTGACTCCATTACGTTGAGGACAGTTCCCTTGCGCCTTTCCCTGTCTCAGGGTCACATAGAGGAGATTTCTTTTCTTGTTTTGCCTGAGGGTATAGACGACATCCTTCTGGGTCTCCCATGGCTTCGGACTCATGCTCCTCACATTGACTGGGAGTCTGACAGCATTATTAGTTGGGGTTCGAAATGTCAGTCCCGATGTCTTCCCTTACCACCTAAGGTCATTGCGGTTGCATCTACTGATCTCTCTCCCATACCTACACCCTATCTGTATTTCGCTGACGTGTTCTCCAAACAGGGTGCTGAGGTTCTTCCACCCCATAGGCCGTATGACTGTGCCATAGACCTTATCCCAGGTTCGGTTCCACCTAAAGGCAGGGTTTACCCCCTGTCGATACCTGAGTCGGAGGCCATGTCGACCTATATAAGAGAGAGTTTAGAGAAGGGGTTCATTCGTAAGTCTGTCTCTCCCGCGGGAGCTGGGTTTTTCTTTGTTCGGAAGAAAGAGGGTGATTTGCGTCCCTGCATAGATTACAGGGGTCTCAACGCAATCACAATAAAGAACAAATACCCATTACCTTTAATTTCAGAGCTCTTTGACAGATTGAGAGGAGCTCAAGTTTTTACAAAGTTGGATCTGCGGGGTGCGTATAACTTGGTACGAATTCGAAAGGGTGACGAATGGAAGACCGCTTTTAACACCCGAGACGGTCACTATGAATACCTCGTCATGCCTTTTGGGTTATGTAATGCACCCGCAGTATTTCAGGACTTCGTAAACGATGTGTTCAGGGATTTACTGTTATCCTCAGTAGTGGTGTATCTGGACGACATCCTGATTTTTTCTCCTGATCTGGAGACTCATCGTCAGGATGTCGTTCGTGTCCTTTCCCGTTTAAGGGAGCACTCATTGTTTGCTAAACTCGAGAAATGTGTATTCGAGCAGTCCTCATTGCCTTTTTTGGGTTACATTATCTCACAAGAGGGCCTGGCTATGGATCCTGCGAAGCTCTCTGCTGTCCTGCAATGGTCCGAACCTCATTCCTTGAAGGCGGTGCAACGCTTCTTAGGATTCATAAATTATTACAGGCAGTTCATACCCCATTTTTCTACTTTGGTGGCCCCTTTGGTGGCCTTGACTAAGAAAGGTGCTAATCCCAAAGCCTGGTCTACTGAGACATCTCAGGCTTTTGAGGCAATAAAAAGACACTTTTCAACTGCTCCCGTTCTTCAAAGACCCGATGAGAGTAAGCCCTTCCTCTTAGAGGTTGATGCCTCTTCAGTGGGTGCTGGTGCGGTCTTGTATCAAAAGAACGGTGCAGGTAGAAAAAGGCCGTGTTTCTTCTTTGCGAAAACCTTTTCACCAGCAGAGAGAAACTATACCATTGGGGATAGGGAACTGCTCGCCTTGAGATTAGCCTTGGAGGAGTGGCGTCACTTGCTGGAAGGAGCGAAACATCCTTTCCAGGTCTATACAGACCATAAGAATCTGACGTACTTACAAACCGCTCAGCGTCTGAATCCTCGCCACGCCCGCTGGTCCTTGTTTTTCTCCCGCTTTCACTTCTCCATCAACTATCTGTCTGGGAGTAAGAATAACAAGGCAGATGCCCTGTCTCGCTCTATGCTTTCTACCCAGGAGGAGATTGACGAACCTCGTCTTATCCTTCCCTCCAGGGTTTTTCATACGCTCTCCCCTGTGACGTTAGACCAAATCCCACCGGGCAAGACCTTTGTTCCGCCTGATCGACAGAATGATATACTGTCATGGGCCCACACCTCAAAGGTGGGTGGGCATTTTGGTATTAGGCGGACACGAGAGTTACTGGAGAGGTGGTATTGGTGGCCACACTTAGCCAGCCACGTCAAGAGATATATCGGTTCCTGCTACTCGTGTGCTCGCAACCGTCCATTACTGCAGAGACCGGCTGGACTCTTGCATCCTTTACCAGTGCCAGATAGACCATGGGAGGTGGTAGGCATGGACTTTGTGGGTGATCTTCCATGTTCACAGGGACATAGATTTGTGTGGGTCATTACGGACCATTTCTCCCGGATGGTTCATCTCGTACCGTTATCGAGAATCCCATCTTCCAGGGTACTAGCCAAACTATTCCTCAAGCATGTCTTTAGGCTTCACGGGATGCCAGATCGTATCATTTGTGATAGAGGCCCGCAATTTACTTCCCATTTCTGGCGAGATCTTTGTAGCCTTCTGCAAATTGAGTTGAATCTCTCTTCGGCATACCATCCGGAGACCAATGGTTTGGTTGAGCGTACCAATCAATCTATGATTATATACCTTCGACACTTTGTTGCTGAGAACCACGATAACTGGTCCTCCCTCCTACCCTGGGCAGAATTTGCCCTTAACAATTCGCTGGCTGAGGCCACTGGGCAGACACCGTTCGTACTCAATAATGGGCAACACCCTAGGGTACCGGTACCGTTTCCCGCTGCTGCACCTCCTCCTCTTGTGGCCGACTGGGCAACTAATGCCAGAGAGGTTTGGGATCGGACTCAAGAGTCGATCCAAGCAGCTAAGGACCGTATGAAGATGGTGTCCGATCGGTTTCGTCGCCCGGCTCCTGTCTTTTCTCCAGGGGACTTTGTGTGGCTCTCTGCAAAACACGTGAGACTTAGAGTGAGCTCTGTCAAATTTGCTCCTCGCTTCCTGGGTCCTTATGAGGTTCTACGACAGGTAAATCCTGTAGTCTACCAATTGAAGTTACCCGTCCATCTTAAGATTCATGACAAATTCCATGTCTCACTGCTAAAGCCGGCTATTTTACCTCACGCTCGTGAAGTGCACTCTCCTGCCTCTGATTCCTCTCGCTCTAGCTATGAGGTACGAGCCATAGTTGGTTCTAAGATGGTTAGAGGGCGCAGGTTCTTCTTGATAGATTGGGAGGGTTATGGCCCGGAACATCGCTCTTGGGAGCCTGAGGTGGCTGTCCATGCTCCCGACTTAGTTGCCGATTACCTGCGTCGCCGGGAGGGGGGCCCTTGAGGGGGAGGTACTGTTACGGTTGCTGCGAGCACTGGAGACTAAGTCCAGATTTCTTACTACTGCACATGTGCGAGCGCTGGAGACTAAGTCCAGATTTCTTGCTACTGCACATGTGCGAGCGCCGGAGACTAAGTCCTATCTTGGAGCCATTGCACATGTGCGGGTGACATCATCGCTGACACGAGGTCACATGTCTCTGACACCTTCTATGCCGATTGGTCGCTGGTCATGTGCTTGTGATGCCTTGCTCGGTGATAGGCCAGCATGACGTCACTCCTGTCGTTCTGGCAGCGGATTGGCTCTGGTGTCCTCCATCTTGGATGAGGCACAGAGTCTATATAAGACCCTGACACACGCCGCATGGCGCTCAGTCCTCTTGGTTCATGCATAAGAGTAGACGCTCTGTACGCGTTCCTCTAGGCATTCCTCTGTCTATGCTAGGTGAGCGCTACCGGCAGGGTAGCGTTCTTATACCTTACAGCTTCGGCTGCTGTCCGTATCCTTACCTCTTAGGGGAGCGGACATAGGCAGGTGCCTGAGGCACATGGTCTGGCTGGGCCTTGTGGTTCGACTCGTAGGTGGACGTTGCCGCTAGGGTAACGTTCCATATACTGCGTCTGGCAGTTGTTCGTATCCTCGCACACTAGGGGAGCGAACAGAGGTAGGAGCTTTGTGCGGCTTACGCTGCTGTTCGTCTCTTTTGCACCACTAGAAGAGCGGACCTAGGCAGGTGCCATATCTAGTGGTTCGTGTCCTCGCACACTAGTGGAGCGAACGCAGGTAGGAGCTTTGTGCGGCTTACGCTGCTGTTCGTCTCTTTTGCACCACTAGAAGAGCGGACCTAGGTAGGTGCCATTTCGCACACATTGCCTTTGTCTCTGTGATTATTAACAGAGATCATTCCACACACCCTCCAAGTAAGGGAGGAATTGCTTTACTTACTTATTATATCCTTCTGTGAGTTAACAGAGGTATTGCACTCTGCCATAGTCTGCAGCAGAGTCTTTGCACGGTGGACCCTGACTGTCTGATACTCCTTTAGGTTATCAGACAGCCCCCCGTAACATGGACACGCACACAAGTACCGACAATTGGTACCTTCAATATTTCATTTGAGCATTTGAGACTGCCCATGCGGCCCTCTCTCTATTTTATTTTATTTTATCTTATTTTTGGACAGTAGTTTTGGTTCTCTTTTTAACAGTGTGTTTGTTTCTCTTTTTGTTAGTGAGTGGGCACCCATATGTATCATCCTTTGTGAAGCAGCGAAACCCCCCCCATCTTTTCTTCCCCTTCATTTCCCCCCCCCCCCTCCCGCCCCTTTGGAGAAGGAAGAACCTCTCTTACGCCCACCCCCACAATGGATGGACTGTAACTATCGTGAAAGATGACCATCTACATCTGGGATTCCGGCTTACATGATGGATAAAGAAGATACGGTGTACTGATACCATCATATATATAATTGGCCATACGGACTCCTACGGGACAAATCTTTTGCATTTCTACTATTATAAAAACATCTGGTATTGAAAATTTTAGAACCTGATACTTTTCCATATACTGTTAGGAAGGTGTTACATGTTAGATGTTGTGGGGGGTTTTTGCTCTTTTCCCTGTGTTCCCTCTAGGTTGGTAGTCTGACAGGACCCTGTGTTTTCCTTATACTCTCACTACATTTGGGCTTCCCCTGTGATCTGGGATAGCTAATAGATGACCGTTTCGAACTTGCTGCTTACTTATCTTCCCCTTGGGTGGATGGCAGGTCCCATTCTGTAGGGGGAGGGCCGGGTGTACCTATGAAGTATTTTGGGATTTATCGGTTGTTTTTGATACCACTGCGGCGGGTATACTTGCGGGGATATGGGGTGAGTTTTTCTCTTGGTGGGCAGTATGGAGAGGTTCTTGCCTACCCTGGTAGTGAGTGGCGGTTCCACGTGTGGGGAGGGGATGATGGACGGGAGGGGGTGGTATTTTGAGACGCGTCATGGGGCGTGCCTGTTGCCTGGACATCGCTGCGGTGGCGTCCTTAACAGCGGGGCCGGAACAACAATGTTGACGTCACAGGAAGTTTTCTTCCGTCCGGCCCCTCCTGTGGACGCTGAACCTGGGCGGATCTCCGGGCTTCAGGGCTTCCCGTGACGCGCTCAGGGTGGGTGGTTTTGATGTATTCCGGGTGCCTATTTAAGGTCAGTTCTTGCACACTTTTTTACCCGTCTCCCGACGAAGCTAAACGCGAAACACGTGTTGAGACGCTGGTCCCCACGTGGTTACCCCGGTGGTGCAGTGATCTGAATAGACTTGAGGAGGTGACTTGTGCTGCTTGTATCTGGGGAAATACTTGTACAGGTTGTATATTCGTTCCCACTATTTGTGCTGCAGCCTTACTCTTAGCTAATAGTCACCCCTCATAAACCTCTAAAGATCTTTGCTGAGGAATCTTCCTCTTTACTCTCTGGGACACGTGGGGTTCTTTCCCCTTCAGCACCGCTCCCTTGGTCCATATGTATTTATATATATTTTTGTACCCAACAGCACTTTAATACAATAAAATATTTAATACTTTCATAATTTTGCTTGTATGGGCTCGTTACTAAGTGAATTTAAAGACTCTGTTCCTCTTGGTTCTCATGATATATGAGTTGTTGCTAATGATTGATTTTGTGATTTTCCATGCGCCTGCATGTCTCAAATACTCGAGTATATACGGTAATAAGAATATGTTTTTAATATCGACCATTTATAAAGATATTGTTTTTTAATATGAATACTTTTGGCCTTTTCTAGCTATTGTGTTTGCAACGTTTATTAAATTCACGGTTTGTAAACTTTTGGAATTTTAAGTCTATCCTGGAGTGTTTTATGTCAGAGTTTGCCTGATGATGGGCAGCACAGTGGTTAGTATTGTAGCCTTTCTGTGCTGGGTCTTCTATTCAGATTCCACCAAGGACATGCATGGAGGTTGTATGTTCTCCCCATTTTTACGTGGATTTCCTGTGGGTTCCCCGGTTTTCTCCCACTCTCCAAAGATATCTTGATAGGGAATTTAGATGGTGAATACTATTAGGGAAAACAATGATAATGTCTGTAAAGTGCTGTGGAAATGATAGCGTTATATAAGGGAGTAAAATAAATATTTTACATGTATTTAATTTTTTGAATGATGTAATTCTACAGTATGCCTTCAATTGTGATCTTATGTATATGTATCCCTGCCCATTAAGTTTTTAAGCAAGGGCAACAATACTATTTGTGCAACCTGTGCAGCCAAAGAGGGGCCTAAAAGGTAATGAGGCCCACTACCATCTCCAAAGCAGGTAGAAGTATGCATAATGATGAGTTACTGGACTGCAGAAGGCCCTATATATTGTATTATTCTTCCACAGGGACCCTCATTTGTCTCTGTCCTCCCCGTGTCCTAGTGTGTTTTTCTTTGCTTGATTCTCACATCTTATGAACTTTGCTGAAGCCTTGGCAAACAAGCCAACAAAAACTATCATTTGGAGAGTAGTTATAATAAAATCTGTATTTATAGCAATTTTTCTAAATGTATGTAGGGGAAATTACATACAATTATCTTTTGCATATTGCCTTGCCACATGGTGTGATTTTGCAATGGGCACTAATGTTATTTGCTGATTGCATGTGTTAAAGGGTAGATATTCACTGTAAAGTCTAGCAGATGTTGCTGAAAATTCTCTCTCAATCATTTCATCTAGTAGTTAAAAAAATTGTTTAAAAGAACAGAGAGTCCTCAGTGGTTGAAACCTTTTAATGGCTAACTGAAAAGAGGGTAATAATTGCAAGCTTTTGAGACTACTCAGGTCTCTTCATCAGGCATGGTATAACACAAAATCTTTTTTGATTGATTTTGTGTTATACCATGCCTGATGAAGAGACCTGAGTAGTCTCGAAAGCTTGCAATTATTACCATCTTTTCAGTTAGCCATTAAAAGGTATCAACCACTGAGGACTCTCTGTTCTTTTAAACAATTTTTTTTATCTCTACTGGCTAATACGGTACAAAGATATATTTTACTTGCATCTAGTAGTTGGCATTTTGGCAATGTACTTTGCATTCCTCAATGGAAGAATCTCTGTAATAAAAAGCTGAAACATTCCTAAACAGTCACATGGATACAAAAGTATAGTATCTTACCCTTCTGACCTCACTACCATGAGGTATCTCTACAAATTCAACTCTAAGCACAAATTTTTAATAATTTATACTTGTCATAATGAAATTTAAAATCTTTATATTATCTCTCTATAAATCTATGACACACAGTTAGCTTGAAGCAACTTTGAGGAAGTAGTCTTTGAAATCAACAGTCCATGATCTACCGAGGATGCAGTCCTGGGTGGGTTAAGTCACTGTAGTGCTCTATGCAAATAGAGCAAAACAGTATATCTAATCACAAGAAAAAAAAGGTTACTTTATTTTTTAATTTGAAATTGTTCTCTTTAGGAGTGTTTTCAATATCAGTGATAGTGAACATGCCCGCCGGTACATCTAGCTGGGTGCCCCTGATTTGAAACCAAATGTCACTTTAAACTGTACCAGTATTAACATGGCACTAATACAGTTAGATCCTCTAGAAGAACAGAAGCAATAGGATCCAAGCCCACAACTCTCTGTCCAGTGAGCCACAGGTTTTTAAAGGCTTACAGACTACAAAAGATCAATGTTCTTTCTTATGGCTGCAGCGGGTGTGGACCCACTTCACTGTGGGACTCAGACTTACCCTGTGTGGATGGGCATAAATAAGCCACTACCTTGTTTTCTCTAAAGCCTCTGGTGGTGAGGTTAGTCTTGAGCCGCAGGTAGTCACCAGGTGCCACTTCAGAGCAGTCCCCGGGCCTGCAGCAACATGGAACAGGAAACATACGGCAGAACCCAGACATATGGTACAACAGCATGGGTACAGGACACGAAAACACTAGGACTAAACAGGATAAGTCACTGGTTCAAATCAAGGAGCAGCCATGAAGAAGATTTCCCAAGAGAAGAGAAACAGCATCATCCAGCTCATCGATAGCGGTCTTTCTGCCAAGAAAATTGCCAAACTGCATCATGTGAGTGCAATGACAGTTGGAATGATATGAAATGAAGTTCATCCATCCATTTAAAAGCCAAGAGGTGGACATACAAGCAAAATATCATAGTCAACAAGTCTGCTCCTCATGAGGTATATCAGTTCTGGCACAACAAAAATGGCAGTTGAAGGGGCTCGTATGCTTCATAATAGTGGGATCACAGACATCAAAGCAGCATTGTGTGACGCATGTTACACAAGTCTGAAATGGTGGCCCAAAAAGGTGTTGTGTAGTGCCAGCATCCCTGGACTGCCCAGCCTCTCCACTTCAAGGACACTGACTTACTCCCCATCCCGGATGGGTTGCATTCTCCCCTGCTTCCCTGTGGTCGTTTACGTGATTCTTATTTCTTTCCTCCTCTCAGCGCTTGTGCATGCTGCACTTGCTCCACTGGAAAGTGCTTCAGGTGCGCGCCACACCCATCCCCTTTAAAAAGGGCTGGTGCGCCATTTACTAGGAATGCCTTTACTTAGTCTACTGTCTGCTATCTAATTGTCAAGTCCCATGCTCCTACCCTGTTATCCATCACTGTGCCTGTCTTACCATACCTGTCTGTACCCGTCTCCCTGTCTGCCTCAACCATCCCGCTTGTACCTGCCTGAACCTGTGTCCGTACCGGAGTCCATCTCCTATTCTGCAGGTCAGCTGCCACAGTCCTGGTCACTGCCTTGGGAGTAGTACATGGAAACTGCCTTACGTCAGGTGCTTACTTTCCTATCATATCCTATCCCATTTCTGTATGCAAGGTGTCGATCTGTATTGAATTGATAATTCCCTACAACTTTGTAATTCACTTTTTTCTCTATCTCGTTCCGTTTTCGAGATAAAAATGCTAACTCTGTTGTTTTCCACCAGGTGGCGCTATATGTGGTTTAATTGCGTAGCACATGGATACTTTACTATACCTAGACATGTATCACCAAAAAGTCTTATTATTAAAGTCTTATAATTTCTGAGCTCACTCATGGGTGTGGTATACAGTTCAAGCGCCATTTTGAGTACTGTTATTTTTGGGTATCTTCATATAATCATGTCCATAAAAACTAGGAGCGGCATCCCACGTGTTTGTGCATTCGCCGTCCCTGTACAAAGGCACTCTGAGGTAGGTTGTCACCGCATCTAGTACAGATGAAGGGTATGTGTCAGCTGACTAGAAATAGGTGACAGATGAATTACATATCACCTAGTTACACTGGCTAAGAGCAGCAGTGCTCCACATAGATTGTTAGTGGAAGCGCCACTCCTGCACTGAGGAACACACATAGTGGTACCAGATCAACGTGCTTGTGAGAATGGAAGTATATTCCAACTAAAGGCCCCGTTACATGCAACAACGTATCTAACGATATATCGCTGGGGCCCCGGATTCCGTGACGCACATCCGGCATCGTTAGCGATGTTGTTGCGTGTGACACCAACGAACGGCCGCTAACGATCAAAAATACTCACCTTATTGTTGATCGTTGACACGTCGTTCATTTTCAAAAAATCGTTGATTGTTGAGAACGCAGGTTGTTCGTCGTTCCCAAGGCAGCACACATCGCTATGTCTGACACCTCTAGAACGACAAACTACAGCTTACTTGCAGCCACCAGCAATGAAGTAGGAAGGAGGTGGGCGGGATGTTACGGACGCTCATCTCCTCTCTTCCGCTTTGATTGGGTGGCCGCTTAGTGACGTCGCTGTGACGCCGAACAGCGGTCACAGCGATGTCCCTAGGCAAGTAGGTCCGTGTGACGGGTCCGCGTGATTTTGGCCGGCCGCTTAGTGACGCGGCTGTGACGCGCACTAACCTCCCCCTTAGAAAGGAGGTGGTTCGCCGGCAACAGCGACGTTGCTAGGCAGATAAGTATGTGTGACGGCTCCTAACCATTTTGTGCGCCACGGGCAGCGATTTGCCCATGACGCACAAACGACGGGGGCGGGTGCTTTCACCAGCGATATCGCTGTGTGTAAAGCCCCCTTTAGAGTCAGCTAATTACAACAGTTTGAAATATAGAAGTGTGCTGATTAATTCCCACACTCACAGTATTATGAGAATGCGCTTACATCGCGTCTCTGCTGATAGATTGGCAGCAGTCATTGTATTAAGCACAATAAAGCACAATGCTTACGATTTTAGGGCAATTACATATTAAGTTAACGTGTCATAGCAGGGGCATCACAGTGCTAGCCCTATTACCATTTAACTGACTGTCCCTGAGAGTTGAGATTGATTCCCTGACACGTGTTTCGCCGATATTGTTCACTTTTTCTTAGACAACTCTGACTACTTCTCAATCAGACTGTTAGATCCCATTAAACTGACAATATTTATCACTCTCCCTGGGCTCAAGTGAAGTTATGTCACAGGAGTCGTGCCCCCAATCAGGGCTTGTTTCACTTTCTTCGCCCTTGATTGTATCAAACATCGGAGAAAGTGAGCATCTGGTCACTGCTCTGACTTCCTCTTTATGTTTGATTTGTCTAAAGGTGGGGAGAGTGAAGCCAGCACTGATTGGCCGCATGGCTCATGATATAACATCGTCAAATGAGTCTCGGCAGAGCGAGTACCAACAATAATTGAATGGCACCAGCATAGGAGATGAGTAAAATTGTTTTTTTGTTTTTTTTTAATGGGGCAAACACTCTGATTGAGAAGTTATTGTCTGAATAGTAGACAACCCCTTTAAGTCACATAACTATCCTGGTACAAAACTTCATTTTACTTGAATCTTTGGATTGCTATTCACCAACAGATTACCACTCCCATTTTCAATGTGTTTCACTAGTGCAGTAGAAACATTATCCCATTTTGACCTTTTTCTGTCTTTATGTGGAATGAGCTCTGTTCTCTGACATCTGATTTCTATGCTTTAAAAACATAAAATGGCACGCCTTGGCAAGCTCTCATCTTTACACTGGCTGTGATAGTCCCCTTGATTGGCTGGGTGAGAGATAATTTGATATGATACCTGCGGGTCATTATGCAGAAGCCCACCTGGCCACGTCTGACGTCATTAACCCACTCTGTTAATCTTCAGAAGTGTGTGAAATGTTACTGGGATTTTATTTTTAGCCGATCAGCAATTTGTGTCAACCTGAAAAAATTGATTTTATGCAGATAAATTGGATCATCTCTCGACTTTTCCCTTTATGTCCAGCCCTGTACAGGGGCCCAATGCTGCGCAAGATGCTACTAAGTAAAGTAATCCACAATGCAAGTACAGTTAATTTGATTTTACCAAAAGTTAGAAACAAGGTGACAGTCATGAGATGCATTTAAAATGTAATGCATGAAACACAATAAATTTTATAGGGGGAAAAATGTAGCATTTTGTTCCTAAACTTGGCAGGGATGGCTTGTATTTAATAAATAATAGTGGCTTAGTATCTTCCATTGAGTCTGAATGTAGGTGATCCTTTTACAAAACGCAATAGAATCGAAGTGGTTTGGCATTGGTTGTGGTGAACTTGTACATGTAAGAGTTCAGTTTCCATACAAATGTATGACTGGATGCATGTTTTTTGGGCACATAGAAGGCTAACTGACAACACAATGGAGGCAGAGGAGGAGCCATATGGTAAGCAGTGCACTGTGTGTGTGCCTATGAGGAAAAAAAGGGGATATCCAGCTCCCACAATTATTATATAATAATATAATCACTATATTTATGGTCTTTCTGGTCTGTTGTCCTGATGAAGAGGGCTGCGTCCCTTGAAACACGTTGACCTGTGCCTACAAAGAATAAAGAAACATGAATCTGTGAATGAATTACGTTGTGTGAGCGCGGCGCAAATCCCTTTCCTTTGAAACACATGCTATCATCTAAATCGGGGAGCTGCAGGCAGCCAACTACCAGCATTTGGCTATTATAGTGGTTGTGACTGGCACAACCAGTACACTTCCTTTTCTCCTAAAGGTTGTTATCGGTTAAGACCCTATTGCGCTTTCTCTCCTGAAGTCTATCATTACAGTTATTATATAGACTGTCACTTAGTACTATCACTATTAATAACATTAAAACCATAGAAGTTGCTGGCCAACACTTTTCAGAATGCCCCTCCATAGTTGCTACCATTAAACAAAAAAATCACCCTTTACACAATCAAGATGATAAGCTGGATAAAATTCTTGACGGGGGAGTTAAATTTATTGCCAAAAAGTCTAAGTCTCTTTCTATCCTTTTGTATCCAAGCCGTTATGATAAAAAGTACCTGGCTCTCTGTCAAAGGCTCCTATAAGTGTGGACAGTCTAGATGCGGTTTGTGCAAATATATGTTCAAATGTGATTTGTTTCGATCCATCCCTAAAGGTAAGTCATGAGTTTATAAACTGTAATACCTTCCATGTAGTTTATATGGTGACATGTACTGCATGTCAATTTCAATGTGTCAGATCCACCATCAGCAAATTTAAAATTCGACCCCCAGAGCATATAAATAGTGCTAAATGTGATCCTGAAACAAATGGTTGTTGTCTGGTGTGTCCAGACATTTTTTTAGAAATACATGGTGATAGTGGTGACACTAAAAATTTACAGTTCTGTGGTACTGATAAGATTAATCGACCAACGCGGGGGTGGTAAGTGGATAACACAACTACCGTATGTGCTCGTGAAGTCCATTGCATTTTTTATATGGAAAGCAGATTTCCATCTGGATTAATTTCTAAGCCAGATTTATTTATAGGCAAATATAGTATTATCTATGTATTGTTATAGATTTGGGTGATCTTTCTTTCAATTAGAAATGTTTTTAAGGAATTTAAAATTACATGTTTTTTCTTGTATCATTGTCTGAGATAAGCGGATATATGGCAAATGAATATATAATTCTGTTAACAGGGAGAATAACTTTACATTATCATTTTATTATATATTCTATGACATCTTTTATACCTAATTTACATCTATTGTGATGTTGTGACAAGGTGTGTTGTGAGTAATTGTTGGACATTCATTGGTTACCTCCATGTTACTTGTAGAGTATAAATGTGTGTATTTTAATTCTTTGGATGCTATGAGTAAGAGCAAACGCGTTGGCCAGCGACTCTTATGGTTTTAATGGTATTAATAAAGTGATGTTTTTGTTCTAAAGAAGATGAAAGTGTCAGTCCATATAATCAGCTGGATATCCCCTTTTTTTCTTCATTGGATTACTTCACCTGTGTACTAGCTTAGTAACTCCTGTGCACCGCACCCCTGACTGAATCAGTTATCCTAATACTGCTGAACTGGTGAGCTGACAATTCTTTCCTTTTTTTCGTCCTACTGTCTGTGTGCACAATTAATAGGCAGGTAAGTATTTTGACCAGATCATCATTTTTATACAGAATTTTCATCTCCAAGCTGTATAACTTGAACACTTATTGAATTAAGCATATCAGGTGGTGTGTATTTGTATTATGAGGGATGGTGTGGCCTAAGGATATCAACACAATTTATCAAGGTGCATAATTATTAGGCAACTTATATTCAGACAAAATGGGCCAAAAGAGAGATTTAACTGACTCTGTAAAGTAAAAAATTATTTAGTCTTGCAGTCGGAGACAACATGTTAACTTCCATTGACTTGAGAAGAATGTGAAAGAACCAGGAACCCATTTTTCTCCAGTGCCGTCATATTCCAGAGTTGGAGTTCCCAGAAGTACAAAGTGTTTAGTACTCAGAGGCATGACCAAGTTATGGAAAGCTGAGACTTGACCAGCACTGAACAAGATACATGAGTTGAAAAGTCATTGCTGGGCCAAGACAGATTGTTCAAATATTTTAGGGACTGATGAGATGAGAGTGACTCTTGGCAAAGCAGATGGATGGACCCTTGGCTTGATCAGTAATGGGCACAGAACCCATTTCGATTTAGGCGCCCATAAAGTAGAGCTAGGGTACTGCTATAGGCTGGTATTAATAAAGAAGAGCTAGTTGGAACTTTTTGGGTTGAACATGGATTCAAAATCAACTCTTAAATCTACTGCCAGTTTTCAGAAGATATTGTCTTAAAGCAGTGGAAAAGTCTGCATCTTTCAGGAAAACCATTATTTTTATGTAGGTCAATTCTCCATCACATGCATTGAAGTACTCCACTGCTTGGGTAGCCACTTAAAGACCTTAGAGATAAAAGAATAATGGCATGGCCCCTTCTCTCACCTGACACAAACTCTCTTGCTAACTTGTCAGCCATTCTTAAACTGTTGATTTATGCAGAAGGAAAAATGTAGATCCCTCTGAACATTGTCTGCATTGGTGCTGGGTTTATTGGTGCTGCCCAAAATGTTGATTGTCAACAGATAAAGAAACTGACAGACTGCGTAGATGGAAGTCAAATGACTGGTATTGGAAAGAAGAGTGGCTATATTGGTCACTGATATATTTTTTTGAAATGTCAAAAGTGTATTTCTGTATATTTTTTGTTTTTTGGTTATAATTTTCACATTAACAAATGAAAATACACAATTAGGTTGGGTAAATTATGTTTATCATTTAGTTGCATAATAATTCTGTATATTAACAGTTGCTCAATAATTTCCGAACACTGATATTTTTTTTTAAAAAAGACAAAACCTCACTTTTACCTTCTTAAATATTGAGGTTTCGGAATTATAACCCTTTAGGGTTAACCGACAGTTCTGTAGTTGTTCAATAATTAAATTAATCATCAAAAATACCATTTGGCTAATTGTGTACACTGAGTAGATAAGGATGATGAAGGGACTGATGACAAAGACAAGGCACTATGTGTGGATGTGAACTGGTTATGAGAATGACAATAATGAGGAGAAGTAGGACAGCTTGAGCCTTGCTCATCTTGCTGGTTATTTTGCTTTCTCTAAATGAGTAGATAATGCCATTTTATGCACAAACAAAGTGATGTAACCCCTAGTCGATGTGTACTATGATGTACACAACTTATTTTACAACCTCACAACCACACACTGGTTCTCCGGCAACATGGAAAGGAATTTGCATAGCTAAGATACTTACACATAGGAATTTCCGCAACATGATCTGCACCACAGCTTTCAGGTGCAGTTGAGAATCTTACATCAAAAACAGTCACAATATCACCTGCACCACAGCTGACTGCAGAACAAGCAGATTTTGCCACAGAGGATCTTAAGGCCATACTTTGCCTGCACTGTTGACCGCCTAGGTCAGTGATGGCGAACCTGTGGCACTCCAGATGTTGCAAAACTACAATTCCCATCATGCCTGGCCATTCAAAGCAAAAGCTTTGGCTGTGAAGACATGACGGAAATTGTAGTTTTGCAACAGCTTCAGTGCCACAGGTTCGCCATCACTGGCCTAGGTCAACAACCTCCTTCTTTGATGACATACCTCCACAGTACTCCTATTTGGTTTCCACGTCTTCACTACCACAGAATTATGATCATTATCACCATCATTGTCATCCCTTGTCTGACAGTTGCTACTGTATGGAAAATAACCTCAGCTTTTTGCCACCTACTTAATTCTTTCTTCAAAATTAGCCCTGGTTCAGAGTGCTACTACCACTTCCAGTGAAAGACATAAATGTGACCCGCGTATGTTACTACTTCTGCTTGGAGAGTTGCTGCCAGCAGTGCCGATGGTGCTGCTTATTGCTGTGGTATGTTTTTTTATTCTCATGCTTCCATGTCCACTGCCAATGACACATTTTGACTTAACATAGATTTTGGACAAAAAAGTAAAGTTTACAAACAGTTTTTTCGTCAACACTAAAAATATGGCATCAAACACAAAAGCTAGGCAGGATTTACTAGAATGGCCAAATTGGCTAATGAGAGACCAGACTGTTTGTAATATAGCTGTTGTATGTACAGTTAGGTCCATAAGTATTTGGAGAGTGACCGAATGTTCGTGATTTGGGCTCTGTATGCCGCTATTTAAAATTAAACCACTGATATGAAATTAAACTATAGACGTTATGGTTTAATTAAAGGGGTTGAACAAAAATATCCTGTAAAATGTTTAGGAATTGCAACATTTTTTAAACAGTTTCCTCATTTCATCCTTTGCAGGCAATGACTACCTGAAGTCTGGAAGACATAGATATCACCAAACGTTGGGTTTCCTCCTGTGTGATACTTTGCCAGGCATTTACAGCTGCTGACCTCAGTTGTTGCTTGTTTCTGGGTCTTTTGACTTTAAGTTTTGTCTTAGGCATGGGAAATGCATGCTTGATGGGTTTGAGATCTAGTGATTGACTCAGCCATTGCAGAATATTCCACTTCTTTGCCTTGAAAACTCCTGACTTGCTTTCTCAGTACATTTTGGGTCATTGTCTATCTGTACTGTTATGTGCTGTCCAATCAACCCTTGCTGTATTTGGTTGAATCTGAGCAGAAAGTATAGCCCTGTACACTTCAGAGTTCATCCGGCTGCTTCTGTTTTCCTGCGTGGGTAACCTAGGACAGATACACCAATCCTGGACCTAGAGTTCTCAGAGAACTCCGGGTAACTATCTGGATCTGGCCACATGGGTAATAAAAAATAAATAAATAAAGGAATAAGAAAGAAAATAAGAATAAAGCAAACGCGTTATACTTACCAGTCTCCGCACGGCTGTAACACTACTTCTGGAGTCACTTTTAATCTCATGCATATACACTGCTTCCCCAACCCACTGGCAGTCCCAGCATCTATGATTAGTTGCAGTCAGACCATGCCCCCACCCTCTCTGACTGCTTACAATCGCACACACTGTTTGTGTATGTATAGTGGCGTAAAATAAATAAATTAAAAAATTGGCATAGTGTACCCCCATATTATTATAGTCAGCACAGATAAATCACATGGCTAAAGGCTGCAGCCCTCAGCCATGTGCTTATCTTGGCTGTGTATCAAAATATGAGGCACCTTTAAATAAATAGTTTAAAAAAACGATGTGTGGTCCCCACCAAATTTTGATACCCAGCCATGATAAAGCCAACAGCTGGGAGCTGGTATTGTCAGGCTGGGGAGGCTGATGATTATTGATCCCCTGGGGTAAAAATAGTAACCGCTCAGAATTGTCGCATCAATTAGATGGGATAATTCTGGCACTTCACCAGACCAATTGCCCTGATGTCATGGCAATAGGGGTAATAAAGGATTAATGACAGCTCACAGCTGGCCGTAAACCCTAGAATAGTAATGATGGGCGTCTATGAAACCTCCCATTACTAATCTCTAAATGAAAAGAAATAAACACAAACATCAAAAAAATCATTTTTTTAAATAAAATATAAAAAACACCTTCTTTTACCAATTTTATTAACCCCAAACACACAGTTCTGATGTAATCCACATGAGGTCCTATGATTATGGCTCTGCTACATACTGAAGTCACAGCACACGGGCACAAAACATGCCCATACAGTGTGAGCTTCAGGTAGAGGCTGACATAGCTGGAGCAATGAGCAGTGACATAACTCCGTTTATTTGTGGTCAAAGATCTGGAGGTTCCCACAGTACTTGTACCCACCTTAGGTGACCTCATTAAACTCAATGACTTCACCTCAGGTTCAAAGACCTGCATCTCCTGGTAGAAAACCACTTTTTTTGCCAGCAGATGCAGATTTTGTGCTGAAATTTATATACCATATTCCTGCACCGAATCTGCATCTCCAGTCCAAAAAAAAAAATCACATAAAAAGTCGCATTGTACGGTTAAAGTGTACCTACAATAAAAATTCCAGAACTCTCCATTCTTTGTAAGTAGGAAGACTTGCAAAATCGGCAGTTTATCAAATACTTATTTTCCTCACTGTATAAGTCTGTGTGACTTTGTAGAAAAGTGATGTTCAATCAGTCAATGTCAACTGGTATTATAATTATTTGCACTTTAACTTTTTTCTTCTCCTTTTTTCATCAACATAGTTGTATGAGGGCATTTTTTTCTGTGGGATGAGTTGTGGTTTTGAATGACACCAATCATTTTACCATATATTATGCTGAAAAGTGGGCAACAAATCTCAAGTGAGATGAAATTGTTAAAACTAAATAGAATTCTGGTATTTTTTGAGGGGGAAGTTTAGTTTTTTCGGGACTCATTATATGGGAAAAATGACCTGGCAGTGTGATTATGCAGGTCGGTGCAATTCTACTGATACCAAACTTACATGAATTTGTTTTATTTAAGTGGTGAAAAAACTTTCAAAAGTTTGTAAAACAAAAAAAGTGTCCATTTTAGGAAACCGGAGACATTTTTATTTTTCCAGCTGCGTGAGAGCTTGTTTTTTGTAGAGCCTGCTCACAGTTTTATTGACAGAAGAAGCTCCTGTGCAAGAGCAGTAAATGGGCCCTAGTCAGTCCAATAAATCATCAAAATGCACAATTCTACCTGATTTCGAGTTAGAAATGAACCCCCTTACCTCTTGGACCTTGTGCAGCTGCAGAAGCTGCACCAATGATATGGCCGCCCCTGCATATAACATTTCGATCCCTATTTATTGCATTTCTCTATGGACGTGTGTTGCCCAACTGGCATTCTAATCCCCTTTAGCTTCACGATGGTAATTCATTTTCTATTTTGATTAACTGGACTTTTACAAATGATACCAAAGATATTATTTTTTTTATTTCTTTATTTTTCATAGGTGACAGAGGGTAGCACCTTCCCCCTGTCTTAACAGCTGAAATGCCAGAGGTGCCCTGGACTATAGTATCTTAAGCCAGCTTTACACCTTACAATTAGGTGTGCGATCTCGTATGCGATGTGACACGCCCAGATTGCATATGCAATTTAATGAGATTGCACGTAGGTCGTTCATTTGCTGTCACACGTGCGTTAGTAGTCTAAGTTAAATTGATCAATTTTGTGTGCGATCCTTTAGATCATGTGTTCTGTGACGTATGCATTGGGCACCCTTTTTTTTTTTATTTATTGACTTGCCAAGCGTGTGTAATGTGTAGGGATGCGTTTTTACTATGTCATCTGCCATTCAGCTCTGCTACATGGCCGCTAACAGCAGACACAGACAGCCATGTAGCAGAGCTGAATGGCAGATGACAGCAGACACAGACACAGCCGCACGATCAGAATGAACTCGGGTTAACTTCACCTGACTTCATTGTCATGCTGCGGCTCTGTCTGTGCCGCGTCCTGGTTAGCGGTCACCCGTGAAGGACTCACCGGTGACCGCTAAACTCCTGAGTAACTGAATTAAGCAGCCCTCTCTCATATACTCACCGATCCCCGATCACACCGGCGCGGCGCTGCACGGCATTCACACTGCTTTCACTATTTTGAAAAAGCCGGCGGCTCATTAAACAATCTCGCATTCCCTGCTTTCCCCGCCCACCGGCGCCTATGATTGGTTGCAGTGACACACGCCCCCACGCTGAGTGACAGGTGTCTCACTGCACCCAATCACAGCAGCCAGTCGGTGTGTCTATACTGTGCAGTGAAATAAATAATTAAATAATTAAAAAAAATGGCGTGCGGCCCCCCCCCAATTTTAAAACCAGCCAGATAAAGCCATACGGCTGAAGGCTGGTATTCTCAGGATGGGGAGCTCCACATTATGGGGAGCCCCCCAGCCTAACAATATCAGCCAGCAGCCGCCCAGAATTGCCGCATACATTAGATGTGACAGTTCTGGGACTGTACCCGGCTCTTCCCGATTTGCCCTGGCACTTTGGCAAATCGGGGTAATAAGGAGTTATAGGCAGCCCATAGCTGCCAATAAGTCCTAGATTAATCATGTCAGGCGTCTCCCCGAGATACCTTCCATGATTAATCTGGGACAGTAAATAAACACACACACCCGAACAATCCTTTATTAGAAATAAAAAACACAAACATATTTCCTCGTTCACCACTTTAATAAGCCCGAAAAAGCCCTCCATGTCCGGCGTAATCCAGGATGATCCAGCGTCGTTTCCAGCTCTGCTGCATGGAGGTGACTGGAGCTGCAGAATACACAGCCGCTCCTGTCACCTCCACGCAGCAACTGAAGACAGCCGTGTGATCAGCTGAGCTGTCACTGAGGTTACCCGCGGCTACCGCTGGATCCAGTGACAGCGGGTAACCTCAGTGACAGCTCAGCTGATCGCGCGGCTGTCTTCAGTTGCTGCGTGGAGGTGACAGGAGTGGCTGTGTATTCTGCAGCTCCAGTCACCTCCATGCAGCAGAGCTGGAAGCGACGCTGGATCATCCTGGATTACGCCGGACATGGAGGGCTTTTTCGGGCTTATTAAAGTGGTGAAAGAGGAAATATGTTTGTGTTTTTTATTTCTAATAAAGGATTGTTCGGGTGTGTGTGTTTATTTACTGTCACTTACAGATTAATCATGGAAGGTATCTCGGGGAGACGCCTGACATGATTAATCTAGGACTTATTGACAGCTATGGGCTGCCAATAACTCCTTATTACCCCGATTTGCCAAAGCACCAGGGCAAATCGGGAAGAGCCGGGTACAGTCCCAGAACTGTCGCATCTAATGTATGCGGCAATTCTGGACGGCTGCTAGCTGATATTGTTAGGCTGGGGGGCTCCCCATAACGTGGAGCTCCCCATCCTGAGAATACCAGCCTTCAGCCGTATGGCTTTATCTGGCTGGTTTTAAAATTGGGGGGGACCGCACGCCATTTTTTAAAATTATTTAATTATTTATTTCACTGCACAGTATAGACACGCCCACCGGCTGCTGTGATTGGGTGCAGTGAGACACCTGTCACTCAGCGTGGGGGCGTGTCTGACTGCAAGCAATCATAGGCGCTGGTGGGAGGGGAAAGCAGGGAATACGTGATTGTTTAATGAGCGGCCGGTTTTTCAAAATAGTGAAAGCCGCCGGAGCAGTGTGAATGCCGTGCAGCGCCGCGCCGATGATCGGGGATCGGTGAGTATATGAGAGAGGGGGTAAGACGGATAGACTGACATGGACAGAGAGAGAGGGACAGAGATAGTGACTGACTGACAGAGATTAGTGAATGACAGACATTGTGAGGCGCTTCAGAACGCAGCTTTTCAGCTGCGCTCTGAAGCGGACCTTTTTTAAGCTGCGGTGCAGAGCGCACACCTGCGCACATAACCTCAGACATCAAAATCGTATGAGGGATGTCATACGTTTCAATTGACTAGGTTCGTACAACAAAACGTCCAATGTATGAGGAATAAACGACTTGTATGCGATCACCGTATTTGCGTTCAATCTTGATCGCACGTAGGTGTCACACGCAAATACGTCACGACGATGCCGGATGTGCGTCACTCACAACTTGACCCCGATGACGGATTGAAAGATCTATTGAAGCATGTAAAGCAGGCATTAGAGTAAAGGCCCTGTCACACACAGAGATAAATCTGCGGCAGATCTATGGTTGCAGTGAAATTGTGGACAATTAGTGCCAGGTTTGTGGCTGTGTACAAATGGAACAATATGTCCATGATTTTACTGCAACCACAGATCTGCCAAAGATTTATCTCTGTGTGTGATGGGGCCTTAACATTTCTTAGGAAAGATATTGGTTGATTTTAATTTTCATCTTCACAGTTATTTTTAACACTTGGATATGGATAAATATGGCTTTCAAACTCTGACATGTCACCTAGTCAAAAGGTTATAGATTGCCAACGACAAGCCAATAAAATTCTTGTATAAACACTGTGTACAAATCATAAAACATATGTTTTAAGGCCATCCAATAATTTTTTTAACAGACCACAATAAATTCCGCTGTAGTTTTTTCTATGCTGTAACCTTATTGTGAACTCTCTGTGAGATCAGAATTTAAACATTTGTGGTTGACTTCAATAAATTGTGCTAACACAGAGGTTTGTCAACATTTCATCAGGATCCATATACTGCATGTGCCAAATGGGAGATTTTGGGCACTCCTATCTGAAAAATAGACATTTGAAAGACTTAAATGGGTTCTCTGAGGAGATAAAGAGGCATCCCTCATATAATGCAAACTACAGGCCACGTGTCGTCATGGGCTGCAGACTGAAGATATTCAGCTCCCGAGACCTGTGTGTTACATAGCTTAGTTAGCTTGAAGCATGGTGGTGGTTATATATGAAGAAATATGTTTTAACTCATCTTGTGCTCAACGAGGAGATTGCCAGCTTCATCTGACAGCTTTATAATAGAAGGAAAAATGAACTCCGGCACACTGTATAATTTCCCGTAAAGAAAACGGACACAAGTTCAGTAAATCTTGATCTTTTTTTCTTTTTATTTGCATGAAAATTTTTTATAGTGCTATACAATAGCAGAGAGTCCGCCTAGACAACGTTTCGGCCTATTAACCTTCATCCGGTCGGACAGTCTGACTGCAGTGTTATACATATGAAAAGACAAGCAAAAAAACAAAGATCAGTGGGAGAAAACAGATCAAATGCATATAACAATAATTGTACACGATATCAAGGTACAATGCATGAGGAGGATACAATATAGAGACCTAGGTCAAAATACAAGACCTTACAGTAATGTAGATAGATAGGTTCATATAACCAGAGAAAATGCCATGTGTGTAGTGGAGAAAAGGGAAGGTAAAATACCGCATTAGAAAGAAATTTAAATGAGGATAAGAGGCTCACCCCATATGGACAGGAATCCAAGTGTAGGTGGTGAAGAAAAATGTTGCATGTAATCTCTACCCTATAGAGGTAGGGGGCTTCTGGGGCTTCTCCTCTTTGTCATTTGGACCTCTGCCCTGGCACTGACCTAGCACCTTGCACTTTATTTAAATGGGTAAGCAGCTCTGTTGTATCTATGCACCTGATTATGAGGAAAGTCTCCTCTTTTGATAATTTCAGGGTGCTGCTTACCCATATTGCTATAGTACTATTTTGGGCAGATGTCCTCCTACTTGGGAATGTTTATCTGGGACTGAATTTCTGCTTACCATGTTTTTCTCTACTCTATGTGATTTTACCATTGTCTGATTTAATATGCAATAAACTTGTTCATACTTTTGATACTGTGATGCCCTGGACTAGACAGGTAGTCACATACATAACAACATACACCCCCCCACCCTAGACAGTAACAACAGTCAGACAAAAACCCTTGTTGCCTCCCTCCAGGGCCTGATGTCCACACCAGGTGGGGCAGAGCCAGGTGGTTGGCCCCACCCACCGAGGAGTTCACAGGCCTGGAGGCGGGAAAAGGAAGACAGATGAGTTTTGGAGGTGAAAGTGAGAGGAGTAAAACGTCTGCGTGTGCCTGGGTAGGAGCCCAGGCACTGACAGCAAGGTTGGCAGACGGTGGTGGCCGTCTGCAGGAGTTGGTGGAATTCTGCGAAGTCGTAAGGACCGGGGTCGGGTGTTGGCCCGCCGGTACCGAACCGGGGAGCGGAGTGAAGCTAGCACACAGGCAGGGCCATTGGACCCCGACCAGGCTTGGAGCCACCGACAATAGTCAAATCTGAGTGTGACAGGAACCCCAGGGGTTTCCCAACAACCAAGACCCGACAGAAGGCAACAGTCCACACCGTGAGGATATACAGCCACCGCCACAGGCTAGAGATCCAAGGACCAGCGCCTGTGGGCAAAACAGGCTCCTACGGCACATATACGCTGGGGAGCGGACTACCGGTGGGCAACCACAGGAATCAGAACATTCTACAAGGTGCAGGGAAAGACAGCCACCATCAACCGTCTGGGGAGAGCACAACAACACTGCAGCCGGCTGCGGGACCCGTCCATCCGGCCGTTTTGGTTTACCAGCGACTCTGTCAGTGATTGTCTGAGTGAGTACACCAGTGCCATCCGGCACCGCGCCGCGCAGTCCCTGCACCCAGCCATCCAGCCTCTCCGTCACATCACCGGGCCCCGGGATCACCAACCCCCTACCCACGGAAGGGACAACATCCCAGCTGCACCCTACCATCTCTCCCGGGAACCCCGTTACCAGCAGCAGTGGTGCCATCATCACCACGTTCCGTGGGTGGCGTCACGAACAATCTCCCTAAACATACCACCCCTTTTCACTCACAGGCGAGGAGCGCTGCTCGAGTCCCCGGGTCCGGCCAACCGCTCAAGCCACTGAGCAGCAGCAGAAGCCCCGGACCCAAGCGTGGCGAGCGCGTCCCCTCCACCCGCGACAACTTGACGTCACGAACAGGATAGAACCGATCTACTTACCAGTAGAAGTGCGCCTTGTGGTCTCCGGCGGCGGCGTCCGGCCGAAAGATTTGAAGCTCCGCCATCTTTGGCGCGAAGATTTCCCGCTCGAGCGTCTTCCCCGAGCAGGGAAGGCGCGAAAGTGAAGCCCCGCCCCCTGAGAGGAAGTGCTAGAAAAAACCAAGGGGGGACGGGAAAAAGATGTCTGCGCCCGATGGAGCCGTCGGAGGAGCGGCGGTCGCAGCCGTGGCGGCATGTAACTAGCGCTCCAGCGGGCAGGGACGCCAAGACTCTGCTGAAACACGTTCCTGGATCCAGCCAAAAGATGTGCCAGGGGCTCCGGCCCAAGTCCACTTCATGCTGGCGAAGTGGACATCGGAGATGAAGGGCCTGGCCACAACCATTTGGGCATCCGAAGTGGAGGTGGTCTCAGAGAAGCGGGTAAGTGACCCACGCCCCTATGTTCCTGAGGGATTGGTCGATACGGTTGAGGGGCCCGGCTTTCTGCCGTCCACCACGCTACCTCCCTCACTGCCCATGCCCGCGGCCAACGCCCCGACCGACCCGTTACCCCTGTCACCAGTAGCGGAGCCCGCAGCGTCTTAGGGAGAGGGCCCAGACCTGCGACCCCTGGGCCTTACCTTTGTCACCGCCCTGGCACCCGTCCCGGCTTCCATCCCGACTGCGACGGAGATGACGACGGCCCCGGCAGTCCGCCCGGCCGCGGCGGAGGCGATCCTCGACGAGAGGCCAGCACCGCAAGTCCCGTCAACCGCTCCCAGATCCCGGGCCTCGGCTGAGGCACGGCGGGGATGCAGCTGCCAGGAGGCAGAGCAGGCCATGTCACAGCGGTGTCCCTCATTATCGAAGGTACCGGTCGTAGCCGGCACGGAGGGGCTCTCTCTGGGCCTATCTCCCACACCGCCTGAACCGGAGCAAGCAGAAGGTGCTCCACACCGGGAGTGGCAGCAACGGCAGCTGTGCCTCGGGATTGCTGTTTAAAGATGAGGAAAAGGAGAAAGTTGTCCCCGTTGGGACCCTCTGCAGCATGTTGATTGTTCCCGTTGTGAATGAATGAACACTAAATGAAACCGTGTTTTTTCACCTGATTGTCTACCGTGATTATCCCGGCTGTTGCCGGCAAGTTGTCCCCGGAGGGACCCTATGTGTTTTACCGCCCACGTGAGAAACTGCACATGAACATGGCCGAGAACTGGCAGGCCACCCACGAACTTGTGGGCCTGTAAATAATTTGTGGGCTGGTTTCCGTCCGTGCCACCTCCGGAGAGGCAGATTGGAGGAAAGGCCCGCAGCAGAGGAGGCTGGGGCCTTGCCACCACCTGGACCAGTGGCCATCCTCCGAAGGTCAGGGGTCCCCCTGGACGTGTGGTCCCCTGAAGTGACAGCCGGGTGCGAGACACCGTACCCGTTCCCGCTCGGGTAACCTGGACTTGGACTGGGGTAAAGGGGTGCTGCCTGTTTCTTAGGGGCAGCACCAAGGTTTAGGTTAATTGGGTGGGAGAGCAGATGACCACGAACCCGTCCGTTTTAATAAAAATGATTGAAATGTTAAAGAACCGTGCCTCCCGTAAGGGAAGATTTCTAGACATGCTTATTTTGAATGTTTTTACATGTTAATTTATCTTTTGCAGTTTGAAAAATAAAACCGGTGATGGACGGGCAGCCCGCGGAAGGTCTGTATTTTACCAAGGGGGAGTGTGACGCCCTGGACTAGCCAGGTAGTCACATACATAACAACATACACCCCCTAGACAGTAACAACAGTCAGACAAAAACCCTTGTTGCCTCCCTCCAGGGCCTGATGTCCACACCAGGTGGGGCGGAGCCAGGCGGTTGGCCCCACCCACCAAGGAGTTCACAGGCCTGGAGGCGGGAAAAGGAAGACAGATGAGTTTTGGAGGTGAAAGTGAGAGGAGTAAAACGTCTGCGTGTGCCTGGGTAGGAGCCCAGGCACTGACTGCAAGGTTGGCAGACGGTGGTGGCCGTCTGCAGGAGTAAACATACCACCCCTTTTCACTCGGCGAGGAGCACTGCTCGAGTCCCCGGGTCCGGCCCACCGCTCGAGCCACCGAGCAGCAGCAGCGTTCGCCACGCCCTGGATCCGAGCGTGGCGAACGCGTCCCCTCCGCCCGCGACAATACCATAAGGCATTGGTTTTGATATTATTGATATTATGGTTGGCCCTATAGTACTCCTTTTCTCTCTTCTTATATTTATGCAATTTTGGAGTGGCCAAAGATTATTATTACTTTGTATACCATCTGTTACCCAGAAAATTTTGATCACTATAATGTAGGAGAGAAATTATGTGGTAATCCACTGGACTATGTGTGTGTTAAAAGTTATATCACAGGGAAAAATTAAATATACCTATTAAACGGTAATGAACATAGATTCACAGGTTCGAAGCCAAAAATGGACTAAGTATAGATAGTTCTGCTAGAGAATGTGGAAAAGTTACATTATTCATAGGGAATCAAATGTGTTAAAATTATGAAATTGGTAAAATAATACCTATATCTGAGAAAGCAAGATTATGGCCTTGTCTGTGTATTATATGCTCATCACGTGGTATTACGTCACTAGGAACTAGGATCAGGTCAGTAATCCTTAAGGGGAAAGAAAAAAAGGGGGGGGAAAGTTATGCTATATAGTGTAATAAGAGACATTTATATAGAGAATGGAGGAATATCATACATAATTATTTATTACCTCAAGGCATAAGTGTCAAAATAGACCAAAAGGGGAGTAGCAATTGGCCATACCAGCGCTTACATCTCATTAATGGAGCAAGTCTTTGAGAGGTAAAAATAATTGTGGTAAATTCATATTGTAAATATAATGGTTATATAATGGAATAAGGGGGAAAAAATCAGTAAGACATGTAATATCCAGTGTGTTACCATATTAATCAGGAAGCTGGGTCTCAGAAGAGGATCCTAATGGTGTAGAGGAATAGGCTGGAGGGAAAGTCCTGTAATGGATGCAGACTGTGGGGATAAAGACAAGGTGGAAGGGGGGGGAAGGGAGAAAGTTATAGGAACAAAGTAGCATTAGTGTTCCAAGGATGTAGGGATTTCCTGGGCATATAAAGGAGCCACTTACTATTTGTCTGTGGTGGTAGATGCGTGCGCTGTGTGTCCTGTGCAGTGCTATGCTGCTATGGACGGGCGTTTTAAATAGTGAAGCTGAGGACGTAACTTACGGTGTGTGACACGCGGAAGTACTGTATGCTTGCGTGGGACGCACGCTGCGCATGCGCAGACGCTAAAAGTGCTGGTAACACCGTTATTACGTGCGTGCACATAACTTCTGGTCTGTGGAACGCGGAAGTGAGTGGAAAAGACGTGAGACGCAAACCGCACATGGGCAGAAGTACTATGATTCATATGGTGATGTCAGTGACTGTTACTGTATATATTAGTGAGTGGATCCAGTGATTGATCAAATAGCGGGCTAACAAGAGGGTGATGCGTGGCATCAGTCAGGAAGTGACAGGTGGTGCTCATATGCAGGGTAGTTAATTCTGTAAAAGAAAAAGAATATAATTAAAGGACATTCTCTGGATTAACGTTAATAAACAGTAATTATATTGTACCAAAATAATGGAAAATATATTGTTATATTTCAGATTATAAGAATATATGAATATGATATAGATTAAAAGGTAAGAGAAGTACACAATAGGCACAAATTCCGTTTTATAACTGAACACATAAGCAAAAAAATGAATAAAATGAAATAAAAAAATTAAAAATTTATATCACTATGAAATATGGAAGGACTATGTCAGATGCAAAGGGAACTAAATAAGGATAGTGGGGCTATCAAAGATCGGTTTCATATTTACGATTTAGTCCATGGGGTTCCATTGTACCTAGGATATAAATCCATCTTGCCTCCCTGTCCAGGAGGCATTTAACCCTTTCCTCCTCTACGATTAATGTTCACTTGATCTATTACCTGCAATCTAAGTTGCGAAATAGTGTGTCCAGCTGACAGAAAATGGTGGGGAATGGGTAATAAAGTGCGTCCACATCTGATGTTGGACTTATGCTTATTGATACGGTCTCGGACATGTTGGGTGGTCTCACCAACATATCCGAGACCGCATGGACACTTAGGCGGGCTTTGCACACTACGACATCGCAGGCCGATGCTGCGATGCCGAGTGCGATAGTGCCCGCCCCCGTCGCAGCAGCGATATGTGGTGATAGCTGGCGTAGCGAAAGTTATCGCTACGCCAGCTTCACACACACACTCACCTGCCGTGCGACGTCCCTGTGGCCGGCGACCCGCCTCCTTGTTAAGGGGGCGGGTCGTGCGGCGTCACTGCGACGTCACACGGCAGGCGGCCAATCAGAGCGGAGGGGCGGAGATGAGCAGGATGTAAACATCCTGCCCACCTCCTTCCTTCCGCATATCCTACGGAAGCCGCAGTGAGGCCAGTAGGAGACGTTCCTCGCTCCTGCGACTTCACACACACAGCGATGTGTGCTGCCGCAGGAGCGAGGAACAACATCGGACCATTGCGTCAGCGTAATTATGGATTACGCCGACGCTGTACCGATGATACGATTATGACGCTTTTGCGCTCGTTAATCGTATCATCCAGCCTTTACACACTGCGATGTCGCATGCGATGCCGGAAGTGCGTCATTTTCAATTTGACCCCACCGACATCGCACCTGCGATGTCGCAGTGTGCAAAGTGCCCCTTAGTGTAGTAGATGACGAAGGAGCTTTCACATGTGTAAAAATTCCTGATCTGGAAGACTTTCCCAGTTCTAGAATGTGTGAAGGAATTGCCCTTGATGACATTGGAACACTGGGCGCAGCTGAGACAAGGGAAAGTGCCGAATTGAGGATTGTTGATGAATCTTTGCTGAGGAACATTCGTGGCTGAGCCTATTTCGGCCCAAATAAGTTTAGTCCTTCGGTTTGGTGATTTTTATAACAAATTAGTGGTGGATTTTGAAATTCTTCGATCTGGGGGTAGGAAAGTCCAAGGAGGGGCCAGTGCTGAAGGACAATCTAAATAAGTAGGGGTGAGAAAGGGTGGTACGTATTGATGAAAGGGATGCGATCTTGTTGATCTCGCGATTTTTTTGAGGTTGTTGTGATTTTGGCAGCTATCTTGCATGGGTAACCTCTGTGCACGAATTTATTACTCATCTCTTCATGCCTAATGGTTCTGGTATAACAGCAGACTGACTGTATCCAACTGGAAAACAGATAAACATTGAGGAGGATGAAGCTGGTGATAACGTGATAACCCTTTTATGTTCAGTGAGGAAGAGATATATTTCTTCAGATATGAGAGCTACGTCATATGCTCTGATATGTGCTCGCAGCAGCCAAGTACAGTATGTGTAACACAGCTCTTGTCAGCTTACACACAGGTCTCGAGAGTTGTATGTCTCCAGTCTTCAGCATCTACGAACATGTGACTAGAACAGCTCGGCAGTTTGAATTATACCAGGAATGCCATTTTATCTCATTATCGGAGAACCCATTTAACTTTTTTAATTGTTCTTTGATATACAGTTGTTACATATGAAAAGTTATATTTTAAACAGTGTCATGTAGGGTACATATAACTTTTTGATTTTGTTTTAATGCCTCTTCCTGCAGTGGGGAAATGGTAGGAAACAGTAGTTCTGTCATAGTTTTTTTTTACATTTTAGGCATTTTCAGTTTGCTTTTACCATTTGACAGAAACAACAAATTCCCATTTTTCTGTGGGTTTAGTAGGATTAATACAATCACAAGTGTATATACTGTATTTTTCGGACCATAAGACACACTTTTTTCGCCCCAAATGTTGGGGGAAAGTGGAGGGTGCGTATTATGGTCTGACTATAGGGCTGCGGCCGGGAATGAGGGTGCTGCGGTGGAGTGGGCCATCGGGGGCACGAGCAGGCTGTGGCAGCGCCTGCCGTGACCACGTGGGCCCGCTCATTACATATGCATGCCCATCATCCTGCCCATCATCTCTCAGCACAGAAGTCGGCGCTGACAGGTGGGCGGGATGATGGGTGGGGGGTGCGCGCATAATTAACAGTCGGCCGTGATCACCCCTGGCAACTACAGCCTGGAGTGATCATGTGCGGCTGTATTCACTGCTCCCCGCGCATCATCATCAGTGCGGAGGGCAGTGAATATGTACGGTACACTCACCGGTCACTTCCGTGCAGCTTTGCGATGTACTCCTGTCTGCCGGTCAGCTGATCTGTGCATAGAGCGGTGAGCACAGCGATGACATCATTGCTGTGCGCGCGGCTAGTCACGCAGGTCAGCTGACCGGCAGACAGGAGGACGAGCGGTGCTGCAGGGAAGTGACCGTGACTGCTCCACACAGATCAGCGGTGCTGCTGCTGCCACAGACAGGGGAAGGAGCGATGCTGCATGGAGCGAGGAAAGGTGAGTATAAACGTTTATTTTTTTTTGTGTGATACAGGATACAGGCTATATAGCAGGATAGGGGTATATAGCAGGATAAGGGCATATACTAGGATGCCAGTATATATCAGGATGGCAGTATATATCAGGATGGCAGTATATATCAGGATGGGGGCATGTAGCAGGATGGGGGTATATAGCAGGATGGGGTATATAGCAGGATGGGGTATATAGCAGGATAAGGGCATATACAAGGATGGCAGTATATATCAGGAGGGGGGCATATAGCAGGATGGGGGCATATAGCAGGATGCCGGTATATAACAGGATAAGGGCTTATACCAGGATGGGGTACATATACAAGGCAGTAGGATCATTACCAGGATGGAGTACCTTAGTAGAGAATTTGAGGACATTACCCCCATAACAGTGTTAGCAGCAGATCCTCGCCCCATAACAGTGTGTCATGACTACATTTTTTGCTTAAAATTTTATTTTCCTATTTTCCTCCTCTAAATCCAGGGTGCGTCTTATGGTCCGGTGCGTCTTATAGTCCGAAAAATATGGTAGTTTTTATGCTTTACTACTTATAGACAAGAAAAGTATGTATAATTAGATTTTTCAATACAAAGAAATAAATATAGAAATATATGTATAAAGTGAAAGACATAGTTACACAATAATGTAAATGTGAAAGTATTGCACATTGTGGGGTGTGCTCAAACCTGCAATCTGAGTTCATTCAGTTCAAGCCACATGCCTGAGTATGTCTTCAGCTTTTTCTTTAGGCCGCTTTACACGTTACGATATATCTAACGATATGTCGTCGGGGTCACGTCATTTGTGACGCACATCCGACAACGTTTGACATATCGTAGCGTGTGACAGCTACGAGCGACTGTCAACGAGCAAAAATACTCACGTTATCGTTGCTTGTTGACATGTTGTTCATTTTCAAAAAATCAAATGTCCTTCTGTGCACCGGTTGTTCATTGTTCCCAAGGCAGCACACATCGCTCCGTGTGATACCCCGGGAGCGATGAACTGCAGCTTACCTGCATCCCGCCGGCAATGCGTAAGGAAGGAGGTGGGTGGGATGTTTACATCCCGCTCATCTCTGCCCCTCCGCTTCTATTGGCCGGCCGCTGTGTGACATAGCTGTGACGCTGAACGTCCCTCCCCCTTCAGGAAGTAGATGTTCACCGCCCACAGCGAGGTCGCTTGGAAGGAAAGTACGTGTGACGGGGGTTTACAACTTTGTGCGACACAGGCAACAAATTGCCCATAAAGCACAAACGATGGGGGCGGGTGTGATCGCTCATGCGAACGCACGATAACTCGTAGCATGTAATGCAGTCTTTTCTCTTTGTAGGACTTCAAACCCCTAAAGGTAGTCAGAAAGATTTGCATAGACCCATCAAAGACTGTGTTCTTAAAAGCTGAAGGGCAGTACTGCAATCTAAACTTACCAGATTGGAAGCAGATGGAAATCATCTACCATGTTGTAGTGTATAACCCTGGTGGTGTCTAGCACTGTAGTCCAATGGGGAATGTTTGTTTTTAATTAAGGTGTCCACCACTTGGCAGATATCCTAATCGAACTTAAACAGGTTCTATCATAGCTAAAGGGATACATCATGTGACAAATACAGTTTGCAACAAAACTGATGGTGGTAAATTTCTTAGGCCTCTGCCACACTCACGTGAAAATCACACACGTGCCGAGAGACACGTATTTCCCCTGCGTGTTGCGTGCAGGTAAGTATGTGTCTCTGGTACGTGCGGGCCACGTGTGTGCTACGTGTGCTATCCGCGATAGCACACGTAGATCCGGTAATTTACATACTCACCTGGTCCTTCCTGCTGTCCGCGCTGCTGTCCGTGGTGCTGATCTTCGGTCTCCAGCCCTCCCGTCTCCCCGCTGCTTCTGCTGCCAGGCAGTGAAGTGAATATTCAATGAGAATAATGAGCGGCGGTCAGCAGCAAGAGGCAGCAGCGGCAGAGACAGGAGGGCTGGAGAAGGTGAGTTAATGTTTTGTTTTTTTTCACTGACACGTGTGTTTTTTCCGGCGCGTGTCACACGGAACCGCATCCACACCACACCCGTGTGGTACGGGTGCGGGCCGTGTGACACCCGTGCTGCAGGAGAAAACACTGACATGTCAGCGCTTTGAAAAACGCACACACGTACAAACGCACATGGACACACGTGTGATTTTACGTGTGTGTGCCTGCTATAATAGGGTAGCATTGCTTAACGTGTCTCAGTGCCGCCGGTACGTTTAAAAAATGGCAAACACGTGCCGGCGGCACGGATGTGTGTCGCAGGCCTTATGGATAGTGATTCTGGTGATATGTACATGTTCTGATGATGGTTCTGGTGTCCTATTCTTTAACCAATGGTTTTGGAAAAGTATTCTGTTGTGAATACATTTTCCAGTTTGGGGCTCCCTCTTGTGGTCAGTGCTGGCGGTGCAGTTGATGTGTGGAATGAAAGCCACACACCTGTGGAGGACTGGCAATCAGGTATTTCAGATTGGACTATAAAACTGAGCAGTTTTCTCCTGTTACTTGCCAGTGCTCAATGGATATCCTGTGTGTTAAGTACATTCTGAAACCAGCCCTGCTCACTACCAGAACTCCTCTCAGATAAGTGGTCTTGTACTTCTGCTTATTGTTTCCACTTTCTTGGTGTTTTTTCTGCTTTGATACTAATGCTTGATTCCTATTTTGTCTGTGTGGAGTTCTTGGTGGAATTGGATCCTTCCCTGCTGGGAGTGTCTGTATGCTTAACTCCATGATTCTGCAATGTGTTTTGTCATGCTTGGTATTAATTCAGTCCCTCATCTATATTAATGTTTTTGGATTCCAGTAACAGTGTGCTGATATAGTGGGGGAGAGGTTTTGTGACCTCAGGGTTTTTCCATATCAGGCGTGCTGGTATTTATTAGGGTTTTTACGGCTGCAGACAATGCTCCTTCCTATCCTTTCCTATAAAGATAGTTTGGGCCTCACCTTTGCTGAATCTGTTTTTCTAGCTTTGAATTGTGTTTTCCTATAGCACTGTAGTCTTTACATGTGGGGGCTATCTATATTTTTGGGAATTGCTCCGAGGCAGATTAGCTTTCTTATTTCTCTATCTGTAAGAATATTTAGTTAGCTGTGTCGAGACGACTAGGTCATCGTAGGCTCGTCCCACGACTACTTCTAGTTGTGTGTCAGGATTAGGTCTGCAGTCCGTTAAGGATCCAGCCACTCTGTTACCTTTTGGGTTTCCACATTTTTTGATCCTCCTCGGTCCCTGAATCATAACAGTATTCATGTAGTGATGACTGGTCTGGTGCTGTATACATGTAAAATTGATGACTAGTAATTTATTCATGTAGAGATGATTGCTTCTGCTGTATATTCATCACCACAACCATCATCACTACATGAATACAAAATCAAAATCATCATCAGTATATAAATAGGACACCAGAGCCATCAATTTGGTTACAGCGTAACCAAATTTAACCCCTTCAGCCCCCGGGCACTTTCCGTTTTTGCGTTTTTGTTTTTTGCTCCCCTTCTTCCGAGAGGCGTAACTTTTTTATTTTTCCATCAATCTTGCCATATGAGGGCTTGTTTTTTGCGGGACGAGTTGTACTTTTAAATGAAACCATAAGTTTTACCATATAGTGTACTGGAAAACGGCAAAAAAATTCCAAGTGCGCAAAAATTGCAAAAAAAGTGGGATTGTACAATAGGTTTTGGGATATTTTATTCACCGTGTTCACTATATGGTAAAACTGATGTGTGGGTATGATGCCTCAGGTCGGTGCGAGTTTATAGACACCAAACATGTTTAGGTTTACTTGTATCTAAGGGGTTAAAAAAAATTCACAAGCTTGTCCGAAAAACGTGGCGCACGTTTTGCGCCATTTTCCAAAACCCGTAGTGTTCTCATTTTTCAGGATCTGAGGCTCAGTGATGGTTTATTTTTTGCGTCTCGACCTGACGTTCTTAACGGTACCATTTTTGCGCCGATGCTACGTTTTGATCGCCTGTTATTGCATTTTGCGCAAAATTTGCGGCGACCAAAAAACGTAATTTTGGCGTTTGGAATTTTTTTGCCGCTACGCCGTTTACTGATCAGATTTATTGATTTTATATTTTGATAGATCGGGCATTTCTGAACGTGGCGATACCAAATATGTGTGTATTTTTTATTTTTTTAACCCTTTAATTTTCAATGGGGTGAAAGGGGGGTGATTTGAACTTTTAGGTTTTTTTATTTTTTTTTAATTTTTTAAAACTTTTTTTTTTACTTTTTTTTTTATTTTACTAGTCCCCCTAGGGGGCTATTGCGATCAGCAATCTGATCGCTTTGCACTATCTGCAGATCTCAGCTACAGAGCTGAGAACTGCAGATTTGCTGCTTCACTTTCAATGCCGGCTGTATTCCGGCATTGAGAGGAAGTGACTCATGTTAGCCACAGGCGTCATCACATGACCCTGTGCTACCATGGCAACCGCCGAAAGTCACGTGATCATGTCACGTGACTTCCGGCGGGGGCGGGGTAAGTCACTGTCATGGCGGCGCCCATATACATATCGCTGCCAAGACTTTGGCAGCGAAATGTAAGGGGTTAATGGCCGCGGGTGGAAGCGATTCCACCCGCGGCTAGCAGGCACACATATCAGCTGTTGATAACAGCTGATATGTGCGCGTCTCGCCGCCGCCTGCCGGCGGCAGGGGGCGGGGCTTACTGGCACACGATCCATGATGTATCTAGTATGTCATGGGTCGTTAAGGGGTTAAATTTTATTTTATTAAAATTAAAAATTTTATTTCCTAAATTAATAGTACATATGAAAATAATCAACTTTGTAATATATCTAATCAGAGAAATATACTTATTTCTCTGCCAAAATGGATCAGTCATTATCAAAATTCACAATTTTGAGGTAAAAATCTGTATGTAGTGTTGACTTTCCCAATAAAGGTCCAGTCACACTAAGCAACTTACCAGCGATCCCAACAACGATAGGGATTGCTGGTAAGTTGCTAGGAGGTTGCTGGTGAGCTGTCACACTGCGACGCTCCAGCGATCCCACCAGCAACCTGACCTGGCAGGGATCGCTGGAGCGTGGCTACACGAGTTGCTGGTGAGCTCACCAGCAACCAGTGACCAGCCCCCAGTCTCCTAGTTACAGCACACATCAGGTTAATTAACCCGATGTGTGCTGCAGCTAAATGTGCACAGAGCAGGGAGCAGCGCACACTGCTTAGTGCTGGCTCCTTGCTCTCCTAGTTACAGCACACATCGGGTTAATTGCCTGATGTGTGCTGCAGCTAAATGTGCACAGAGCAGGGAGCAGCGCACACTGCTTAGTGCTGGCTCCTTGCTCTCCTAGTTACAGCACACATCGGGTTAATTACCTGATGTGTGCTGCAGCTACATGTGCACAGAGCAGGAGCCGGCAGCACAGGCAGTGAGAGCAGGAGACTGGTATCAAAGGTAAATATCGGGTAACCAAGGACAGGGCTTCTTGGTTACCCGATGTTTACATTAGTTACCAGCCTCAGCAGAAGCTGGCTCCCTGCTCACTGCACATTAGTTGTTGCTGTCTCGCTGTCACACACAGCGATCTGTGCTTCACAGCAGGACAGCAACAACTAAAAAATGGCCCAGGACATTCAGCAACAACCAACGACCTCACAGCAGGGGCCAGGTTGTTGCTGGATGTCACACACAGCAACATCGCTAGCAACGTCACAAAAGTTGTTCGTTACCAGCGATGTTGCTAGCGATGTTGCTTAGTGTGACGGGGCCTTTACTGACAGAGGAGATAGCAGTTGTTACTGATAAGATTCTATCTAGATAGAAGAGAGAGGAGGAGGAGGGAGGAGCACTCTAGGTCCTACCTCCTCTGGTCTAAATAGAAATATATCCATAGCAATTGCTATCTCCTATATTAGTTATGGGAAGGTCTGCCTTCACTGAATACAGATTTTTACCTCAGAATTGAGAATTTTGACAGTGACTGGTAAATTTTGACAGAGAATGAAGCAAATTTGTGTGATAAGATACATTACAGTTTCTTATTGATTTATAAAGTAAAAATTAAAACAATGGTTAGTCTTTAAATATGGCACTAGAACCACCATCAGTACATAAATATGACACCAGAACCAATGTCAGTAAATAAATAAGTACATTACTGTAATGTGCAACCATGAGAATACATCATGAGAACCATTGTCAGTAAATAAAGACAACACTAGTACCATTATCAGTACATGTATATGTGGCGCCCGTGCGGCTTCAGGCGCCACAGGGTACTGCACCTCACCCAAGGTGCAGTATTCATCTCAGATATGGAGGGGATCACCGCCGATAAACAACCACCACAACACATCCAACACATGACACGGGAGCTGTGTCACTGGGACTGGGCCAGGGTAGGTGCCGGGGGCAACCATCACGAGGTATGGGACCTCTTGCCCACTTGTCCAGAAACCCGGGAGGTGGGCCACCTGCAGGGTAAGTGAGGAGTCATCTCACACAGCATTTGGTTAGCTCCAGGCGCAGCAAGCGTCAGGTCACATTCAGGAGGAGACAACAGTGAGAAGTGACAAGTACAGACAGGGGCACGTGGTCCGGAGCTGGAGGCTTGACCCGGGTTCTGAGAAAGAAGGGGGATCCCAGGGTTCACGGGTAGTGCAGCAGGCACCCGTGACCCATTCCACAGCCCAGGAGTTGGGGTGGATGGAAGACCACTGAAAAGGACACACAGAAGGAAATACCGGCCTTGACCTCTGAACTGTCCGGGATCGGCTGGAGCCCAGCACAGCGGGACACGGCACTACAAAGGCGGTGTGACTTCAGTGAGTAAAAGAACTTGAACTGCACCCTCTGTGTCATCCCATCATTGCCGGTGCTCCCATCATCGCGCCCCTGCACCATAGGCGACTACCACCACCAACATCCTCCCTGGGGCCTAGCTCTGCCTGTGGAGAGCTGCAATTCTTGAGCTGCGTCACCATCAGCCCCAGCAGAGAGACTTCCCGCAGCGGCGGCTACTAACTGGTCGCATACCACAGGTGGCGTCACAAATAACTACTCCTATCATCCCCACCCCCATCTTTATTGACACCGATAGGGTCACGAAACCGGGCCTGGCCACTGTGACAACCCGAACCGACACCGGCTCGGTGACGAGTAACCCCTGAGACCCCGTGGGCACGTCAACTTGGCGTCATGAACAGGATTTTGTGCCCGCAACCACGGGTACTGTGCGCCTATGAATCGCATTTGTAAAAACAACAGCCGCCATTAACCATGTGTCGCGCGGGAAACAAGGGAGCATGCCATTGTGGGCGGAACCCAGCAAAGCACGCAAAGCGAAGCCCACCACCAGAGCGACTGAGTTAACCCCAGACTCTACAGGAACTGACCAAAAGTATACTGCCCTAACCAAGGTAATACAATCTCAGCAGGGTGCCCGGCGACTGGCAACCATCGAGCTGGACTCCTGTGCTGATAACGTCCCAGGGTGACAGCATGGAAGAAGCCCGCTGCCCCAAGTCCCTGACTGCTATGATACCAACAGGCAGCCGATTTGCCACAAAGCGGGGCACTATGCCCAAGGTTGCCCTTCAAGTGGACAGAACCTGGGGGCAGGAGCCAGCTCTCAGGTGCAAGAGAACAAGGCTATGTAAGAAGTAAAGTATATGAAGGTGTAAATAGTTGACCGGTTTGACAGCGTTTATTGAAGGTACTGATAGTTTTTTTCTCTCTATGCCTAATAATGGACATCTAGGTCACTGGGCTACCTTGTATGTGATTAGCTCCTGTTGTGCACCCTACCAGAATTATCCTGACCCAAAAACCTGTCATGCGTGCTGAAGAAGTGAAGCAGGGTCTGGAATGCTCTGAGCACGCCAAGAGCATAGGTTAGGGGTTCAAGGCAGGTCCCCCATATTGTTGTTGCTGCTAAATTGTTTGCACTTGGTCAGAGGAATGCAAGGTGCAAAATTGAAGGTTTTGTCAAAGAAAAGTTTTATGCAAAGTGAAAATTTTATGCCAAGGGAATGTTTATTGCCCAAAGTGAATGTTTTGTGCTGAAAATGCGTTTTATCGTGTCAAAGATTTTTCATGTCATACTGTGAAAGTTTGCAACATTCAAGGAACCATGTCCCCCCCATAAAAGGGAAGAATGTTATTATTTTACAGCATAACCAAATTTTGCAGTTATCCACTGTATTGTTTTGTTTACAGCCCGTGGATGTGCTGTGGGGGTATGTGGTGCCCTTGCGGGGTCACAAAACCGGGCCTGGCCGCTGTGTCAACCCAAACCGATACCGGCCTGGTGACGAGTAACCCCCGAGACCACATGGGCACATCATATACATGCCCATAACTCCCATCAGTACATGAATACATAACTAGAGCCACAATCAGTAGTAACAATGGTAAGGAGATGCTGGAAATTTTTCTTATCCGTCATTATCAGAATGAGGATCAGACAGGAACCATAGTACTGATGAGACGTAGTCAGTATCAACAATTAAACATACTGACAAGCAAAAGGGTAACAATATTTCAAACTTTTTACTTTCAGGCTCCATATCTCATCATCCACTACAGTTTCGAATGTGAAACTACCTTTATTTTGTAGACAATCAGTTTTGCTATCTCATACATAAATTTGACTTGCCACCATTTAGCATATGATTAGTTATTGTCATTGTTACTGTTTTGTTAATAAAAATATAAATTTGAATTTTTATCATTTTGTTAGTATTTTGTAAATCCACCTTTGATTTTCAAAACTGCCTGAATCCTCCAGGGGAATTCCCTGAATCAGATTCAAGCATGACTCTGATTCTAGGTCCCTTCTATGTGTTCCAAATGTTGGTGGATAGTGGTCAACTCACTTGGGTAATTGTACAGCTTTTTATACAATTCTACCCACAAGTATTCGATTGGGTTGATGTCTGGGGACTGTGGGGGTAAATCCAGCACCTCAAATTCATTGTCATTGAACCATTTCTTCACCAATATCGTTATATGCTTGACATCATGGTCCTGTTGGATCACTATGTTGTCTTTTTCATACCCATACTACTCAAGTGTGCAGAAGTAACTCGTCTTGTAAGGTACTCACATATAGCTCAGCATTGAGACCATCATCGATCCTGGTCAAGTATCCAATGCATTTGGCTGTGAAACAACCCCATTTCATTAGGTTTCCTCCGTTAAACTTGACAGTTCCTTCAATTTCTCTACCCGTTAGCCCTTTTTCCCTTGCTTCTTCTAGACCCATTTGCACCATCAGAGCCTAGTCTATTGACTTTTGGCTCATCGCTCTCACATGATGTAACTTTGACGATTTTCTTGGCCGATAGACTGCTATTGATCAGCTGGGTGATGCTCTTATTCTTTTTTGGGGAAATTGTCTTCATTATTGCTACTTGATTCAAATCAGTGACCTCTTGCTTGGGTATCAACCTTATAACACACTGAGCTATTAGGGAATGTGAGAACAGGTTGTAATTTGTAGTATCCAGGAAGAAAAAGATTATTCCACCACAATGAGCAAAACAGTAACAATGCAGTGACATGACAAGAATCTGCAAAACTATATGCTAACAGTAGCAAGTCAAATTTATGTATGAGATAACAAAGATAGTTGTCTAAAAAGTTAAGGTAGTCTAATGTTGAAGCTGTAGTGGATGATGAGATATGGAGCCTGAAAGTCAAAAGTTCAAAATAATGTTACTATTTTGCTCATCAGTGTACATCCAGTTACCTTATAGGTGATATCTTCTCTGATAGAGTCGATATTTACATCTCCATCTTGTCCAGATGCTATAATGACTATTCATATCCACATCTCTTCTCTGCAGACATCCCTCTTCTTTGTTCTTCAGCAGCACATCTCCACACGGTGCCCTTAAAAATAAGAATAAAGAGTAAAAAAATAAAAGCCCTCTGCATAAAAATGTTTGTCCATATTATGACCTAAATAAGCCTCTTATGGTACATAACTTCTAAACTGTCTGCCCTTACTCACTATATCCCCACACTGTCCTCCCACCCTGCTGACAGTGTACACAGTATACAGTCATGGCCAAAAGTTTTGAGAATGCTACAAATATTAATTTTTACAAAGTCTACTGCTTAAGTTTTTCTAATGGCAATTTGCATATACTCCAGAATGTCATAAAGAGTGATCAGCTTAACAGCAATTACTTGCAAAGTCAATATTGGCTAAGAAAATGAACTTTAACCCCCAAAACACATTTCAACATCATTGCATTCCTGCCTTAAAAGCAGCAGCTAACATTGTTTTAGTGATTGTTCCATTAACACAGGTGTGGGTGTTGATAAGGACAGGGCTGACGATCAATCAGTCATGATTAAGAAAGAATGACACCACTGGACACTTTAAAAGGAGGCTGGTGCTTGGTATCATTGTTTCTCTTCAGTTAACCATGGTTATCTCTAAAGAAACATGTGCAGCCATCATTGCTCTGCACAAAAATGGCCAAACAGGGAAGAGTATCGCAGCTACAAAGATTGCACCTCAGTCAACAATCTATCGCATCATCAAGAACTTCAAGGAGAGAGCTTCCATTGTTGCCAAAAAGGCTCCTGGGCGCCCAAGAAGGATGAGCAAACGCTAGGACCGTATCTTAAAACTGTTTCAGCTGCGGGATCGCACTACCAGCAGTGCCGAGCTAGCTCAGCAATGGCAGCAGGCTGGTGTGAGTGCTTCTGCACGCACTGTGAGGCGGAGACTCTTTGAGCAAGGCCTGGTTTCAAGGAGGGCAGCAAAGAAGCCACTTCTCCCCAGAAAAAACATCAGGGACCGACTGATATTCTGCAAAAGGTACAGGGAGTGGACTGCTGAGGACTGGGGTAAAGTCATTTTCTCAGATGAATCCCCTTTTCGATTGTTTGGAACATCTGGAAAACAGCTTATTATGAGAAGAAGAGGTGAGCGCTACCATCACTCTTGTCTCATGCCAACTGTTAAGCATCCTGAAACGATTCATGTGTGGGGTTGCTTCTCAGCCAAGGGAATCGGCTCACTCACAGTCTTGCCTAAAAACACAGCCATTAATAAAGAATGGTACCAGAATGTCCTCCAAGAGCAACTTCTCCCAACTGTCCAAGAGCAGTTTGGCGCCCAACAATGTCTTTTCCAGCATGATGGAGCACCTTTCCAAAAAGCAAAGGTGATCACTAAATGGCTCATGGAACAAAACATAGAGATTTTGGGTCCATGGCCTGGAAACTCCCCAGATCTTAATCCCATTAAGAACTTGTGGGCAATCATCAAGAGACGGGTGGACAAACAAAAACCAACAAATTCTGGCAAAATGCAATCATTGCTTATGCAAGAATGGACAGCTATCAGTCAGGATTTGGTCCAGAAGTTGATTGAGAGCATGCCAGGGAGAATTGCAGAGGTCCTGAAGAAGAAGGGTCAACACTGCAAATATTGACTTGCTGCATTAACTCATTCTAACTGTCAATATAACCTTTTGGTACTCATAATATGATTGCAATTATATTTCTGTATGAGATGTAAACATCAGACAAACACAATTAAAAACCAGAGGGCAACAGATCATGTGAAAATATAATTTTGGTGTCATTCTCAAAACTTTTGTCCATGACTGTTGTCACCAAAGCGCTCTTTACAGTAAGATGTCTTTGCAGCCCCTGTGTAATGCCCCCCACAGCCCCATACACAGTATGACATCTCCACAGCCCCCAGTATATTGTCCCTCATAGCCCTCTATACAGTATGATGGCCCTTACAGCCCCTGTACAGTATAATGTCTCCACAGTCCCCAGTAATGTCAACACGCAGCTTGCAATATTGCTTTACCCATAGCTTTCTATGAAGTATGATGACCCCCACGTATTCAATTTAGTATAATGTGTCCACAGCCCAGTTACAATGTCCACAATTAGTGATGAGCGAGCACTTAAAAGCTTGGGTGATTGTTACTTGAGCCAAGCAATTTGTAATGCTTGTCTTGAGTAATGAGCATAATGGAAGTGAATGGAAAACTCAAGATTAATTCTGGAAGACCCCCCTTAGGTCTTCTGTGAGGCCTACCGGGAGGCAGAAGAAATCGACATGGAAAAAGAGACTGAAGGGAGGCAGTAGAAATCTGAAGAGATAGAGAGAGAGAACAAAATCTCAAAATTAATTGTATTAAATACTCTGTGCTGCGCATGTAACCAGCACATTTTAGCTTGTGACCTACTACAATAGCTCTACATTCATTTCCTGAAATACTCTGTGCTGCAAGTGGAATCAACACTTCCCAGCTTGCAATCTACTAAAAAATCTTGACATTATTTTCCTGAAATACTCTGTGCTGCAGGTGAAACCAGAATTTTCCAATTTGTGACCTAGTACAATATCTCGACATTCAGTTCATGAAATACTCTGTGCTGCTGGAACACAATTCTCCTTCCACTGTCTAACTCTCATTCTGTGACCAGCCACAAGATTATCATACCCCTGAAATACTCCATGATGCAGGTGGAAGCTGTACCTTCTAGCCTGTGACCTTCTACAACATCTTGACATTCCTAACCTGAAAACCTCTGTGCTACCATGGGGCTCAGCATTATTCACAGTGTAACGCACAATCTGTGACCTATCACAACAGTAGAATACTCTGTGACTCTGACCTCCTATAAGAGTGTGAAGTTCCTCTCCTGAAATGCTCTGTGCTGCTAGGAGCCCACACGTTACTCTTTTCATTGTATAGACCCAGCATAATACTGCCATATAGTAACGAGATTGCATTACTTAAAATAGAGAAAAACCAGCTCACCCACAATAGAGACCACAGAATGCCTGATCGGTGCACGGATAGAAAAACAGGATCCCTCTGCAGCGAAACGTAGTATTAGAAAGATTCCAGCATCCAGATCAAATAGATTTTCTTTAAAAAATAGTTTTCCTTTATTCCAAATTCAGTTAAAAGCAATAATATCCTTCATCATGATGAAGAACGCATCATATAGGCGTGTTACATTGGACGCGTTTCGGACAAAAAACCCTGTCCTTAATCTAAGACAACCATTATTTTTTAAAGAAAATCTATTTGATCATAATGAGATTGCATTGTATAGACCCAGCATAATACAGCCATATAGTAACGAGATTGCATTCTATAGACTCAGTGTAATACTGCCATATAGTAACGGGAATGTTTTATACAGAACTAGCATAATACCGACATATAGTAACCACATTACATTGTATAGACCCAACATAATAGTATCATTTCCATTACTTACATCCGTCTCTACTCTGCTATATCTAACCGTCTCACTCAGATGTAGTAGAGTTGAGATGGTCAGATTTAGCAGAGCAGAGATGTTCAGGTGTAGTGAGCAGAGATAGTCAGAGATGCTACATTTGTCTCTGCTCTGGTAAATCTGTCCCTCTCACTCAGATATAGCAGAGCTGAGATAGTAAGAGATACTGTATATGTCTCTGCTCTGGTCTTGAATAGTAATGAGCTGCATAAATAGTTTTAGTGTAAGAAAAATATAGCACTTAAAGGGTAATTTTTTTTGAGGATGGCCATATACTATAAATGTTGGAATCAACCAACAAATGCGCCGGGGCACTTTAAGAATTCAGATTGATTTACAATATGATATATACAATGCAGTTTAGATTCCGGCTGTTCATAGTGACTCATCTGTTTTGTCAGTTTTCCTTTATGAGAACAAAAGCTAGGTGAGTCTTTCTGAAGACTTGTTGCACTTACCCTTGTATTCTGGCTATAAAACACAAGCTGACATCTGACATAATTGGAAAAGTTTCTTTACAACTGCAATAATGAGAAGATGCTGGAACAAACCAGATGAAATCTGCTTGCTCAATTCATTATGCTATAGGGCTTGGATGGGATGTTGTAAGAATTGGGCAAGAATTGTGTATGGCCACCCGCTCTTCCTTAAAGGGGTCTTTCACTTTAACTTTTTTGTGTCGTCTTGCTCTATTAGAAAAATAATAAAATCGGAGTTACTTATTTTCATAGGTATAGAGAATGTTTCTGCTATTGCTCTGTCTACGTTCACAGGCTGCAGTGATAATGTCACATGTGATCACTTTAGCCAATCACAGAGCTTAGCAGCTTGTGCCATCTACCTTGGCGTGACTGCGGAGTTCAGTGATTGGCTCCAGCAGTCACATGTTTTATCCAGGACATCATGGCTGCCGCCTGCTAACAAAGACCATAGCAGTAGCAAAGAGGAATTGCTGGTCCTGAGGAGGATAAGTAACCCTGATTGTGATGGTGGGAAATGGGGGGAGGTGTATCCTGTTGTGTAGATTCATATTTTAAGCTTGGTTCACTGTCCACTATTTGTACTGCTTGTGTGTACATTGTATTGTCTGTAGGTAATCACCCCCTCTGTAGTGTTCATGTCCCTAAGTTTGGGGGAAGGGGCCTGGGATCGACCTACACAGTGCGCACACATCAGGCACATTACACAAGCACTGTGCACACATCAGACACATCACAAAAGCACAGCGCACACATCAGACACATCACAAAAGCACAGCGCACACATCAGACACATCACACAAGCACAGCGCACACATCAGACACATCACACAAGCACAGCTCACACATCAGACACATCACACAAGCACATCGCACACAACAGTCATATCACACAAGCATAGCACACACATTCAACACGTCACACAAGCATAGCACACAGATCAGTCACATCACACAAGCACAGTACACACATCAGACATCACCCAAGCACAGTGAACACATCAGACACATCACACAAGCACAGCGCACACATCAGACACATCACACAAGCACAGCGCACACATCAGACACAAGCACAGCGCAAACATCAGACACATCACACAAGCACAGCGCGAAAATTCAACACATCACACAAGGATAGCACACACATCGGGCACATCAAACAAGCACTGTGCACACATTCAACACATTACACAAGCACAGTGCATACATCAGACACATCACACAAGGACAACACACATCAGACACATCACACAAGCACATTGAACACGTCCCATTAATACAGTGCACACTTTCTACATATCACACAAGCAGAACCCAAACATGAGAGATATATCAAGCACAGCGCACACATCACATATGTAAAGTGCACGTACTATAAACATTACACCATGTAGCACCAGCTTCCTTGTCACTGTACTCTGTCTTCTGTCCCCCTGCATGGCCATCCTCATGCTGTGTGGTCCTCTGCTCACCTGCATGGCCGCCCATGTATTGTGTAGTCTTCTGCTGCACTCTCGCATAGCTATCCTCATGCTGTGTGATCCTCTGCTCACCCACATGGCCTTCCACGTGTTGCGTGGTCATATGCTTTTCCCCTCCCCCCATAGATGCCATTGTGTGTGTTGGGCTCCAGCAACAATCAAGTTCCCAGGTCCTGTGCATGCTGGGCGGGGTTTCCTGATATTCAGCCTGGGGGGAGAAGGGGGGAAGTGCATGTGTCGCGGGCGGGGAGGAGGGTGTCAGCACACTGCGCTCACCCCTTCTGCTCGGGTCCGGCAGTTGCTCCTGGTGGCTCGAGCTGCGGGCCGGATCCCGGGGTGTCTCGAGCGGCACTCCTCGCCCGTGAGTGAAAGGGGGGTGTTTGTTGGGGTTATAGTTCGTGACGCCACCCACGGTTGTGGTGATTGCACCACCGCTGCTCGGTGTGGGGGTCCCGGGGATGGTGATGGGAGCAGCCAGGTGTTGTGTTGCCCCTCCGTGGGTAGGGGTTGTTGATCCCGGGGCCCGGTGGAGAGATGTGAAGTGTAGGGCCTGGAGGGTGCAGGGACGCGGGAGCAGCGCTGTGCCTTGCGGCACTATGGTACTCACTCAGCCTGACACGGACACAGTTTGTACGGTAAACCAACGGCTGGTAGGACGGTCCCACAGACGGCTGCACCTGCACTCCCGGTAGGTGACGGTGACGTCTCTCTTCCTTGCACCTGTTTGACTGATGGTAGCGGTGGATTCCCTCCGGTTACCCGCTCCCCGACTGCAATCTGGGCCGGAGGAGCTCTACACTTTGCCCGCAGGCGCTGGCCCTGGGGAAACTGGTGCCTTGGCGGTGGCGGTGTCTCCCCGTCAATGGTCGGGCTGTTGCCGTCAATCGGGACTTTGTTGTTGGGGGATCTGCGTCCCCGTCACTGACGGATTCGGCAAATTGGGCGACTCCTAGCCTTGCCGGGGTCCGAGAGGCCCCTGCCCTGGTGCTGACTGTCCTTCGGAACACTGCTCCAGACCACCGGGCACACAGCCAACGGGGTCCTTCCAGGAACTTCCGAACTGTCCCACTCCGGACAGTCACCGCCGTCGCTGACCTTGCTGTTCTAGCCCTACACACAGCTGGGCTCTCAGGCTTTGCACTCTCTCTGCGCTGTCTCCACTTCTTGCTTTCCTCCTTCTCCACTTTCCTTTCCTTCACTTTCACTTCTTGTTTGTTTAAGCTCGTCCCTGAGCTGACTGCACTCTTGCCCTACCCGGGCTACTCTGCCTGGTTTACTTCCTGCCTCCAGAGTTCTGAGCTCCTAGGTGGGCGGAGCCAACCGCCTGGCCCACCCCCTGGTGTGCATCATCAACCTCTGGAGGGAGGCAACAAGGATTTCTGGTTAGCAGATGTGCCTACCTGGAGTGTGGGGTGTAGTGGTGTTGTTATCTGTGTCCCCTGGCTTGCCCAGGGCGACACATTCCCCCTTAGCAAAATGCAGACCGTCCGCGGGCTGCCGTCCTACACCGGTTTTATTTTTCTGTAAAAAGGGGATAACAGGGTTAAACAAAACATAAGCATTTTCAATCAACTCTTCCCAAGACGGGAGGCACATTTTACTTTTTACGTTTCAACGGTGTACGGTCACGGTTTCCGCTCTCTCCCACCCAAGCAACCTGGCCCTGATGCTGCCCCTAAAACCCAGGCAGCACCCCTTGACCCACAGTCCAGCACAAGTCACCCGAGCGGGATCTGTCCTTCCCTCCAGAGGGTAGCCACCGGTCCCTTTGGTGGCTGGGCCCTGGCCTGCTCTGCTCAGGGCCCTCCCTCCAACCTGCCTCTCCGGAGGCGGCCTTGCGGAAACGGTAACGGTACCCAACATATTTACAAGCCACTAACGTTTGTGGTTGCCCTGCAGAGTTCACGGGCTTGTCCATGGATAGTTCCCATGCATTTTAAACGGTCCCCACGGGGACAACGGTGCCGGCTCCTGCCGGTGGCAAATCACTGCAGCAAATCAGGTAACAAACTCGGGTAATCATCTTTCATCATTGCAGAATTTTCAAACACAAACACACAACACTCTTTTACATTTGCGGGCCCCTCTTACTCATAGAACGGTCTCCCTGTACCTAAGTGGGGGTCTACCTAGGTTGGAACGGGTGGACCTTCGGGGCCCGGTGTCAGTGGTGCTAGACAGTGGGGTAGAGGGAACGATCAGTTCCTCCTCCCTGCTATAGTGTGGGGCAGGCGGAGGTGCAGGGGGGCTGGGTACAGGTTCATCCCTGGGCACTGGCACTGGTTCTGGCTCACGGTTAACCGCTTCCACTACTTCTTCATCCACGGGTTGTGGGAACAGTATCACTGGAAGTATCACCGCGCCGTTCTGTGTAGGCCAGTTTGCTGGGAAGTCACCCATTACAGTGTGGATTACCTCTGCTGCCTTTTCCACTGGGGGAGGAACCGGTACTTCAGCCTCTGCTTTTAACGCTGGGGGGCATTTCTTTAGATGGTCCCGAGAAACTGTGGCCAGGGTGCCCCCTTGGTCACGACTGATCTGGTAGGTCTTCCCATTGTCCCACTCGGTGGGTTGTACAACATAAGGGACCTGCTCCCACTGATCATCCAGTTTGTGGGCTTTTCTCTTCCGTTTCAGCACCACATCTCCTGGCTGGAGAGGACCCGCAGGCGCCTTCTGGTTGAACCGGTGCTCTTGCTGTTCTCGACTTCGACTGAGGTTTTTCTCTACATACTCCTGGATTTGCCGGTACTGAGCCCTCCTCCGACTTTCCCACTCTGCTGTTGAAGGGAGTGCTTCCGGAGCCTCCAACCCCATCTCCAGATCCACCGGTAGGCGGCCAGGCCGGGCCCTCATCAAATACGCTGGGGTGCACTTCGTCGAGCTGGATGGGATATTATTGTACATGTCGACCAAGTCGGGTAACTTTTCCGGCCACATGTTCCGTTCTTCCAGCGGTAGTGTCTTGAGGAGCCCCAGGACCAAGTGATTCATTTTCACGCACATGCCGTTGGTCTGGGCGTGGTACGGAGTGGTCCGGATCTTCTTGCAGCCGTACAACTGGCAGAATTCGTGAAACACTTCTGCTTCAAAAGCCGGGCCTTGGTCAGTCAGCACCTTCTCGGGGTACCCATGGGGTCGGCAAAAATAGGCCTGGAACGCTCGGGCAGCGGTTCGACCAGTCAAGTCCTTAACGGGGACTACCACCATGAATCTTGAGTAGTGGTCTACCATGGTCAACGCGTAGGTGTACCCACTTCGGCTGGGGGTGAGTTTGACATGGTCCAGGGCGACCAGCTCCAGCGGCTGATGGGTGACTATGGGATGTAACGGTGCCCTCTGGCTAGTCTCGTCCTTTCTCCTCAGTGTACAAGGACCGCACTCTTGGCACCAGGCTTCCACCGATTCACGCATCCCACTCCAATAGAACCGCTCCCTCAACAGCATCTCCAGCTTCTTCCACCCGAAGTGGCCAGCACCATCATGGTATGCCCGCAGGACAGTAGCAACCTCAGCTTGAGGAACGATCAACTGGCATATTTTCTCATGGGTCTTTGGGTTGATCAGCTCACGGTACAGCCTCCCTTGGTGTAGGTAGAGCCGTTTTCGTTCTTTCCACAAGCGTTGGGCTTCGGCTGGAGCGGCAGGGTCTATTCCCATAGCACCTTGTTCCACCAGGGTCTTGACAAGGCGGACAGCCGGCGCTTGGTCCTGGGCGTCTTGCCACTCTTGACTGGGCCGCGGGTCCAGGTCCGCCCGTTGCTGACATACTTGTACCCTCTCAGTAGGCGGCTGGTGAAACGCAGGCAACTCAATCTCCTCGAGGTCGTCATCCTCACACCCCTCTTCTGACAAATGGGGCATCCGGGAGAGTGCATCTGCATTGATGTTGACACGACCAGCTCGGTACTTTATGGTGAAATCATAGTTGGCTAACCGGGCTACCCACCGCTGCTCCAGCGCGCCCAACTTGGCCGTGTCCAGGTGAGTTAGCGGATTGTTGTCCGTAAACGCGGTGAATTTTGCCGCCGCCAGGTAGTGGCGGAACCGCTCTGTGATAGCCCACACCAACGCCAATAGCTCGAGCTTGAAGGAGCTATAGTTCTCAGGGTTCCTTTCGGTCGGCCGGAGTTTTCGGCTGGCGTAGGCAATCACCTTCTCCTTCCCATCCTGGACCTGGGACAAGACCGCTCCTAACCCCACGTTACTGGCGTCCGTGTGGAGGATGAACGGGCGCCCATAGTCAGGGTACGCCAAGACCTCTTCTCCGGTCAAGGCCGCCTTCAACTGGCCAAAGGACTCCTCATGCTTGTCCTCCCACAACAGTGGGGCTCCAATAGGTCTACCACCTTTGGTCTGTCCCACGAGGAGATCTTGCATGGGGGCAGCCATCTTCGTGTACCCCTTTATAAAGCGCCGGTAGTACCCCACCAGACCCAGGAACTGCCTTACTTCCCTCACTGTGGTTGGTCTCGGCCAGCTCTGGATGGCAGTGATCTTCTCCGGGTCGGGGGCGACACCATCCGCACTCACCACGTGTCCTAGATACTGCACCCTGGGTTTCAGCAGATGGCACTTCGAGGGCTTCAACTTCATCCCGAACTTGGCAAGGGACGCGAACACCTCGGCCAGGTGCTCCAGATGGGCCTCATACGTCTGGGAATAAACAATCACATCATCCAAATACAGCAGGACGGTCTCGAAGTTTAAATGTCCCAGACAGCACTCCATCAATCGTTGGAAGGTCCCGGGGGCATTGCACAGCCCAAACGGCATGCTATTGAATTCGCATAGCCCCATCGGGGTGGTGAAGGCGGTCTTTTCCCAGTCTTCGGGGGCCACGGCCACTTGCCAGTATCCGCTGGTGAGGTCAAGGGTCGAGAAGTAGTTTGCAGTTCTCAGTGCAGCCAAAGATTCTTCAATACGAGGCAATGGATAGGCATCTTTATGGGTTATCTGGTTGATCTTCCGGTAGTCCACACACATCCGCATGGTACCATCCTTCTTCTTGACCAGTACCAACGGAGCGGCCCAGGGACTACAACTGTCCCGAATAACCCCTGCCTCCTTCATATTCTTCAACATATCTTTGGCACACTGATAATGTGCAGGGGGAATAGGTCTATACCTCTCTTTGATAGGGGGATTGTGAGGTAAATCCGGAGATATGACGATAAATCATGACATTCAAGTCATGTCAGGAAGCCCTCTCCTGGTGTCACTACCCCCTTCCCTTCACACAACTGGTTTAGCAACAAATCCATGGCCATGTCCTGTGATATGGAAATTAGGTGGCTTTAGGACAATGAACACAGGATGACTCCCTGCCGTCACCCTGTAGTAGGAGCTGCTAGCTAGTTAGCAAGGCTATGGAAATAGCCAGACAGAACGACTCCAGTAAAAAATGGTTCATATCTCGCAAGCCATATTTCCGATAAATATGGCAACCATAAAAATGGTGTCTCCGCATGTGGACGATGCCGGCACCCCCTTTTTATGGGAACAGGACATTGGGAAATGCCCCAGGCGTGATATCAGCCAATGGGGAACTGGCAGACAGGTCATGAGTCCCCTCGTTCTGTAGCTAAATTCATAACTGTCACAATGAGAGCATTGGCGTCTGCCTACGACGCTCCCAGGCAAAGTTATAGCCAAAATCCCCTTTGCTGGATAATTCTGATCCATGCAGGGGGAGTGGCAGTGCTTCCCTGTGAGGTCACTAAGGTAGGAGGGGACCTGGATCTGCCCAGGTTGATAACCCTACTTCGGCCATTTTCCAGCGTTCTTCTGCTCGGGGGCCTGGTTGGGAAAGACCTGTGAGGGGGTTCCTGGAAACCTGGTCTACAGCGCCCCCCTGTGGCCAGACGCAACAAGGTAACTGCTGGAACTGTGTATGCCTGTTTGTAACCCATGCTTTGATTGTAACTGTACTCTGACATAACTGTATATTCTGTAGATTCCCTATTGTATATATTGTAGTTTCTAGTGTGCTTTAGGCGATTAAATTATATAATTAATCTTGAGCTGTTCTGTTATCTCGATCTCGAATCCCACGTCTGTGTGTTCGGCTAATAGTTACCGTAAATCGGTTGGTGGCAGCGAGTTGTGCCAAGGATTATTGTGGGGAGGCCAGTGAGATTCGGGAAGATATTATATATTCCGCCCGCGGAGGTCGGGGGAATATATACCTTACTCTCACCGGGGACCCTTCAATAATCGGCATAAGTAGTATAGCGGCCTCCTTGCTTATTGTCGGGCAATTCCATAATTGGCCTGACTATAAGAGGGGCGCTAGAGAGCGCGTCACGTGCTCTGTCTGTCGGTCGGGAGGTATAAAGTAGGGGTGACCCCCCACTTGTTACCCCCCGATTGTGACGTACTGGTAGCCAGCGCGGGGGATTTCTGAGTGACCCCCCCGGTGGTTTGTGACATATTGGTGGCATAGCGGTGGGATCGAGATAATAGTGTGTGTGAGTGTGAGACCCATACTCCCAGACACTAAAGACTGCCTGCAGCAGCTGTGGCTGCTGGGGTCTTCAGACCAGCTCAACACTAGAGTGTCAGAGTGCAGATACTGTAAGGTGTGTGGAGGCATCAGGTGTCAGTTCTGTGTCAGTGACCAAAAGTCTGCAAGAATGGCTGATGGCACCAGGAGCAGAGCTATGCAACTGGCCAATGCTAAAGCAGGAGCCGAAGAGAGGGAGGACGGTGCTGTGGACAGCAATGAGGAGGTTGCCCACGAGTCCTCCAGGAGCTCGACGCCAGAAAACAGCTCTGCAGAGGACATTGCACAACCGGGCACTGCTGGACAAGATGAGGAGCAGCTCGCCCAAGGGTCCTCAACGAGCCAGATGCCAGCCCTCCGCTCTGCAATGGACAGTGAATCACCAGGCTCCGCAGCGGGCCGCAGATCACCACGTGCCATTCCACCGAGCCTGGGAGGCTCGGATAGCCTTCTTCAAATGGCTATGGCCCTACGCCAGGCTGGAGACCGGGAGGGCTACAAGGAACTCATGGCCGAGCGTGAGCGGCAAGCAGCGCGTGAAGAGCGCCAGGCAGAGCGTAACTACCAGCTGCAGCTAGCTCAGCTCCGGCCCTCATCAGCCACCCGTGACCTTCCAGACACCAAACTTCCAAAGGTCCGTGTTGAGGACTTCCCAGTGCTGGAGAAGGATGGAGACTTGGACTCTTTCTTGACTGCTTTTGAACGGACTTGCTTGCAGCATCATCTGAACAAGGACCAGTGGGCCAAATACCTGACCCCCCGTTTAAGGGGTAAGGCCCTGGATATCCTTGGGGACTTGCCTGCTGAGGCGGATCAGGGCTACGACACCATCAAGCGGGCCCTGATCCAACAGTACAACCTCACCCCGGAGTCCTACCGCAAGAAGTTCCGGACGCTGCAGAAGGGACCAAAGGACTCCTGGGCTGACCACCGGCGGGCACTTGCCCGAGCTGCCGACCACTGGACCCAAGGCCTGCAGCTTTCCACCGGACCGGAGATCCTGGACTTGTTCATCACGGAGCAACTCTTGTGGAACTGCCCTGAGGATCTCCGCCAGTTCATCCGAGACCAGAAGCCAAAGGGATCCACGGCTACAGCTGCCCTGGCAGATGACTACACCAACAATCGGGCTCCTGAGGCCAGGAGAGCAGCCACCAGCAGCACCTGGAGAGGGGGTAAGATGAACTCTGCGACTGCCCCACCTGCCCCTAGACTGCAGGGGGTGTCCCCCTCAACTCCCCTCTCCAGGCCCGTGGCAGAACCAAGACGGTGCCACCAGTGCAACCTACCTGGACACTTCAAGGCCATGTGCCCTCAGCGTCCCAAGGCCCCGGCTCCGTCCCCGTCCCAAGGGCCGCCCAAGGTGTATTGTGTGGGTGGGGGTGGTGGTAGGTCCCTGGACAGCTTCCAACCTGTCACCGTCGGCCGGTCTGTGACCATAGGACTGCGAGACAGCGCCTCGGAGGTGACTCTGGTGCGGCCTGAGATGGTGTCCCCCCAAGACTTGATCCCTGGAAAAACCCTCGCTGTCTCCGGGATTGGAGGCACTGACCCGGCGCTGCCTGTTGCTAACATTTATGTGGACTGGGGCGCAGGGCGAGGGGTGAGGGAGGTGGGGGTAACTGATCGGATCCCTGCAAATGTGCTACTTGGGACAGATTTGGGGCAAATAACCTCCCAGTTTGGCCCCGCCCCAAAGGCTGAACCTTCAGCCAGTGCTGACGTGCCTCCGGACAATGTTAATGTGTTATCTATGAATGATGTAAGGGAGGAGGGAGTGAACTCTGATATTTCTGCTTGCACAGACACCATAGACGCACACGCAGCTGCAGCTGTGACAGGGGAGGGGGTCAGAGAAAGGTGTGACAATGCCTCTACAAGTAACCAGCCTGTGAGCTGGGATCTGTTGCCCTCTGCAGGGATAAGCAGAGAGCAGGGTGCTGCAGGGGGAGGACCAGTGTGTGGGGTGGGGGCTACCACAGCAAATGTGGGGTCCCCAGAGATTTCACAGCGGGGTTCTGTTGCTGCAGGAGGGGAACAGGCAGGTGAGATTGGGGCCGGTCCAGGAGCGGAAGTGCTCCCAGGTAAGATCTCGGTGCATGGTTCCCCCACAACCGGGGTGTCAGGAAGCCAGGTAGGTCTGCCTGAACCGGCGACTTGGTCAGGAACGGAGGAGGAGCAGGCACGACCCACGGTCGCAGCGGCTGTGGCCGCTGTCACCCGCAGTGGGAGTGCTGGAAGCCAAGGGGCCTCCCGGAGGTCCGATAGCTCTTCCCCTTCTGACCAAGTGGCAGCCGAGTCAGGTGGAGGCCAGGACACAGGTCCCGGGGTACTGACTGAAGATGTGACAGTCTCGTCGATTCTGGCCACATCTAGTCAGGAGTTTCAGGCAGCGTTAGAAGCTGACGACAGCCTGAAAGCTCTAAAGGAGCAGGCGGCACAGCCTCCCTCGGACTCGGACCCGGAGCGAGTGGTCTGGGACCAAGGACGGCTGTACCGGGTCACGGTCCAGCAGGGTTCACCGGAGGCGTGGCCCAGGGACCGACAGTTGGTGGTACCCTATCCGTTCCGGACGGAGTTGTTGCGGATCGCACATGAGATTCCGATGGCCGGACACCTAGGGATCGCTAAGACCAAGGCCAGGTTAAACCAGCATTTCTACTGGCCAAAAATGGGGGCCGATGTGGCTGCCTACTGCCGTTCGTGTGAAACCTGTCAGAGAGTGGGGAAGGCGGGGCCACGCCCCAAAGCCCCACTGGTATCTCTGCCCATCATCGATGAGCCTTTCAGGAGGGTGGCTGTGGATCTGGTCGGCCCGCTGGCCATCCCCAGCAGCTCCGGGAAACGCTTCATACTGACGGTAGTGGACTATGCCACCCGGTACCCAGAAGCAGTGGCCTTGTCGTCCATTCGGGCTGACAAGGTGGCCACCGCATTGCTGGAGATTTTCTCCCGAGTGGGTTTTCCCCAGGAAATGCTCACCGACCGGGGGACCCAATTCATGTCCCAGCTGATGGAGACCCTCTGTAAGCAAGTCCAGGTGCGACATCTGGTGGCCAGCCCGTACCATCCACAGACTAATGGCCTGTGCGAGCGGTTCAATGGCACCTTAAAGCAGATGCTTAAGATGTTGGTCGGCTCCCATGGGCGTGACTGGGAGCGGTATCTCCCACACCTGTTATTTGCTTACCGGGAGGTTCCACAGGCCTCAACAGGATTCTCACCGTTTGAGCTCCTGTACGGGCGACGTGTGTGGGGCCCCCTGGCTCTGGTGAAAGAGGCTTGGGAAGGGGATTTGGCCACCCCTGGAGTGTCGGTCATCGAGTATGTCATGCGCTTCCGGGACAAAATGCAGGCCTTGACGCAACTGGTACACGACAATATGGCTCAAGCCCAGGCCGATCAGAAGCGTTGGTACGACCAGAACGCTTGTGAGAGGACCTACCAAGTGGGTCAAGAGGTGTGGGTACTGGTCCCCGTACCACAGGACAAGCTTCAGGCAGCCTGGGAAGGCCCATACCTCGTGTACCAGCAGCTCAACCCTGTGACGTACCTGGTCACCCTGGACCCTGCCCGTGGAAGGCGGAAGCCCTTCCATGTGAACATGATGAAGGCACATCATGAGCGGGAGGCATGTGCGCTCCCCGTGTGCAACCTGCCCGAGGAGGGAGAAGCGGAAACCCTCTTGGATATGCTAGCCCAGGTTAGGGCAGGCGGATCCATTGAGGATGTGGAGGTTGGCCATCAGCTCTTGGAGGACCAACGGTCCCAGCTGTGGGCCACCCTACACCCCTTCCGGGGGTTGTTTACCAACCAGCCCGGAAGGACTGACTTGGCTGTCCATCACGTGGACACTGGGGATCATCCCCCGATCCGGCGTTCAGCATATCGGGTCTCCCTGGAGGTGCAGCAACACATGCGCCAGGAGATTGACGAGATGCTGAAGCTGGGGGTGATCCAGGCATCCAACAGCGCTTGGGCCTCGCCTGTAGTTCTCGTCCCTAAGAAGGACCGAACCACTCGGTTCTGCGTGGACTACAGGGGGCTCAATGCGGTCACGGTCGCCGATGCGTACCCAATGCCACGCATCGATGACCTGCTCGATCAGTTGGCCGGGGCTCAGTACCTGACCATCATGGATCTGAGCCGGGGATATTGGCAGATCCCCCTGACTCGCAAGGCCAGGGAACGCTCTGCCTTTATTACCCCATTTGGACTGTACGAGTCCACGGTGATGCCATTCGGGATGAGGAATGCCCCTGCCACTTTCCAGCGGATGGTCAACACCCTGCTCAAGGGACTTGAAGGGTACGCGGCCGCGTACCTGGATGACATTGCCGTCTTCAGTCCCACCTGGGAGGACCACCTAGAGCATCTAGCACAGGTGCTCAGGCGGATCCACCGGGCAGGTTTGACCATCAAGCCGGGAAAGTGTCAGCTGGCCATGAGCGAGGTCCAGTACCTCGGTCACCGGGTAGGTGGGGGAACGCTGAAGCCTGAGAAAGTGGAGGCCATCGCATCCTGGCCCACCCCCAGGACCAAGAAGCAGGTGATGTCCTTCTTGGGGACCGCTGGGTACTATAGGAGGTTTGTTCCATGCTATAGTAGCCTGGCAAAGCCCTTGACGGACCTCACCAAGAAGAAGCTGCCCTCTGCAGTCGATTGGACAATGGACTGCGAGACAGCCTTCCGGGCCCTAAAGGACGCCCTGTCCAGCCCGCCCGTGCTACAGGCAGCCGACTTCACGCGGCCGTTTGTAGTACAGACCGACGCCAGTGACTTCGGCCTCGGTGCGGTGCTCAGCCAGGTGGACTCTGCGAGCCAAGAGCACCCAGTCTTGTACCTGAGCAGGAAGCTGTTACCAAGGGAAGTTGCCTATTCCACGATGGAGAAGGAGTGCCTGGCCATAGTGTGGGCCCTGCAGCGTCTGCAACCCTATCTATACGGGCGCCACTTCATCGTGGAGACGGACCACAATCCCCTCAGCTGGTTGCACACCGTCTCTGGGACGAATGGGCGATTGTTGCGATGGAGCCTTGCGCTCCAGCAATACAACTTCACCATTCGCCACAAAAGGGGCCGTGACCACGGTAACGCAGACGGGCTGTCCCGACAAGGAGAGGTCGCGGACGGGCGCACGGGGGAACACCGGAGTGTGCTGCCCCCTAGCGCCCTCAAAAGGGGGGAGGTGTGAGGTAAATCCGGAGATATGACGATAAATCATGACATTCAAGTCATGTCAGGAAGCCCTCTCCTGGTGTCACTACCCCCTTCCCTTCACACAACTGGTTTAGCAACAAATCCATGGCCATGTCCTGTGATATGGAAATTAGGTGGCTTTAGGACAATGAACACAGGATGACTCCCTGCCGTCACCCTGTAGTAGGAGCTGCTAGCTAGTTAGCAAGGCTATGGAAATAGCCAGACAGAACGACTCCAGTAAAAAATGGTTCATATCTCGCAAGCCATATTTCCGATAAATATGGCAACCATAAAAATGGTGTCTCCGCATGTGGACGATGCCGGCACCCCCTTTTTATGGGAACAGGACATTGGGAAATGCCCCAGGCGTGATATCAGCCAATGGGGAACTGGCAGACAGGTCATGAGTCCCCTCGTTCTGTAGCTAAATTCATAACTGTCACAATGAGAGCATTGGCGTCTGCCTACGACGCTCCCAGGCAAAGTTATAGCCAAAATCCCCTTTGCTGGATAATTCTGATCCATGCAGGGGGAGTGGCAGTGCTTCCCTGTGAGGTCACTAAGGTAGGAGGGGACCTGGATCTGCCCAGGTTGATAACCCTACTTCGGCCATTTTCCAGCGTTCTTCTGCTCGGGGGCCTGGTTGGGAAAGACCTGTGAGGGGGTTCCTGGAAACCTGGTCTACAGCGCCCCCCTGTGGCCAGACGCAACAAGGTAACTGCTGGAACTGTGTATGCCTGTTTGTAACCCATGCTTTGATTGTAACTGTACTCTGACATAACTGTATATTCTGTAGATTCCCTATTGTATATATTGTAGTTTCTAGTGTGCTTTAGGCGATTAAATTATATAATTAATCTTGAGCTGTTCTGTTATCTCGATCTCGAATCCCACGTCTGTGTGTTCGGCTAATAGTTACCGTAAATCGGTTGGTGGCAGCGAGTTGTGCCAAGGATTATTGTGGGGAGGCCAGTGAGATTCGGGAAGATATTATATATTCCGCCCGCGGAGGTCGGGGGAATATATACCTTACTCTCACCGGGGACCCTTCAATAATCGGCATAAGTAGTATAGCGGCCTCCTTGCTTATTGTCGGGCAATTCCATAATTGGCCTGACTATAAGAGGGGCGCTAGAGAGCGCGTCACGTGCTCTGTCTGTCGGTCGGGAGGTATAAAGTAGGGGTGACCCCCCACTTGTTACCCCCCGATTGTGACGTACTGGTAGCCAGCGCGGGGGATTTCTGAGTGACCCCCCCGGTGGTTTGTGACAGGGATGTTCACCCGTGGGGATGTGGTGTTGGACCCCCTTGATCTGCCCAAAGTCTAGGGGGTGCTTACTGAAAACCTGTTTGTACTCCTGCACTACCCTGTGTACCCCTGCCCTGTGATGTGTAGGGGTGTCATCAGTGCCCACATGTAGCTGTTGGTGCCACTCCTTGGTGTCCCCCTGGGGTGGGGAAGTGCTGGTGGTAGGTGGGAGGGTGGATGGACGGGCTTCCTGGATAGTGTGAGGGTCCAGGGTGAGCAGCTTGGCAATGGTGGCATACCGGGGGAGCCTGACTTCTTCCTCCCCACAGTTCAACACTCTCACAGGCACTCTCCCTTTCTTCACATCTACCACCCCTCGGGCGGCCACTACAGTGGGCCAGTGCTCGGAAGGCATGGGCTCCATCATCGCAGGGTAGTCACGCCCCTGAGGCCCTACTGCTGCCCTACACCAGATCATCATCTCACTCCTAGGGGGCACAGTCAATGGAGCAACATCCATCACTCGCACTCCACCAATCTCCCCTCCGGTTGAGCTTACATGCTGGCGGTACATCAGGGCGCGGATCTCACGCTGCACAGCCCTCTGCCGGCTCCCCGCCGCCGTGGCGGCTAGCTGCTGCAAAAGGTTCAGCACATCAGCCATGCAGTGTTCCATCACATTGGTTCCCAGCACTATTTTCGGGTTATGATCACTAGGCTCATTCATGATCACAATCATACCCTGGTGTTGCAGTTCAGCTTGCCCCACTGTCATAGCCACCTCTTTATACCCCACCTGGGTCAATGGAAGTCCATTAGCGGCAATCAAATTTATACTATTGTCTGGAGGCGCTAGCTCGTCTGTGGCCCAATATCGCTGATACAATGTGTACGGTATGGTAGTTACCTGTGATCCAGTGTCCAAGAGAGCCATCACGGGTATGCCGTCCACAGCCACAGGGATGATAGGGCGGGCCCCGACGTATCGGTCTCGCCAGTCCGGGGGGCCACGGTGTTCTACTCCTGAGGATTGGCCCGGGGCCCCAGGGGTTGCTCGTTTAACGGGCACTGTCGGTAAACATGGCCCGGCTTACGACACTTGTAGCAGATTGGAGGTCTGCTCCGTGGGTTGTTAGCGCTTCTCTGCTGCATCCAGGGAACATCTTCGGGACTGTCAGCAAGCTGTATCTGCGCTGGGGGCTGAGATCTGGTCAGAGGTTGAAGCGCAGCGAGGATTTTGGCAAGGTCTCCGTCCAGGCGACGGACCTGGGCTGCCAGTTCTTCCACTGTGCTGCTCGAGGCTGCGGGTAGTAAGGAGGTTGGTTTGGCTGGGGTCGCCACAACGGGAGCTGTCTCGACGAGCCACAGGACGGGTTCCAGAGCTTCAGCAGCTGGGGGCTGTAGTGCTTTGATAGCCCGCTCCTTTAACACAGCGAAGTCCACATCAGGGTGTTCCAGGGCCCACAGCCGGAGTTGTTTACGATCCTCAGGGGACCTCATCCCCTGCACAAATTGCTCCACTAACATCTTATTGCTATCCGCCTCATTAATAGCGTTCACCCGCTTCAGCGTGCGGAGGGCGGCCTGCAGACGTAGAGCATAGTCCCGAATGCTATCCCCAGCTCGTTGCCGGCACTGGTAAAACTGCATCCTCAGCTCAGCTTCAGTCCGGGTCTCGAAGGCAGTCTGTAGCTTCTCGAAGATGGTGGCTACAGAGAGCCGGTCCCCCTCGGCCCAGGTCTCCGCTTCCTGCTCCGCCGCACCGGTTAGCTGGCCTAGCACTATCGCTGCACGTTGCTTATCAGTCAGGGGGTACAGCTCTAGCAACGGGTTAAGCTTTTTCCGGAAGGCCTGCAAGGCATCCGGTTTCCCGTCATACTGCGGTAGCCAGGCAGCTCCGGGCGCATAGGGCAAGGAAAACGGCATGACCTGAGCAAGCGCGGGGGCCGCGGCACCTCCCGCCAGTACGGCCGGGACCTGGGCAGGCCCATTCCCATCCGCGGGTGCCGCTGCGGCTGCGACCACCGCTCCTCCAGCGGCTTCGTCGGGCGCAGACATCTTGTTTCCGTCCCCCTTAGCTCTTTCCGGCCCCTCCTCTCTCGGGGCGGGGTTTCGGCCTTCGCGCTTCTACTGCTCGAGAAGACGCTCGAGCGGGAACTTTTCGCGCCAAAGATGGCGGCTTCTGAAATTTTTCTGCCGGATGCCTCCGGCGGTAACAAGGCGCACCTCTACCTGACGGCAGAGCGGTAAGATCCTGTTCACAGCGCCAAGTTGTCGCGGGCGGGGAGGAGGGTGTCAGCACACCGCGCTCACCCCTTCTGCTCGGGTCTGGCAGTTGCTCCTGGTGGCTCGAGCTGCGGGCCGGATCCCGGGGTGTCTCGAGCGGCACTCCTCGCCCGTGAGTGAAAGGGGGGTGTTTGTTGGGTTTATAGTTCGTGACGCCACCCACGGTTGTGGTGATTGCACCACCGCTGCTCGGTGTGGGGGTCCCGGGGATGGTGATGGGAGCAGCCAGGTGTTGTGTTGCCCCTCCGTGGGTAGGGGTTGTTGATCCCGGGGCCCGGTGGAGAGATGTGAAGTGTAGGGCCTGGAGGGTGCAGGGACGCGGGAGCAGCGCTGTGCCTTGCGGCACTATGGTACTCACTCAGCCTGACACGGACACAGTTTGTACGGTAAACCAACGGCTGGTAGGACGGTCCCACAGACGGCTGCACCTGCACTCCCGGTAGGTGACGGTGACGTCTCTCTTCCTTGCACCTGTTTGACTGATGGTAGCGGTGGATTCCCTCCGGTTACCCGCTCCCCGACTGCAATCTGGGCCGGAGGAGCTCTACACTTTGCCCGCAGGCGCTGGCCCTGGGGAAACTGGTGCCTTGGCGGTGGCGGTGTCTCCCCGTCAATGGTCGGGCTGTTGCCGTCAATCGGGACTTTGTTGTTGGGGGATCTGCGTCCCCGTCACTGACGGATTCGGCAAATTGGGCGACTCCTAGCCTTGCCGGGGTCCGAGAGGCCCCTGCCCTGGTGCTGACTGTCCTTCGGAACACTGCTCCAGACCACCGGGCACACAGCCAACGGGGTCCTTCCAGGAACTTCCGAACTGTCCCACTCCGGACAGTCACCGCCGTCGCTGACCTTGCTGTTCTAGCCCTACACACAGCTGGGCTCTCAGGCTTTGCACTCTCTCTGCGCTGTCTCCACTTCTTGCTTTCCTCCTTCTCCACTTTCCTTTCCTTCACTTTCACTTCTTGTTTGTTTAAGCTCGTCCCTGAGCTGACTGCACTCTTGCCCTACCCGGGCTACTCTGCCTGGTTTACTTCCTGCCTCCAGAGTTCTGAGCTCCTAGGTGGGCGGAGCCAACCGCCTGGCCCACCCCCTGGTGTGCATCATCAACCTCTGGAGGGAGGCAACAAGGATTTCTGGTTAGCAGATGTGCCTACCTGGAGTGTGGGGTGTAGTGGTGTTGTTATCTGTGTCCCCTGGCTTGCCCAGGGCGACACACATGCTTCTTGGCTCTTTGTGTGTACCTTGCTTAGGTGTCCCCAGCCTATCGCTGTGAGACACCAGGTATTTAAGGGGTGCTTCACACACAGCGAGCTCGCTGCCGAGATCGCTGCTGAGTCACGCTTTTTGTGACGCAGCAGTGACCTCATTAGCGATCTCGCTGTGTGTGACACTGAGCAGCGATCTGGCCCCTGCTGCGAGATCGCTGCTCGTTACACACAGCCCTGGTTCGTTTTCTTCAAAGGCGCTCTCCCGCTGTGACACACAGATCGCTGTGTGTGACAGCGAGAGAGCGACAAATGAAGCGAGCAGGGAGCAGGAGCCGGCGTCTGGCAGCTGCGGAGGCTGGTAACTAAGATAAACATCGGGTAACCAAGGTGGTTACCCGATATTTACCTTAGTTACCAGCCTCCGCAGCTCTCACGCTGCCTGTGCTGCCGACTCCGGCTCTCTGCACATGTAGCTGCTGTACACATCGGGTTAATTAACCCGATGTGTACTGTAGCTAGGAGAGCAAGGAGCCAGCGCTAAGCAGTGTGCGCGGCTCCCTGCTCTCTGCACATGTAGCTGCATTACACATCGGGTTAATTAACCCGATGTGCACTGTAGCTAGGAGAGCAAGGAGCCAGCGCTCAGTGTGCGCGGCTCCCTGCTCCCTGCACACACAGCTAAGCGGTGTGCGCTGGTAACTAATGTAAACATCGGGTAACCATACCCGATGTTTACCTTAGTTACCAGTGTCCGCAGCTTCCAGACGCCGGCTCCGTGCAAGCGCAGCGTCGCTTGCACGTCGCTGCTGGCTGGGGGCTGTTCACTGGTCGCTGGTGAGATCTGCCTGTTTGACAGCTCACCAGCGACCATGTAGCGATGCAGCAGCAATCCTGACCAAGTCAGATCGCTGGTCGGATCGCTGCTGCATCGCTAAAGTGTGAAGGTACCCTAAGGCTCTCTTTCCTGTTGGCAGGGTCCAAAGCAAGTCATTAGGATTCTATCCTACTACTTGTTTGTTGGTCCAGCTTGTCTGTTCTAGTTTGCCTGAAACCAGTACCTGTTCTCCAAGTAACCAGCTCTGAGACTGCTGTGTCTGACCTGACTGTGTCTCTGGGCCTATCCTGTCTGTGCCTGTCTGTACCCTGGTACCATCCTGTACCTGTGTCCGTACCCACCTGTAGTTTTGTCTACCTCAGACATTTCAGCTGCACCTGCCTGAAGTCCTGTGCCTGTTGATTCATGCCTGATGACCTGAGTTCTGAACCTAATTTCTGTAGTCCTGAATCTGTTCTTATGATGACTGGAATCCCTCCTGAAGTCTTGAGACAGATGACTTGTGCTTGATGACTTCAGCCTGATTTCCTGGATATGCCTTCACCTGTTCCCGTCTAGACTGTGTTCTTGCTTCTGCCTGCACCGCTCTGCTGTCACATTCCCGGTCACTGCCCTAGGAGTGACACATAGCATCTGCCTCATGGCAGGCACTTATTCAAGCCCCTCCCACATCTAGCCAAGCTCGGGTCCCCCCTGGGGTCCAATGGGTCCACTACTGCTCGCCGTCTCATCACCAGTGAGCATTACACACAATGCACATGATAGAAGAGCAGAACATACAACAAACATACATTATACGCCATTAACAAATACATCAAACAAGCCCAAATAGACACAGCATGTGCACAATTATTACTGCACAAACTACTTCATAAACAAGTCAGTCACACAGCAGAGAATATTTATCACATGCAGATTCACATATACCAAATACACACGCCCATACACACATACCATATACACACATATACAGGCACATACCATATATGCAAGCACCAACATCCCAGATATACAGGCACTAACATCCCAGATATACAGGCACATACACACATACATACCAGATATAAAGGAACATACAGATATGCAGGCACATACTATATACTGTACAGGTACATACACACACATCAGATATACATAAAAATACCACATAGACACTTATTCAGGCACATACAAACATACCAGATATACTGCAACATACCATATAAACACTTATACAACAAAATATACATGTCCAGATATTCAAATTGTCTCTCCAGCAAAGGATACAAACTCTAGTGCAGCAACACCTATTGGAAGTAGCGATCCTAAAAGTCAAATGTGGATTTTTAACAATCCTTTGCATATGACCTAGGATATATAAGCCAGATCAGAATCCCAATTTGCAGACACGGTGTTTCGGGGTGCTTGCCCCTCGTCAGTGCAAAGTATGGGGTGTCTGATCTGGCTCATGAGAAGCTTTGTGGGGACCACGGGGGAACACTATTCTCCTTAAGGAGACTTTGCAAGCCAGTTTGGCTGCCAGTAAAGTAAGGGGACTTATAGCTGCCACGCCCCTCTGGGGAATATTCAAATTGTCTCTCCAGCAAAGGTCCCCACAAAGCTTCTCATGAGCCAGATCAGACACCCCATACTTTGCACTGACGAGGGGCAAGCACCCCGAAACACCGTGTCTGCAAATTGGGATTCTGATCTGGCTTATATATCCTAGGTCATATGCAAAGGATTGTTAAAAATCCACATTTGACTTGTAGGATCGCTACTTCCAATAGGTGGCGCTGTACTTGAGTTTGTCTCCTTTGCTGATGAGACAATTTGAATATTCCCCAGAGGGGCGTGGCAGCTATAAGTCCCCTTACTTTACTGGCAGCCAGACTACAGGTACATACACACACAAAACATATACAGACACATACCACATAAATACATATACAGGCACAAACACACATACCAGATATACAGGCACAAACTATATAGACATAAAAAAGCCACATACCAGATATAAAGGCGCATACTACATAAACATATAGACAGTCATAGTCACAGTCATCAAAAGTGTTGGCACCCTTAAAATTCTTCTCGAAAATGAATTATTTCTCCCAGAAAATTATTGCAATTTCACTTTTTGTTATACACATGTCTATTCCCTTTGTGTGCATTGGAACATTAAACTGTAAAAATTAACCCAATCTGTATTAAAATATAACCTTTATTGGTAAGTATAAAAAAAGTAAGGGATGACAAAAACTACTATGCTTAAGACAAAGATAGAATATTCAGACGGTACAATACATTTTTGGAAACATACAAAACGTATGCCATTTCACCAATAACAAGGAGGTGATAAGGGCCTAAGTTAACCCTCAAAAAATTGTCACCTTCCTAACCACGGAGTGAAAACACCCTAAACAATAGAAATGTTGCACCCGTTCCTCGAATGCTTGCCCTCATTGACCCTATCACTCAAATGCAGTGTCATTTTGTTATTTGTGACATTACTTGCATGTCATGTTGACACAGTTGGGTTACAAATGCATGTGTTTTTGTGATAAAAAAATTGTTTAAAAGAACTGAGTCCTCAGTGGTTGATACCTTTTAATGGCTAACTAAAAAGATGGTAGTAATAGCAAGCTTTCGAGACTACTCAGGTCTCTTCATCAGGCATGGTATAACACAAAATCTGAAGAGTCACATATTTATACACAACAGGACTTGGAATAGTGCAGTAAAAAAATAAAAAACAAGAAACAAGTTATATAAAACAGAACTATCTCTATGGCAGGGGGCAAACTGTTGTGGCCATAAATTTTGTTGCAGTTCAGTGTGAAAGTTTTATTGTCCTCTGATCAGGGTCTGGTCCGGGCTGTGATGTGCTCGGATGGTCAGAGGAGCACATCTTTTAACTGATGTAAATTTGATATATTTTGCTTGTGTTTGTAGATATATTTTACTTGTGTTTTTGTGGAAATCTGTTATGTTAATCATGTTATGTGGTATATCAGACGATATATGTTTTGTGTTTCCAAATATGTGTTGTATTGTCTGAATTTTCTATTTTTGTCTTAGGGGTACTAGTTATTGTCATCCCTTACTGTTTTATACTTATCAATAAAGGTTATATTTTAATACATCTTGGGGTACTTTTTCCAGTTTAATATTATATGAACTTGGGAAAAATATCCATTTAATGTTTTTGTGAATTGGAACAACACAAAAAAAATAAAAAAAGGAAAATTGGACATAATTTCACACAAAACTCCAAAAACGGACCAGACAAAATTGCATACCCTTTGGAATAAATAACTACAATCAATCACTTCCTATAACCAATAACAAACTTCTTACATCTCTCAACTGGAATTTTGGACAACTCTTCTTTTGCAAACTGCTCCAGGTTTCGCATATTTGAAGGGTGGCTTCTCCGACAGCAATTTTAAGATCTCTCCACAGGCAAGTGGACCCACTGGACCACAGGGGGGACCCAGGTTTACCCTGACATGGGAAGAGCTTGACTAAGCAATTACTGGATAGATACCAGATGCCACTCCCAGGGCAGTGTCTGAAACTGGCAGGAACAGGCTCAGTTAAACACAGGCACTGCAGAGTCTCTAGTGCTGACAGGTGCAGGCGGGACGTCTGGTACAAACAGGATGGCAGAGGAAGTCAGGTATGGATTGCACAGCAGATTCTAACAGGTATAGATGGCACGGCAGATACTGACATGTATGGGACACAGGTATAGGTAGCAGACAGGGGACAAATGGGACCTGATAACTAGCTAGCTAGACAGACATTAGCTGACTAACTGATCATGTTTCTCAGGCACCTCCCCTAGTGGGAGGATGCCTTAAGCACTTAGTGCCTCTCAGCCATAGGCTGGATTCCGGATCAGAAATAGGTGTGCTGTCTCTTTAGGAGAGAAAACGTGTGCACCCTAAGCATGCTCCCAGGGGACCTGTACCCGTGAGCAGGAAGAAGGAGAGACCCACGTGGAGGACCACAGGGAGGTGAGGCAGGGCACAGTTCAGCGGTAAGTGAGTTATCGTCCCTGCTGGGCAGAGGCAGAGCAGTAAAAGAAAAACTCACCGAAGGAGCCACATCAAATGACGCATTTGTAGCGCCCCTGAGTCATCAGCAGAAACAGGGAACTGCATCCTGTCAAAGATGCACGGCCTACCCAGGGACCCAGAAGAACAGTGGCGGTAACTCCAAATCACACATATAATCCCTGTTTTTCCTCTTCCCCAAGAACTGGTGACAGGCTAGGGTTGGACCCAATGGATAGCCACCTAGGGGTGGAACTGATCCAGTCCACTAGATGACAACCAGGGAGGAGGGGTAAGACAGTCAACAAATGGAAGTGAAAGGAGATGAACATAACGATACTGACGGGAGAGTGTAACAATGACCTGTCAGGCTCAGACGTGTGGCTGCCGAAGGAGTACGGTGGAGTACTCTCGGAACCATAGCACTGGCGGGGTGCAGAGCCCTAGGTCAGGAAAATTCTCTAAGCGGACCTGATAAAATCTGCACAGTGAGGGGACCATCAAGGATCTCCCCGACCGTAGAGTCCGGGCACAGCAGTGATGGGAGAACCAGGGGATCAGGAACTGATGACCGACCCGACAGGATTCAAACTGCCTGCCATACAGACAACAACCAAAAGACAACCAGGAGGGGACCCCCAGACGCTCCAAGCCACGGGGACCCACCAACCAGAGATGGGTGCAGGGGAAGTAAGCCACCAGGTCACCACAACGGCACTGGAACTAAAGAACTAAGGGGACCAGTGGTGGGGACCAGCCTCCATCGGGTTGCAAGCATCACCATCGTGGGTAAAGAACCAGTTACACTGCAATCCCTTGTGTGGTCTACCTTCTTTGCGCACCCTGGTACTGTTAACGGACTTAAACATCAAACACCATCATTTATCCCCTGGGAAATGAAATTTACAAAAGAGAATCAGAAACAAATCATAAAAAAGATAATCTTTATTGTAACAAAATCAATTAAAATACAAAATTAGGTGCAATAACAGGGAAAGTGCAAAAGGTGGCGTACTAGATCAGCAGGCAGAAAAGTGCTAGGTGAAAAAGTTCCATTCAAATATCAGCCAAACATTTAAACCTAATCACGGGTTAATTATAATAGTATGTGACGAAGGCTATTGCCAAAACGTGCGTTGGTCGGGACCAGGCGCCATTCCAGCGGTAAGTGTTTGTAGGTTCTTTACATTCTGTTCTACTTTTGCCATTATAATCTACAGTATATTCCTATCACTGGGATTCTTATGTATTAGCCAAATTGTGGACTAAATACTGTTACATTTAACCCATGATTAGGTTGAAATGTTTGGCTGATATTTGAATGGAACTTTTTCACCTAGCACTTTTCTCCCTGCTGATCTGGAATGCCACCTTGTGCACTGTCCCTGTTATTGCACCTCATTTTGTATTTTAATTGATTTTGTTACAATAAAGATTATCTTTTTTATGATTTGTTTCTGATTCTCTTTTGTAAATTGGTTTTCACATTTTCTGGAATCAGCTTATCCATGGTTATTTTAGAACAGTGGGTGGTGGTATACAGTTTCACATTGGTGTAACCACTTATTTTTTACTGGAAGGTGGCCTGATTCTACGCATCGGGTATTCTAGAATTTACGTATTGTGTAGTTCATGTATGATTTTTGTTATATATATATATATATATATATATATATATATAGATGTTGTTGTGTGTAGTTACCAAGTGTTTATGTAGGGCGCTGTACATGTTCTGGATGTTGTCTGGGTGTGGCGGGGGGTGAGAGCGGTGTTGTATGTGTGTTGCGTGTGTTGCGTTGTTTGTGGAGCGCTGTGTGTCTGTAGCATTGTGTGCGTGTGTTTTGCGCGGTTTGTGTGGGTGTGGTGTGTTTTGGGGGAGGTATGTTTTGTGCAATGTGTGTGTTGTGCGGTATGTGCGTATATTTATGTATGCCGCGGTGTTTGTGTGTTGGGTGTTGTGTGTGTGCGGTGTTGTCTGTGTGTGTGGGTGTCTGTGTAGGGCGGTGTTTGAGGTTCCCAGTGTGTGTGTGGTGTGTTGTGTGTGTGTGTTGGGGGGAGGTGTGCACCTCCCATCGTGCTCCATCCCCCATGCTGCGCACCCCCCATCGTGCCCCATCCCCCATGCTGCGCACCCCCCATCGTGCTCCATCCCCCATGCTGCGCACTCCCCATCGTGCTCCATCCCCGATGCTGCGCACCCCCCATCGTGCTCCATCCCCCATGCTGCGCACTCCCCATCGTGCTCCATCCCCCATGCTGCGCACTCCCCATCGTGCTCCATCCTCCATGCTGCGCACTCCCCATCGTGCTCCATCCCCCATGCTGCGCACCCCCCATCGTGCTCCATCCCCCATGCTGCGCACCCCCCATCGTGCTCCATCCCCCATGCTGCGCACCCCCCATCGTGCTCCATCCCCCATGCTGCGCACCCCCCATCGTGCTCCATCCCCCATGCTGCGCACCCCCCATCGTGCTCCATCCCCCATGCTGCGCACTCCCCATCGTGCTCCATCCCCCATGCTGCACACCCCCCATCGTGCTCCATCCCCCATGCTGCGCACCCCCCATCGTGCTCCATCCCCCATGCTGCGCATCCCCCATCGTGCTCCATCCCCCATGCTGCGCACCCCCCATCCTGCTCCATCCCCCATGCTGCGCACTCCCCATCGTGCTCCATCCCCCATGCTGCGCACTCCCCATCGTGCTCCATCCCCCATGCTGCGCACCCCCCATCGTGCTCCATCCCCCATGCTGCGCACCACCATCGTGCTCCATCCCCCATGCTGCGCACTCCCCATCGTGCTCCATCCCCCATGCTGCGCACTCCCCATTGTGCTCCATCCTCCATGCTGCGCACTCCCCATCGTGCTCCATTCCCCATGTTGCGCACCCCCCATCGTGCTCCATCCCCCATGCTGCGCACCTCCCATCGTGCTCCATCCCCCATGCTGCGCACCCCCCATTGTGCTCCATCCCCCATGCTGCGCACCCCCCATCGTGCTCCATCCCCCATGCTGCGCACTCCCCATCGTGCTACATCCCCCATGCTGCGCACCCCCCATCGTGCTACATCCCCCATGCTGTGCACCCCATCGTGCTCCATCCCCCATGCTATAATAGTTCTCCTATTATACTCAGAGAGGAGTATAATAGGAGGACTATAATAGGAGGAGTAGTCCTGGGGGGAGAGGAGTATAATGCCGGCTCCCTGCACATGTGTACCGGGATCCAGTGTATGCTGGTAACTATGATACACATCGGGTAACTAAGGGACCTTAGTTACCCGATGTGTATAATGGTTACCAGCATTCACCGGCTCCGTCACGATCCCAGCAGCGCAAGGTTATATCTGGCGATGCGTGCGGAGGGCCGAGGCGAGCGGGCAATCCATGCGGAGGGTGGGGCCAGGCCGAGGCGAGCGACCAATCCGTGGGGGGGCGGAGCAGAGGCGAGGCGAGCGGCCAATCCGTGCGGGGGGGCGGGGCCATAGCGAGCCCAGCGGCCAATCAGCTTTGTGTCACCGTAAGGACACAATTTTGGAGCAAGACAGACAGACAGACAGACAGACAGAATAAGGCAATTATATATATAGATTTTTTACCTTTCTGTTCTATAAATGAGGTTGAAGTTTTGTATATATTTATCCCTTGGGGCCTAGCCCTACTTGCGGAGGGCCACAACATCCAGGCTGCCATTAACATCAGCCCCAGCAGTGAGAGACTATGCAGCGGCAGCTCCATCCATATAGCCGAAACCCGCAAGTGGCATCACAACAAAAACTTTATTATAATCTGTGTAAATATCCCCTTTTAAAAATGACCCTCCAGGGTCACGGAACCGGGCACCGGTCATTACACCAGTGACACTTTTGCGTGAAACTAGGCCCGACCCCGAGTACCCATTAGCCCTGGGGTGTGGTTGCCGAAGGAGTACGGTGGAGTACTCTCGGAACCATAGCACCGGCGAGGTGCAGAGCCCTAGGTCAGGATAACGCTCCAGGCAGACCTAATAAAATCTGCATGGGGCACAGCAGTGACAGAAGAACCAGGGGACCGGAAACTAAGGACCAACCCGACAGGGTTCAAACTGCCTGCCATACTGACCAGAACCGAAAGACAACCAGGAGGGGACCCCCAGACGCTCCAAGCCATGGGGACCCACCAACAAGAGACGGGTGCAGGTGAAGTAAGCCACCAGGTCACCTCTTCTTGCCCTGACCGAATATTTAAGTTGTCATCCCAATCGGGTATCTGCGTCTCATCTTCATCAGTATGTTCCTCATTGTCTATAACCACAGGTGTTACAGTTTGTGACAAAGTGTCAACATTATGCTCAGAAACTTGGTCCTCACGGCCTGAATCAGAGTCACAAAGGTTCTGGGCATCACTGCAGACCATTTCCTGGTCTGTACTCACTGTAGCTTGGGAGCAGACCTCTGATTCCCAGGCTATAGTGTGACTGAACAGCTCTGCAGACTCAGCCATCTCAGTTCCACCATACTGTGCAGGGCTGATGGAGACTTCAGAGCTGGGAGAAAGCAAGTTTGATTGGGATGACAACTCAGAGGACTGGTGTTTTTTGGATGCGGTACTTGAAGTGGCTGAGAGGGCACTTGTTGGACCACTTGAGATCCATTCAAGCATTTTCCTTTTTTGGCCATCATCTACCTTTGTTCCTGTTGTTCGTGTCCGTAAAAAAGGGAGCACATCGGATTGTCCACGGTAAGTAGTAGACATCTTACTTTTGCTGGTAGATGGTCTATCTTCAGCAGATGATAATGGAGCTTTGCCTCCTTCCCTACGGACAAACCCTTTTTTTCCTTTTCCAGCACGCCTTTTCCCCTTTCCACCAGCATCTGTCATTTTGCCACTCATGTTGATTGCAACAAGATTGTGCACTGAAAATGTGGTAGTAAAAATTGAGAGGTGGTGTAGATTGCAGCGGTGGTCTAGCTTTATTAACAGCAGAATAATAAAGAATAAATATCCCTGACAATTCAACTACGGCCCTTAAACTGGCAGCATAAATTGCTAGTATAATGGCTTAGTAACTATCAGTTTGAGTGTGCAATGCAGGCAGATGTGCTGCAAATATCTGTGCAGTACTGGGACTATACAGAAGTCCAACAGCCACGTTTAGGATGCCACTAGGTTCACTCAGTGTTTGCTAGTATAATGGCTTAGTAACAATGAGTTTGAGTGTGCAATGCAGGCAGACGTGCTGCAAAAATCTTTGCACTACTGGGACTATACAGAAGTCCAATAGCCACGTTTAGGATGCCACTAGGTTCACTCAGTGTTTGGTAGTATAATGGCTTAGTAACAATGAGTTTGAGTGTGCAATGCAGGCAGACATGCTGCAAATATCTTTGCACTAGTGGGACAATACAGAAGTCCAATAGCCACGTTTAGGATGACACTAGGTACACTCAGTGTTTGCTAGTATAATGGCTTAGTTATAATGAGTTTGAGTGTGCAATGCAGGCAGACGTGCTGCAAATATCTTTGCACTACTGGGACTATACAGAAGTCCAATAGCCACGTTTAGGATGCCACTAAGTTCACTCAGTGTTTGCTAGTATAATGGTGTGGCGCCCCTGACCTGGTCAGGCACCACTGAGTACTGCACCCATGCTGGGGACAGTACAATACAGGTAATCCAGAAGGCTGACCGAGGTGTGACTACACAGGCGCATAGTGATCAGGTCTCACACATGTACCTTTGAGAGGACCCCTGGGGATCCCAGGAGGGGGCAAATCCTTCACCTCCACTGGAATAGTGGAGGGGGCCAAAAGCCTCAATCTCCACTCAAGGGGTGTGGTAAGAGAGCTTGGTTGCTAGGTGGCGTAGGCAAGAACAGGAGAGGAGGAGCAGTGAGCCAGTTCAGTGTGCAGAGTCCAGGGGGAGCAGACGTCAGGAGCAGACCCCTGGGGCTGTTGCAGTCTGACAGCGTCCGCGCAGTGGCTACCGACGGGGGAGAACGGTCACCTAGGAGTGCTACCCGAAATCCATCTTCAGCTAAAGAGAGAGCAACGGAGTGGGAAGTAAGGAGACTGCTAGGGAGTTACCAGGCCCAAACGGGTAGTAGGTCCCAGTGCAGGGATAGATCCAACTTTCCTTGCCAAACCTGCTTGAGGGGGTACTTTACACCCCCAAGATCACACTACAAAGTCCGCAGCCACGTAGCCACAGTTAGGGCCCACAGTTCACAGGAGGCAAGAAGCTGGAGTGATCTGGCCCAGGCAACAAGCAAACGGCAAACGAAGGGGAGTGAGGCTTCAGCAACTTCCCTGGGTGACCCCCATAGGGACTAAAAGTCGGGGTCACCCCAAACCACCAAGGGCTAAGGAAGGCGAGTTGGTAGTCACCATCAGAAGTCAGCCTGAAGGATACCTGGTTCCCGCCTGGTTCATCCCAGCTACGCCCGGGTTACTCACCCTGCCACCTGAAGTGAGTAAAAACCCTGAAAGACATTCTGCCTGTGTGGAGTTATTCTGCGCCTTGTGGTTCTACGCACCTACACCGGGCCCTGGGGCTTGCCTCACTCTCAGGAGGCTATCCCAACTGACTGCACACACCATCAGCCCCAGGCGACCCTCAACCTGCAGTGGCGGTCCCCACTGACCGCAATTCTGAGAGTGGCGTCACGACAAATAGAAGATTTCCTACCGGTGACAAGATCCAGCCGAGTGGAGTCCCTGAAGGTAATGCACCGACACAACACCTGTGGGGTTTCACATCTGGCGTCACGAACAGGATAAGGACTAGACCTGTTCAGACAGGTGACCATGTGCCTGGGCGGTCCGCTTGGAAAATTGGAAGCGCCGCCATATTGCCACCATGAAAAGCGCGCCGAAAAACAACAGCAGCCCGCGCTGGGAGAAGTTACCGCCCACGAAGAGGTGTGGCTACCCAGAGATCCCCTGCAGAGTTCTGACCTCGCTTGTGAAGAGAGCGGAAGCGTCCAGAGACGTCGGGACAGAAAGGGAGCCAGAAGCCTGCTGCTGGGAGAGGAGCTGCTGAAAGAGGCAGAGCGGAAACTGAACAGCTTGCTACTAGAGGCAACGACGAGTCCACTGCTGGGAAATCGTACAGAAGAGGGCGCAGAAGAAATGGCGTCTGACCGCAGAAACCCAGAACCGGGCTCCGCTGCCTGGTGGTATCGGGAGCTGGCCCAGTTCTGCGACCGACTGGAGACCCGGGTCGTGGAGCAGATCAGAGAAGAACGCATGGAACTTCTGGAGATGGCTGCCGCGGTTCAGGCCTATGAAGAGAGAGCCGCGCGCCGAGTGCCAGACCGGGCGGTGACGACTCAGACCCCGATGCTGCCAACGATGGGTGAGTCCAGTGTTGCCCCTGCCAGCGCGAGTGCCCCGACCCCTGCTGCCATGCCCGCGGTCCCTGAAGAGGCGCCCGGCGCGGCGACGCTGAAGCAGGCCGCAGCCACGCCAGGTGCAGCCCGCCAAGCCCAGGCCGCCGCAGCGATGCCCTGCTCGGCCCACCGAGACCCGGTCCCTGCAGCAACGCCCAGTCCGGCCCGCAAAGATCCGGCTGCCGCCGCGACCCTTATCCACGCCGCAGGTGTGACGCTGACCCAGGCCGCCGCCATGCTAGGCCCGGCCCGCCAAGCCCAGACCACGGCAGCAACGCCCAGCCCGGCCCGCCAAGAACCGGCCATAGTAGCGATGCCCGCTAAGACGCCAGCTGCAACAGCGACGCTGATCCAGGCCGCCGCCATGCCAGGCGCGGCCCGCCAAGACCAGGCCGCTGCCATGCAGGGCGCGGCCCGCCAAGACCAGGCCGCCGCCATGTCGGGCGCGGCCCGCCAAGACCAGGCCGCCGCCATGTCAGGCGCGGCCCGCCAAGACCAGGCCGCCGCCATGTCAGGCGCGGCCCGCCAAGACAAGAAGGTACCTCTGTTTACCCCGGCCCTCAAGGCCAGAGCAGACACCGCTCCCCAGTCCAAGGAAGTCCCTGCTAGGAAGTCCCTGATAGGTGCGGACCCCGAATACTGGAGACTGAAGGCTGACCTGGAGGCCAAGTTCCCACAGGAGATGGTGGACCGGTATCTGCTCCCTCCGCACACCCCCAAGGCGACTTCTGCAGCAACCACGCTAAAGAGTCCCCCGCCCGGGCCTGCCGATGAAAGTCCATCCCCAGCACTGCCACGACAGGAGTGCTCAGAAGAACTAAGGGGGAGGGGAGGCCAGGAAGCTGAGAAGCTGACCCCGGAGCCATCAGCAGTGGATCCATGCCCCGAGCCAGAGATGCTGCCGTATTCCCGCTGGGATGAAGAGGAAGAGTTGCCCAGAAACCTCACCTGGGGGCCTGCAGGCAGTGAAGTAACAGCCCAGCAGAATCCAGCCCGTAGGACACGGCGCCGTAGCAGAACCAAGTTTTCCCCTGCACCGCAGTCTCCAGAGCAGAAAAACGAAGTCCTGGCCAGAGACTTGGAAGAGAAACGGTTCCTGAGAAGGGCCAAATCCCAGGTCAGAGGCCCACTTTGTCGGGGAGTTGTAGAAGACTTCAGCTTGAAATCAGGATATGGTTTCATAGTAGCTCCTGGTATGAAGGAAGGCATCTTTGTTAACAGAAGAGACGTTAGAGCCCATTTGCCTAGAGGACATCCAGGAAGGAACTTACAGATGGGAGATACAGTGGAATTCACAATGCATCAGGGAGAAAGAGGATGGTATGCACTTGACGTTACGCCATGTACCAGAGATTCCTATAGAAACCCAGCTGTCTCCATACCACAAGAAAAAGAAACAGATACAGAAGAAGAAAGGAAAGATAAAGAACCCACTGATGAGACTACCTCCGATGATGAGAGAAATGAAGAAGGCAACAGGTGCCGCAGCCCTACAGGCCCAAGCCCTGGTGAGGAGGAATCCACGTAAAGCATGTAAAGTAAAGTACAGAAGTTACCAGTTTGACAAGTTTTGAAGTTTTGCAACGTTACTGTTTAAGAGATGTGCCCACATAAACTAATGTGAGAAATGAACCTTAAGGCTATGAACTGGCTATAGCCACAAACTCTCGCAGTGTAAATAGTTACACCAGAGGCACCACCACCAGAGCCAGCCTGTTTAGGGGCTTGGCTCGTCTGCAACCAGGGAGCACGTCCGTATATAGGGCCTTGGCTCACCTGCAACCAGAGAGCATGCCTGTTTATGGGGCCTGGCTCTCCACCACAAAGAGGGTACCTGGTCAGCACCAACTGTGGAGGCCGCCTCTACATCCTGCCAGAAGAGGCTGAAGGAGCGGATCCACCAGGCCAGGTATACCCTGAAAACCACCAGCCCATGGAAGCCGCCTCTACATCCTGCCAGAAGTGGCTGAAGGCGCGGCCAACGTGAGAGGGTTTTGGGTGGGTTAACGGACTTGTGGGTGGAGGGTGGTGATGTATGGTACCTGGTGCTTTTAAATGTTTTACATGTTTTAATGTTTTATGCATTTTAAAATGTTGTCTTGCAGCCCGAGGACGTGCTGGTGATAACTAAGGGGGAATGTGGCGCCCCTGACCTGGTCAGGCACCACTGAGTACTGCACCCATGCTGGGGACAGTACAATACAGGTAATCCAGAAGGCTGACCGAGGTGTGACTACACAGGCGCATAGTGATCAGGTCTCACACATGTACCTTTGAGAGGACCCCTGGGGATCCCAGGAGGGGGCAAAGCCTTCACCTCCACTGGAATAGTGGAGGGGGCCAAAAGCCTCCATCTCCACTCAAGGGGTGTGGTAAGAGAGCTTGGTTGCTAGGTGGAGTAGGCAAGAACAGGAGAGGAGGAGCAGTGAGCCAGTTCAGTGTGCAGAGTCCAGGGGGAGCAGACGTCAGGAGCAGACCCCTGGGGCTGTTGCAGTCTGACAGCGTCCGCGCAGTGGCTACCGACGGGGGAGAACGGTCACCTAGGAGTGCTACCCGAAATCCATCTTCAGCTAAAGAGAGAGCAACGGAGTGGGAAGTAAGGAGACTGCTAGGGAGTTACCAGGCCCAAACGGGTAGTAGGTCCCAGTGCAGGGATAGATCCAACTTTCCTTGCCAAACCTGCTTGAGGGGGTACTTTACACCCCCAAGATCACACTACAAAGTCCGCAGCCACGTAGCCACAGTTAGGGCCCACAGTTCACAGGAGGCAAGAAGCTGGAGTGATCTGGCCCAGGCAACAAGCAAACGGCAAACGAAGGGGAGTGAGGCTTCAGCAACTTCCCTGGGTGACCCCCATAGGGACTAAAAGTCGGGGTCACCCCAAACCACCAAGGGCTAAGGAAGGCGAGTTGGTAGTCACCATCAGAAGTCAGCCTGAAGGATACCTGGTTCCCGCCTGGTTCATCCCAGCTACGCCCGGGTTACTCACCCTGCCACCTGAAGTGAGTAAAAACCCTGAAAGACATTCTGCCTGTGTGGAGTTATTCTGCGCCTTGTGGTTCTACGCACCTACACCGGGCCCTGGGGCTTGCCTCACTCTCAGGAGGCTATCCCAACTGACTGCACACACCATCAGCCCCAGGCGACCCTCAACCTGCAGTGGCGGTCCCCACTGACCGCAATTCTGAGAGTGGCGTCACGACAAATAGAAGATTTCCTACCGGTGACAAGATCCAGCCGAGTGGAGTCCCTGAAGGTAATGCACCGACACAACACCTGTGGGGTTTCACAATGGCTTAGTAACAATGAGTTTGAGTGTGCAATGCAGGCAGACGTGCTGCAAATATCTTTGCACTAGTGGGACAATACAGAAGTCCAATAGCCACGTTTAGGATGCCACTAGGTTCACTCAGTGTTTGCTAGTATAATGGATTAGTTATAATGAGTTGGAGTGTGCATTGCAGGCACACGTGCTGCAAATATCTTTGCACTACTGGGACTATACAGAAGTCCAATAGCCACGTTTAGGATGCCACTAGGTTCACTCAGTGTTTGCTAGTATAATGGCTTCGTAACAATGAGTTTGAGTGTGCAATGCAGGCAGACGTGCTGCAAATATCTTTGCACTAGTGGGACAATACAGATGTCCAATAGCCACGTTTAGGATGACACTAGGTACACTCAGTGTTTGCTAGTATAATGGCTTAGTTATAATGAGTTGGAGTGTGCAATGCAGGCAGACGTGCTGCAAATATCTGTGCACTAGTGGGACTATAGAGAGGTCCAAAAGCCACGTTTAGGATGCCACTAAGTTCACTCAGTGTTTGCTAGTATAATGGCTTAGTAACTATCAGTTTGAGTGTGCAATGCAGGCAGACGTGCTGCAAATATCTGTGCACTACTGGGACTATACAGAAGTCCAATAGCCACGTTTAGGATGCCACTAGGTACACTCAGTTTTTGCTAGTATAATGGCTTAGTTATAATGAGTTTGAGTGTGCAATGCAGGCAGAGGTGCTGCAAATATCTGTGCACTACTGGGACTATACAGAAGTCCAATAGCCACGTTTAGGATGACACTAGGTACACTCAGTGTTTGCTAGTATAATGGCTTAGTTATAATGAGTTGGAGTGTGCAGAGGACAGGAGGGTACAGTGCCAGGGTTGTGGGGCTCTGGGTAGAGGAATGGAAGCCTGCCTTTCTATTCCCTCCTAATGGGGAAATGCAGCGAGGAAATCCCTGACCTTAGCTACACAGACGCTGTCATCTTGTGTAGCTGTTAAACTCTGTTTTCAGGACCTGTCACCTATGGCTCTGACCCTGCCGGTACGAGCCCTTAAAAGAACTGATAGAAAGTGCTCTCCCTAAGCTGTCCAGCGCTGTGTATGGAGCGCATACAGCAGTATCGCCGATAGGACTCAGGACGGAGCTGCGCCAGTGATGTCTGACACCAAGGACGCAGAAGGCAGATAATGGCGTGTTGGAGGAAAATGTCCGGTTTTATAATGCAGGGACATGTGACATGGACATCCAATCACACATGCCGTTGCTTCTCTGGCTAAAAGTCCACTTAGCTGTGTGTGTGTCTGGGATTGGCTGACATGCTGGCCCTCCCCACTACACGCGCGCGCTTAGGGAAGGAAGACAAAGAAAAAAAAAAGAAAAATGGCGATCGCCATTATCCATATAGCAGTGATCTGAAGGCGCTGTTCCCGCACAATATACACTGAAATTTCATAATAGCGTGAGTCACAGAGTGACTTACACTATTACAGCGATAAGCCAGCTAGGAATTAGCTGGTTTTTTTTTGCTGCTAGAACCGTTCTCGAACGTATCTAGAACTATCGAGCTTTTGCAAAAAAGCTCGAGTTCTAGTTCGATCTAGAACAGCCCCCAAAATCACTCGAGCCGCGAACTGGAGAACCACGAACCTAGAACCGCGCTCAACTCTAGTGTTGACATCACTGACCATGAGAAATGACTTGGAGTTACCCCTGCAGCATCGTTCATGGAATGAGGCTGCATTGAGTATCGGGTCTCAATCGTCGCTGCATCAGTATGGATTACGCCAGACCTGTATATTTGGGGGTTAATAAAGTGGTGACAGAGGGGCTTTTTGGTGTTTTATTTCAATTAAAGGATTTTTTGGTGTGTGTTTATTTACTTTAATTACAGATTAGTGATCGCGTTTCATAGACACTGCCATTACTAATCTTGGACTTAGTTGTAGATATTGGATGCGACATTCTCGGGGCAACAGCAAGCTGATATTCTTGGCTGCGAGAGGGGGGCCATAACCTTGGCCCTCGCCCTCCCCAGCCAGGGAATACCGGCCCGCTGCTGTGTGCTTATCTCGGCTGGGTATAGTCGGGGGGGAACCGCACGTCATTTTAAATTATTTATTTATTTAGTTTACTACTGTTACGGCCCCTGGGTCTGTTGCTCCACGTTCCCCTTCTTCCCCTTCTGCTTCTTGTTTGCGGCGTTCCGTTTGGGAACTTCTTAGCTTCCTGAGTCTAAGTCCCAATTTTGAGCTACTGAGCATGCTCATGGACTTAGTCATTTCTGAGGCTAAGTGTGTACTCTGTTCTGAGCATGTCTGCGATGTGGCATTACATGATTGGCCGTGGGTGATGTCACAGATGATGCGGGGATCACATGGTCCATCGGCATATGACGTGGCATTACATTATTGGCTGAAGATAACAGAGAGTAGTAGATAGGGATATCAAACCGCGCCACTGACTCAGCCGATCCAGGAGATTATGGATTGATGTTGATTATTGGCTGAAGGTGACGTCACTTCTGTCGTTGCTCATTACTATTGGCCCAGGGTCGTTCCTGTTAATTATCCTCCATCTTGTGGGCGGAGACAAGTTTATAAAGGGCCCTGGAGCCCGCCTCTCGGTGCTCAGTCGTTACATGTGCTTGTGTGGGAGTAGACGCTCCATGCAAGTCTGCATAATATACCCGCTTCCCATGCTTTAGGGGAGTCGGGCTAGGTAGGAACCTCTCCCCCTTCACTCCTGTTTACTCTCTGCGGATAGTATAGAGAGTTTTCTGGCTCCTTATAGTGCGGTTAGCACACGGGGCTTGGACAGGGACTTGCACTTGAGCCATTTCAGAGAAAGCTATTGCTCTTTGTTATCAGTTGTCATATTACACTTCCTCTATGAGCATAATAGAGGTTAGTTCTTAGGTTTGCCTGTGACCATTAACAGGAGACCTGTGCATTCTCTCCTTACCTAGGAGCATTGTTTATGCTTTTTAATTTACTAGCTTACTTCTGTGAAGTAACAGAGGTATTTCCTATTCGTATGGGGTAGTCGCCCTAACTTATTTATTTGCTACCACATATTAGTTTACGCTAATATGGTACTCGCTGTGAGTTAAACAGGGTGTGTCGTACTAGTCCTAGTGTTGCTGTGAAGTAACGGGAACAAGTACTACTTCTGTGGTAAAGACACCCTTTTCTGCTGTCACTAGCAGCAGTTGCACGGTGGGCCCTGACTGCCTTTTACTCGTAATTAGTTATAATACCAGGCAGCCCCGTAACAACTACACATTATAGACCCTCCCACCAGTGGCTGTGATTAGTTGCAGTGAGACAGCTGTCAATTAGTGTTGGGGCGTGTCTGACTGTAACCAATCATAGGCGCCGGTGGGCGGGGGAAGCAGCGAATACGTGATGGAATAATGAGCGGCCAGCATTTTCAAAAGCTGGAGAACCCGCCACAGTGTGACAGCTGTGCAGCGCCGCACCCGTGATCGGTGAGTATGAAAGAGAGAGGGAGAGACCGATTGACCGGCATGGCCGCTGGCTTATATAGCCCCTATGACGCTGTGCGGCCAAGCCAATCAGAGTAACACCACAACAAAGATGCCTGCGGCGTTACTGTGAGGGCAAGCAACATCAGATGTGTTCATTGGCTTGAAAAAGGCGCCAGGAAGTCAGAAATCAGAATGAAAGTATCGAAGCGATTACCATATTAGGTAGGTACCGAATAGTGGCGAATACACTTGCTTATTCCTAATTATAATGAAATATAGAAGCTTGATAACCCATACACATAATTTTAGATGATTAGATTTCTAGCCATGTAAAATACACAATTTTGTTCTTTTTTTGTTCAAGCATAAAAGTACACGTGATTCTGCACCTGAGAAACCATTTGCAAATTTAAATGATCCCATAAACAAGACAGCTACTTATAATAATCATATCACTATTGCTGTTGACTTTGATTAACCATTCCCTCATGTCTCATCATCCCAAAAATATGTAAAGATTTGATTTTGCAGGTGTTGTAGAGAGAAAAATAAAGCATTTATGGGCATTCACTGGTTGTAAAGAATAAAAGAGAGAATATTGTGCCAACTTTGTAGGTGAAATTTACCATAAGGCTATATTATTTGTTTTTAAATCCAAGTGGTTTCTTAATATATGTAGTTTTGCAAAAAAAAGCATTTTCCCCACACAATATGCCATGCATTTGAGACAAAACTAATAAAGCAAACGAAAAAACTAAAAACTAAATAACAGCGCAGAAGATCATCCTTTGATATCTTCTGCATTGTTAATTTATGACACCTCAGTAATGGAGCAGAATTGTGTCAACAGTCACAAATAAATGTGTTGGTGTCTGCTTAGTCCAATAACTTACGGTCATACTCCCATCCTCTTGTACTTATAGTGAAAAATGGATAATAAATTCTATAATAAATGTTACTTAAGAAAAAAAAGGCTAAAAAGGTTTCCAAATAGGGCCAAAAAACTAGTGCTCAAGACACTCGTGGAGCACTAAGCAAAGGGGGACATGACTTTGGGAGGTGGAAGACCTATCTTTCCTGTGACCTATAATTCCTGTATTTTTCTATTGTTGAGTAGATTTCAACAAAGGGTAGTTCAGCCCTAACAGGAAGGAGTCCAATATATTTGCATATGGTGTCCTAAGCTGCATTTACTCCAAAAGATCATTATGAGTGAGCATTTTGAAAATTATAATCTTTCAGTGTAAGCAGGCTGTTGATCACTCAATGAATGAGCAAAACGCTAATTTATTAGGTGAATTAATATTTTGTGCAGCACAAAAGATAAACACAGATCTGCAAGGGTAAAATAGTTTAAAAAGTAATAGGTCATTTTTATATACTTTCGAATGCTGAACTCAGTAAAAATATCTAAAAAGAATACCATCACATATAGTCTTTTCACAAACACTGACTCTGTAGGCTTTCAAAAGAATAGAATTTCAGAGAATTCCAAAAGGAATTCCTTCCATACTTTTCTTAAGACAGTGATCTTGTGTACTGTAGTGGTGTTTCTGGATTGATGGAAAATGTAATATTGCATGTAATATGAGCAAGTGGAGACTCTTTATTGATTCATCCAAAAAAAAAGTCCGAAAGCTGTGCAACTGTACAATGGCAGCAAGTATACTTCAGTGCCTGTAGGACATTCAGTGCACTTGAAGGAAAGCTATGAGAATTTAGACTTTCTTCTCAAGAAACTAAATATCACAACAGGGGAAGAGGTGGCCGGCATGCAGAGAAAAATCAGGGCGGAAACCAGGGAAAAAAGTAAAAAGGGGGCCCTGATGATAGAGAGTGGGTGTAGTGGTGACCCCCCTAACACTCACCTGAGACTGAACCCTGCACTCCCTTTCATCCCTGAACAAGTCTCCCCCATATCTGATTACATGCCAAACCCCTGGCTGACCCTGGGCTGACCCTGGGCTAGCCCTGGCTAATGAGCTGGGCACCAAGAATTTAGTCTTTCTACTACAATAAGAAAACACTGGAAGAGCAACCAAACAAGCAGAAATAAACAACAAACGGAACTTTACTGCTTCCATAAGGACAAATTCTCTAGGTAGGTCAGCATAGAAGAACTATAACTGGCACATGAGAGAGTAAGGTGTGAGTTTAAATAATGAAAGGGAGTGGCAGTAAGGTTCAGCAGCTGAGATTAGTGCTATTTGGAATCTCAGCACGATCAAAAAGGAACTCTTAACCATTTCAAAACCAAATGAAAATAAATCCGCTCTACTCATGTTACAGAGGACCCACAATCTGCTAATTGTCATGACATACTAATTCCACATACCGCAAAGTTCATAGCAGGGCGTAACACAGTCATGATAACAATTAAAGACAAGGATCAAGGATAGTCAAAGTGTTGTGACCTGAAAGTTCTCTCTTTGCTCCTTGGGCAGCAAGGAGTATACACAAAATACCCATGCTTTTTGTGTGAATGAGATAGGTGGGATAAAACTTATCACTGGAGCCAAAAAAGTTTGTTAACATTTTTGTGGGTCCAGATATTAGGAAACTCACGAAGAATGACATTTTCAAAATAAAAATGAAAGCAGTTGAGAAAAGGGCTTGAGTTTCTTTTCAAGAAGTCATGAAGAAATTTCTAGCTAACAACAAAGAGTCAACATTTTAGTCCATCTTGGAGAACATTTGGAAACGTTTCAATGTTTTGGTTAGTCTGATGAATTTGAAGGTACATTGTTTACATTCCTATTTGGACTAATTTCCTGAAAACCTTGGTGCGGTTAGTGAACAGCAAGGAGAAAGTTTTAATTGAGATATCAAGGACCTGTAAAGATGATACCAATGTACATGGAATGTGACCATGATGGGGGACTACAGCTTGATGTTTCACAGAGAAGATCTGTAGGCCTTCTATAACACAAAAGGTATGAAGAGAACCTTTTAAGAGAGAAAGAAAAGTGGCAAGATTTAATTTCCAATAAAGTTTCTGAATTTTTGGCTACAATAAAGATTTTTCTTTTTCATTTCATTTGTACATACCTTGTGTTTTGAGCAAAATCCATACGCAATGTTTAAAAATATAAACAAGAAACATAAAAATATAAGTTATTTTGAAATCAGGTCATAAGAAAACCTAAGAAGTAGTCATTTGATTTGAAACATTTTTCATAAACCCAAATTTTGCATGCCTGTGTAATTATTCTAAGTGGTTTATCGACTTCTGTAAACAGGACTCACACTGCCCAGAGCAATTACAGCCATCGGCAGATTATAGTGAGTGCAATCTGTGCTACCACCCGAGACCCATGTCCAGATTGCCCTCATCATAATATTTTTTGTGCCACCATTGGTGGTGCATATTTCTGGCAGGCAGCATTCCTGATTCTCCATTGCAGCAATAGAGAGATGTGGAGTGTAGAGTGGAGCAGTTAGTAATGGGGGACATGACTTTGGTACGTGGAGACCTATAATTCCTCCAGCTTTATTTGTATAGTTGTGCAGATTTTAAGAAAGAGTGGTTCAGCCTTAATAGGAAGGAGTCCAGTATGTGTGCATGGTGTCCTAAGCTGCATTTACTCCAAAAGATTATTGTGAATGAGCATTTTGAAAAATGACAATCTTTCAGTGTAAGCAGGCTGCTGATCACCAGATGAATGAGCAAAACACTTATTTATCAGGTGAAATAATATTTTGTGCAGCATAAAAGATATACATTCTATGCCAGATGTAGCGCTGCTGTGGTCATGCTACTAAAATCTGCAACCTGGTTCCTGGAGTCCTAGCTCTGGCTAAACCCGCAAACACCTAAAACACTCACACAACCATGAACCACAAGAGGGTTGGCCGTCCTATGGTGTAAAGCCTGTCCAGGAGGTGGATGTTGCCTAGGAGGTGTAAATCCAACCCTCATGTAGCTAGGTCCTTAGAGGGAAGGGGAGGAGTTAGTGAGTGAAGTCGAGGAGAAAATCAGACAAGTCCATACAGAGACAGAGAGAGGAGAAGGAAGGAGGAGGACGCCCGGCTGGGTGTCAGGTCTGGGTGCGAGACCTGAGGATCATCGCACGGTGCCCAAAGAAGAGGAAGCTGGCTGCGGGGTCTGCAAGGGACTCTGACAGAGCTGTGCAAGAGAAGTGCATGGAGGGGCCAAAGCCAGGCTACACAGACAGAGTTGGGACAAAGGGAACCAGGAATCTCTCCCCAGCACCAGGGGAGTGTAACCTGTGCGTAAATCTTCAGTAAAGACTCCTGGTTTCACTCAGACTTTGCCTGTTTGGATTCCTTTCAGCCTGCACCTCATTCAGCACCACGGTAACCAGCAGTGTGTCTGTCTGTTTCCTGCATTATGTACCTTATCCAACACCAAGAGGTCTCATAGCCTGTTCCTGCACTATCAACCTCATCCAGCAAATAGAGGACACTGGATTTTACCCTACCTGAGGAGGGGGATAACACCCCTGCCCTTTCATTAAGTGTCCCCAGGGATCGGGACCGGGCAACGGCCACCAGAGTGACATTCCCATTTGTTACTGCCCAGGAACGAGTACCCCCCTTCCTTGAGCGACACACCAGGCATCATCTTCTGTAAACAGGGTGGCACGGTGGCTCAGTGGTTAGCACTACAGCCTTGCAGCGCTGGGATCCTGGGTTCAAATCCTACCAAGGACAACATATGCAAGGAGTTTGTATGTTTTCCCCATGTTTGCATGGGTTTCCTCTGGGTTCTCCGGTTTCCTCCCACACTCCAAAGACATACAGATAGGGAATTTAGATTGTGAACCCCAATGGGGACAGTGTTCCTGACGTATGTAAAGCGCTGCGGAATATGTTAGCGCTATATAAAAATAAAGATTTATTATTATTATTATTAAACAGGACTCCCATTGCCGAGACGAATTGTAGCCATAGGTGGATTATAATGAGTGCAATCTTGGCTAACATCTGGGGCCCAAGACTCTGGCAATACCCATGGCAAGATTGACCTTATCATAATATTTTTTGCTCTACCATTGGCGGCGCGTATTGTTGTTCTACTGCTAGCAATAGAGAGATGTGGAGTGTAGCTGCAAGCAGGAAGCCCATCACCTTCTCTATGACTCAGCCAGTGAGATGATGTAACTGTGTCGGATGTGTAATTCAGCATGTACGTGTCGGACAGAGAAGAAAAGAAGAAGAGCCACAGGGGATTGCCAGGAAAGGTAAGTTATTTATCAGTAAATGCCTTTTTGAGAGACCATAGTATATTATAATGAATTGGGGGTGAGGAGGAGCATAAAGTAATATAATTAAGTGGGGGTGGGAGGTGGAAAATGACACAGAGTATAATAATGAATTGCGGGTGGGGGTGGGAGAGAGTACAACAGAGTATTATAATGAATTGGTTGTGGGAGAGAACACAGAGGATTAAAATGAATGATGCGTGGGTGAGAGTACATAGTATTATAATAAATTGGGGGTGATAGCTGTCAAAGAAGACATTGCATAGTGAATTGGGGAGGATATCCAGTTGTAAAAAATTGTGGGGGTACATGTAATTATGAATCGAGTGGGAGGAGCACAGTAGTGGGGCATTGAGGATATATATCTAAAGCTGCTTCTGATTTCTCTGTTTGTAATACAGGTTAAGATTACCAAATTCTCCTCTGCTTCTCAATACAGGCAGTGGCTCAATGGTATAGCTGCTGCCTATGGACAAAGAGCTCACAAGCTGATGAGTTTGAGTTCCATCCTGCAAAACCAAAGCAGAAAAAAATGTAATTTATGCACTGAACTAAGTTAATTTATTCACTGCACTGAGAAGGAGGAGCAGGGACATGAGCAGTGAACAGTGGGACTGCAGGAGGGAGCCCTCAAACCAGGACAGTCCCGCTGAATCTGCGACGGTTGGGAGGTATGTACAAGATAGAGAAGAAAAACAGATGAGATGTCAGTGGTAAGTTACAGGCTGCAAATTTTTATTGTATATATGCACTATGCTAAAGTCTGTTTACATTGATGACCAGAGGGACTAAATACCCGCTGATCAGTAAACCGTTAGCGATCAGCAGTTATTTATTAGGCTGCTTAGATAGGCAGTCTGCAGTAAATGATGTGCACTGAGAGACCTCTATTATCTTTATTATTATTATTATTATTATTACAATTATTATCTTTCTGTATAAATGCAGCTGTGCGTGTGAGCCGAGTGTCTTTATCCTGTGATGTGATCCAGCAAGAGGAGCACAGCTGCAGAGGAGAGGGAGGTACTAATCTCCCCATCTCCTCTATTATCAACTGATGTGATTAATTGGTCTGGGTGGAATGTGATTTTTTTTATCACATTCCACATTCCACTCTGCCCGTTTTACTTGTTGTGTGTCCTAGCCCTAATAATCAATGGATGTGTGAGAAACGCATGAAACACTGATGGTAACTTGTATGTGATCTGTTTGTTTGTGCACCGATTGTCTTATAATGGACAAGTCATCTGAATTATGGATCAATGTAGTGATTTTTTTGTATGTCATCCATTTGTTTTTGGGTAAAAATATTCCTGTGAACTATCACTTGACTTGCATTAGTTCTTGCTCTTGGCTGTACGTTATCTGTTTTGCTTATGGACTAGATATGGACTACTAATGGTATTAAGCACCATAAAATGTATCAAATATTACCAAAACTATTAACCATTCTTTTTTGTATTTTAATATATTGCAGGTAAAAAAAAATATTCCAGTAGCATCTAACTCCAGAGTGTGATAACGTCTGCATATTTATCCCCTGTGTGTGATTAGATTTCTACAGAACAGGAAGATGAATGTAAAAATAAAAAAAAAATGTTTTATTACAGTTAACGGTCACTATTATATCCTGTGTCCAGTTCAACATGAAAAATTTGGTCCTCTTTAAGGCTGTTTATTCTAAGTTTGCAGTAAGAATTAGACAGCATTGATAAATCTGTCCCTATCTGTAAATAGGCTGTGCATTGTGACTCATCTGGATCCATTTTGCAAATAACAAACAAAAATGAAGCAAGTCTTTCTAACTGGTTCACTTACCCTTATATTCCGACTATAAAATTCATAATACAAACTTACATGTATGGAAAAGTTTCTCAACTGGACTGATGAGAAAGGAACTGGAATAAACCAGATAAAATCTTCTGGCTAATTGCATTACTGTAATGTAATACAGATCTTCTGTTGCCAGATCTGTGGCAATAAGGTGGCTTATACTGCCATCTTGTGTACACTTTAGTGTACTGCAAGAAGCAGCACCTAAGTCTTTGTACATACAGTATAAGGATCCTACACACCTGCAGTACAAAACCAAACTGTGCGACAACTTATGATATCTTTTTACAGTGCTGTATTACAGAAGTATTAGGGAGGATTTCTTTAAAGGCAATTTGAAATATAATTATATGGTAGCTGAACAGCTTTTTATTGTATTATTACGATATCATTTACACATGTCTGGAATCTTAAATTGGTAGTTATAGACTAGAAAAACATGTCTTGTGCAATATTGCTGCTCTGCACTATCCAAATCAATAAAACTGAGCTGCACATAACACATAGATAGGTGTGGTGCTGTTTTTGAAAGAAGCCAACATTGCATATTAAAAATATGCAGAAAATTCCAGTTTTTTCAAAGTAAACATTATTGCTAAGGGTCATTACTTCTTTTCAAATGAGATCATACAGGGGAGCACAGGAGATTTACAGGTACTTTGTGAAACAGTTTTAGGAGATGATAACAGATCTATAGTCTAGGTGGTCTATATAGCTATAAACTCGAATAAAGAAATACTCACCAAATGCAGCTGTCAGGCTGCCAGCAGGGGGAGCTGGAGTCCTTCAGGGAAAGACTACACGGAGCTGAGTAAGCAAGGAGGGGAACTCTCAGTGTGTGCTGATGCAGTGTCTGCCACCACCAGCCAGACAGCTGAAGCTGTGGGGCATGCGGTTGATGGTCAGACGGGTCCGGGTCATACACAGTACGGGCAGCAGGAAGACCGGAGGAACTAGCAGAGGAGGAGTCGAGATCAGGCCGAGGTCCGTACCAAAGGAAACAACCGAGTGGGGAGGTAGGGCAAGGGGGAACAACCGAGGCTATTGTGGGAAGGAAGGAGGTGGGACAGAGGAATGGCAGAATAACTAGGGGACAGAACACACACAGAGGCTTAGGGCACAGAGAGGGAACGGATCAGGATCACACTTACAGGGACCAGCATTCACAAGCAAAGCAGCGCTAAGCTTATAGCCGGAGCTGGTTCACCGGAGATGACAGTATTTAAAGCATCCCAGCTCTGGAAGTGAGGCAAGGGAGAAGGCTCCACCCCCTAGCCATGTGGACGGGGAGGGGAAACCATGACAGCAGCAGTTTATAGAGGCAGGAGGGGAAATACCTCGGGCACAGCCAGCAGGGGGATACTGTCAGGCTGCCTGAAGCAGCTGTCCGAGGTGTCTTCCTGGCAGCTGCATTTTGCCACGCCCCGAAGTGCGAGTCAGCCGCTCTCTGAGCGGGCTATGAAGCTGACAGCTGGCACAGAGAAGGTGCAGCGTGCAGGTTCCCAGTGATCAATTACATTTGCATCTTTCAGACGCAAGTACAATTGAAGCCTGATCACGGCACTTCCGTGTCAGGACAGGAGCATGACCAGACTATCTGATCACGCTGCTGGCATTACTTGCAGGCACGTAGAGGCGCACACTCCATTAGCAGTAAGTGCTCTAGTGGAGCTGAATACAGGAGGATTTTTTTGTAATTGGGGCATTATTTGAAGATAGAGCTTGGGAAGCAAGGGGGGATGAGTGCTGACACAGAATGAGGAAAGAGAGGAAGATAGGTGCTGATACAGAATAGAGAGTGATGGAGGGGTATTTGAAGATACATTTTTGGGAAGAAAAGGAATGATAGGGATGGGTGTGGACATATTATGGGGAGCGAAGGGGAGGGAGAAATTTGAGGACATAGTATGAGGAGCGAGTGGGGGGTGGGGTGTACGTGTTAAAGGGGCAGTCGGGTGCCGTGGTAGTCACAGCAGAGACTGCTGTTCAGCTGAAGTGTAGTTCTGGGTATTGACTCTGCACCACAATCGCCTCTTCAGTGCAGGGGAATGATTGCTGGGACTTGTGGTGCGGGGTACTTACTTTCAGGCTCGAAGCTAGTGCTGGTTCTCTCTTCAGGACCGCTTCCCAGCTGCCAGTTGCAGCAGGTCACAGTACTCTCAAGCACCCCACAAGGACAAAGTTCTCTTTAAACAGCAACGTGGCTTTACTGAGAAAAACAACATCAAGTCTCTCATCACGCCTGTGGCGGGCATATTTTTTATCAGTTACAGGGGCCACCAAAGTACTTTTCCATAATACTTTTGACATACACTCTGGTTCCCCATCGGGGTTGCCACTAGCAACAGGAGTCACTCTTAATTTGCAGGCCAGCCACTTCCCTGGTACTCAGGCCTCTGTGCCCCTCATCCCCTCACCCATCTTTAATCTGCTGGGCAGGATCAAATAGTCCTTCAGGTCACCCCTCGTCCCACCTACAGGGATTTAACTGGACGCTATGACGGGGCCTTCTTGCATGGCACTCAACTGCCCAATTCTGTCAGGACCTATCTATCGCCCCTGCAGCAGTCATACTACTCGGATCCGGGGTTGCTGTGGCTCCGGTCTCTGGACCCGGGGGCTTGCGGCCACTCGAAAGAAAGGCGGGAATATTTACAGGGGATAAGTGTTCGTGATGCCACCCATGGTTCGTGGTAAGGGGGAGTACTGCCGCTGCCGATGGAAGTACTCGGGAGAGATGGAGTGGGGGCAGCCAGATGATGTTCCCTCCATGGGTAGGGGAGGCCCGGGACTCTGGATGGTAGAGGTCGAGGGTAGCGTTGTGCAGGCTATGCGGGCAGGCAGGACGCAGGGGGAGCAGTGCACTCACTCAGGCTGTGTGGATGTTGGTGTAACCATTAGGCAGACTCTGACACAGGAGTAAACCAAGTCTCTGGGTGCCACTGCCACTCTGGGGAGCTCGTTCGGGAATCCGTTCCCGCTGGTATTGCTTAGTGGTCCGAAGCCTGCCTCCATGCACTTGTGTTTAGACGTTTCTGAGTGACCCCTTGGCCTGAAGCTGTCAGGGCCCCGCTCCCTATGTTTACATAGGGGAGCTGTGCCCTCAATGGATGATACTTGGGATTTCAGTGGGCCGCATAAACTGGAAAGCCCTATCGATCTCTGAGCTCTTGGGAAAAGTTCATAAAGAGACTATCCTCCACAGGTGAATTATCAGGTTGCGTGAAGCTACTCCCTGATCTAGGGTCCTTTACCCCACCGTGCTTGGTACCGGTCCGGTTACTGGACTTTCCGGTGCCGACCATTCTCCAAAACTAAAGGGGGCTTTACACGCTACGATATCGTTAATGTTTTATCGTCGAGGTCACGTTGTTAGTGACGCACATCCGGCGTCATTAACGATATCGCAGCATGAGACACGTACCTGCGACCTTAAGCGACCTCAAAAATGGTGAAAATCGTTCACCATGGAGAGGTTGTCCCAAACTCAAAAATCGGTAAGGGTTGTTTTTCGTTGTGGTTCGTCGCTCCTGCGGCAGCACACATCGCTGTGTGTGACACCGCAGGAGCGAGGAACGTCTCCTTACCTGCCGCCGGCCACAATGCGGAAGGAAGCGGTGGGCGGGATGTTTACATCACGTTCAGCTCCGCCCCTCCGCTTTGATTGGCCGGCCGCTTAGTGACGTCGCGGTGACGTCGCTGTGATGCCGAACGTCCTTCCCTCTTGAGGGAGGGATTGTTCAGCAGTCACAGCGCCGCCGCCGACCAGGTAAGTGCGTGTGACGCTGCCGTAGCGATAATGTTCACTGCGGCAGCGATCACACGATTTTGCTTGCACAACGGGGGCGGGTACTTACACGCTCGATATTGCTAGCAATTGTTAGCAATATCGTCCGCGTGTAAAGCAACCTTAAGTCTGGGCACCCTCCTCCAAATGTGGCTTATCTCTCTCCCACAGGGACTCTCCTGTCATTTCCTGTCTGTTCACACTTTTACAAGCTGGACTCCTACCTGCCATTAACTGTCTCTAGTCCTGAGTATCAAGAGAAGCAGATAGCCCAATGTGGGCACCTAGTGGCCGCACACATATTACTCCAACTTTAATGTCACATTTTACAAACTGTACACAATACATAACTACACCTTCCACAGTGTGGTTTTGCAGGTCTGGGGTGGCCGAATCTTTCACCCCCTTACATATACAGTAGGGGGCATGTATGAGGAAACCGTAAAAGAGGAGGTATATATGCATACACAGTATGGGGAGCGAGAGAGATTGGATGGGTGCGGACGACATGATATGGGGAGCTGGGGGAGAAGACAGTATGGAGAGTGTGGGGGTAAATAAGTGAGGAGACAGAATGGTTAGCAGAATCAAGGATGTAGACACAGTTTAAAGTGTGATACTGGACAAAATAGTGACCACATGGTCTGTCGCTATTAGACCACTTAACTTCTACTGATGACATATTAACATTTTAATATAAAGGTTTTAAAGTTCTTAATCTATTACCGTTTTGCTAATCGGTATGATTATAGCATTCATGTCAACCCAAGTTCTACAGGGAGACATGCTGTGTTTAGCCTGTGAGATAACGCTGGGGTGCTGTTTTCATATCTCACCAAGGACAACATCTGCAAGTAGTTTGTATGTTCTCCCTGTGTTTGTGTGGGTTTTCTCCGTGTTCTCCGATTTCCACTCACATTCCAAAGAAATACTGATAGGGAATAAAGACTATGATAGCCAATGGGGTCAGTGATAACAATTTCTAAAAAGCGCTGTGTAATATGTATGTGCTATAAAAACAATCATAATAAAGAATAAGAAAAGTTAACTAGACTTCGATTGATTTAAAAAAAAAAAGAAAAAAAAAAAAAGAATTCCGGTAGTTGGTACAATGGGATGTAATAATCTCATTGCCCCAGCTGCAAGATTTTTTTTTTTTAAAGAAGAACCCATAAGAAGGAATAATATACAATGTTGAGTGAGCACTACCATGCTCGGGTGCTCGGTACTTGTAACCAGCAGTCAGACGCTCAGATGGGCTTGACTCGAGTACCCAAGTATAATGGAAGTTAAGGGGAGGATGCAAGCAATTTTCCAGGAACTCTTCCGGAAAAATTATTTGATGAAACAGTACATTCCCAAGTCTTGCTGTAGAATAGATCAGCTTCTTCCAACAATATCTTCCCTTAATACGGACACGTCTTGCTAGCATTATATTTTAACCCTCTCCCAGTATATAAATTTTCTTGTTTTGCACTTTTGCTTTTTGCTTCAAAGAGCCTTACCTTTTTACTGTTCCGTTGACATAGCCCGTTGTGTTTGTCAGGCAAGCTTGAATGACTTTATTCATTTTAGAATTCAATGTACTGAAAACCGGGGAAAAAAAATTCCTACTGGAATAAAATTGCAAAAAGAAATACAATCCTGCAATTATTTTTTTGAGGGATTTGTTTTTAAGGTATTCTGTGTATGTTAAAAATGACTTCTCAATATAATTCTCTAGGTAAGAAATGCCGCACTTGTATACATATTTTTTTTTTATTTCAGTAGTGAAATTTTTTTTTCAAATTCATGAAATTTTTTTTTCAAAAAAATGTGTTTGTATGGCTATTCCTGAGAACCATAACGTTTTATTTTTTCAGTCAATGGTGCTGTCTCAGATCTTTTTTTCTGGGTGGCAAGCTGACATTTTATTGATATAATTTTAGGGTCAATATGATGTTTTTATTGATTCGAATTGCTTTTTTTTTGCCTATTGGTGTCTCCTAAAATACTGCAATTCTGGCCTTTTGGTTTTTTTTTCTTATTAGAGCATTTACCAATTAGTTTCATTCAATTTTTATGGACACGGGCATACAAAATATGTATGTTTGTTTTTTTACATTTGTTTATTTTTAATGGGGAAAAAATGGGAATTACATTTTTTATATTTTCTCTGTTTCTATCTTTCTAACAGTTTTTTTTACTTTATTTTTTAATCCCTTTACAGGACAGGAACTTGTGATAGAGAGTTTCTGTACTACATACTGAAATAACTCAACGTTGCAGGATGTAAGAAAAATGACTGTGCCCTATGCATGCCAGTCCCATGATTCACGGCATAGCAGGCAAGGGAGCCATCACCAAACCCCTGACTGCTATAGACATCCATGGCACATAGAAATCATGTCCCAGGACTAGGGGGTAATAACTGCATGGAATGGTGCATTCTGTAATTTGTGTCCTTCAAATGCCGCAGTTATTAAAAATCAAAATTAGGAGCTTGCAATTCCACACAAGCCACTGTGTTTTTTTTTTAAAATTGATACTTCATGTTATTTGAGGAAATGTGCATAGCCATAATGCCATAATGAACGAACTTTGATCCTATCTTTGTTATTTCAACTTGAATGATCAAAGGTCATTGTGAAGTTAAGAGAAGCAGGGTCAGCTGTGACATCACCTATTCTCATTGAGCACCGAGTGTACCCAAGCACAGCGATGCTCGCTCTTGTGGTTTGCCTATGTAAAGCATCTGAACACAGACACTGATTTTTTTGTAAACTGTTTGGGTCTGCTCATCTATCTGAAAATAAACTGCTGACCCTTAAAATCTGAAGACTCAGTAACAAAGGGAGAAGCAGGGAAAGGACCAGAGACTCCATCCCCACAGGGTTCACGCTACCATCAGGTGGACAGAAGTGGACCAACCACAAAACGGCGACCCCCAGTGTTCTATGCCACGGGGACCCACTTACCAGAGACGGGTGCAGGGGAAGAAGGTACCAGAGCACCAAACTGGCACTGGGACGAAGGGGACCTGGAGGCGAAACCAGCCGGCCTCTGGCAACCAGCCAACATCTACCAGCAGTGAGTAAATCAGTTGCACTGAACTTCTGTGTGGACTACCTTCTTCCGACAGCCACTGCACCATACACCCTCTGGGGCAAAACCCTACTTGCGGAGGGTCTACCATTCTATCTGCCAATACCACCAGCCCCAGTAGAGACATTCTGCAGTGGCGGTTCCCTACACTTAGCCGCAACACCGCAGGTGACGTCACAAGTGAACACTATCTTATTCTCCCATGTAAATATCCCCATTACAGAAAAGGCCCAGGGCACGGGACCGGGTAACGGCCACCACAGTGACATCTTCCAAAAGAGACTGGTGGGACAGGGCCATTCGGTACCCATTTCCACCGCTGCGCGGGATGTAAGTGGCCGCCGGGGCACTGCCGTTGAGGAGACTCTCATCGGCCTCCTCTAACCCTGAGACCGGCTCTGTATCGGTACCGGAGTCGCTGCTGTCGGCACCCTCTCGGCTGGGCCTCACTTCCCTCTGGGCCGGGCGGGCTGCCGGGGCCATCCCTCTCTTGGTGTCAGGCACGTTGCCACCAGCGGCCACCACCTCCGGGCCTGCCACCTCCTCAGCCACTCCGACCTCCAGGCCTTCTTCACGCGGCATCCCGGGCTCCGTTGCCATTACAGGGGGCAGCAGGCCAGGCGGACCAGCAGCGGCGGGCAACGGAGGAGGCCGCACAGGGGCCAAGGGGAGACCGGGTCTCTCAGCCGCAGCGGCTGGTCCCTGGGGGACATAGGGGCATGGGTCACTCACCAGCTCCTCCAACACGGTCTCCATCTCATATGCTCAGGCGGCCGCAGCCAGCTCCTACACCTCTGTGGTCCACTGCTCCATCAGAAGGCGTATCTGGCTCTGGTGGCGCTGACAAATCTCCGCTGTCTGGGCTCTCATCCACGCCGCTGTTCCTGGCGCAGGCTCCGAACCCTCGGGCTGCTTGGACGGGGCGGACATGCTGCTTCTACACCGATGGGGTCCAGCAACGGAACGGATGCAGAGTCCTGGAGCCCCTGCCTTTTATCTTCACAATCACATGAGGAAGCTCCTTCACCCGCCTCCCCTGTGGTCTTTTCTCAGCACTCTCTGCTTTGGGGCGGGGCTTCTTTTTCGCGCCTTCACTGCTCGGGGAAGACGACTCGAGCGGGCAACTTTCGCGCCCAAGATGGCGGGACTTCAACTTTTTTCGGCAGTACGCCGCTGACAGACACTTTTAAGGCGCACTTCCATGGGTGAGTGGACTGTCCGAATCCTGTTCGTGACACCAGAAAGAGTGGAGGTGTACCGCCCTGAGAGGGCCCGGCCGCTCCGCGGCTCGGGCCGAGCCTCTCGGGGTCCGGGCTCGGGTTGTTGGTTGCTCGAGCGGCTCCAGACCGGGGGCCACGTCACTCCGTTAAGGGGAAGCGGTGGGGGTGGTGGTGTACGGTGGGTGTCGGGTGAGCCGTGACGCCACCCATGGTTTGTGGTGACGGGATGCACCACCGCTGCGGCAGGAGTTGACGGTATTCCTGGGATCGGTGTTGGTGGTGCAGCCTCGGTGTTAACCACACTGTGGGTAAGGGTGGTGCATCCCGGGGGATGGGGAAGGCGATGCCGATGTGGTGCAGGGCACCGCGCTGCGGTGCAGTGACCGGATGGCACTGGTGTACTCACGATTAATCACACTCAGAGTCACTGATAAACCAAAGTTCGAGGATGGTCGGTGCCCACGGCCGGCTGCTGATGTCCCCGGTGAGGTTGGTGATGGTCCCTCTTCCCTGCACCTCTGGTTTTGGTGTTCGGCTCCCCTGCCTGGCGTAGTTGGCCTTTGGCGGTGGTGCTCACCCGGTCTCGGTGGGCTTTTGCCTTCTTTCTTGTCTTGGGGTGAGAATGAACCCGTGAGGTCCAGACTGCAATCAGTTAATTTTCCTACACTCAGTGGTTTCCAAGCTAAGACGGGGTCTGAGTACCTGGTTTCTGGTGCTCCGGTAAACGGTTGACTCCCCGGTTCAGGTCCGGCGGGCTACAACCCTGCCCGGTCCCTACGGTTCCGCCAGTCGTACACCGGTACTCCTGCAGGCAGCCACCACCATCTGCCTGCCTGACGTTACACGGGTCCCAGGCTCCTACCCGGGTCCCTGACAACTCTACTCCCCTACACCTCCTGTCACTGTCACTCTACAACTCCAACCCTTTGTGTTTCCTGCCTCAGGACAGTAGTCTCCTCATTGGGCATGTCTTTCTGCCTGACTCCGCCCATTTGGTGTGCCCTACATGCCCTGAGGGAGGCATCAGGTCTCACTTTCGGGTGACTGTTGTGTCCTCACTAGGGGTGGGGGGTTGTGTGTGGTGTTGGTGGTGTTGTTACCTGTGACCCCTGGGGGTCCAGAGCGTCACAATAACATTAACATTTTTATGTTTATGTTTGAAGCCTGAAATGTGGGAAAAGGTTGAAAAATTCAAGGGAGCCAAATACTTTTGAAAGGTACTGTAATTATTACTTTTTAAAAAATAAAGATTCTAATATGAGAAAATAAAAAGATTGTCATTTTTCTTAAAAAACAAATACCTGATTTAAACAATAGGCCATTGTCTGATGACCGACTCGCTTTAATATTGAACTTTTTCAATCTAAACAACATGATATTAGATTTCAAAAACAAAATTTCATTTTAATTGAGACTTAAATGGGGACAACATTTCATCAGCATCAACCCGCAAGCCTAAATTTTATTGGAGAGCCTAAACATTTTTTTGACTATCACTTTGTTAAGCTTTGTATAAAATGACTATGGTGACTATTGTATTTAGTGTTTATGACCCACTCCAGGGAAGACAAGGCTCAATAAGAGCAAACAGAGGAATTATTTATTTTATGGTAGTTTCAGTATGAATCATTTTTGTAAGTTGGCGAAAACTTTCCCGTGCTATACAAAGCTACGGTTCAATTCCGGGTTAATGAGAATAAATTGAAACGCTGAACGGTGCAGCTTTACAGTGTGGAGCGAGAATTTACTATATTATCATTACTGTATCATTATATCATGTTGACAACATAGCAAATGATTTCTTTTATTCTCAGCTACATTTAAGCTTAGCTTGGAATATGTCCTCAATATTTTTTAGGGCAAACCTCTGAAGCCAGAGGTGTCCATCATTTATGTAAGTAGTTCATTAGATCAAATACTAACTGGAGTCTATCATCAACATATGATAGTATTATTCATTGAAACACAGACTTACTCAAAATATCTGTTAAAATGCCCACTAAACCTTCTTTTGTAAAATAACGTCATAATTTCCTGATTGTACATTAAATACACTTATTTTCTGCATGCTTGTCAGACCTCAATTTGTCGTTTCAAAAATCAATTAAAAGCTGCCATATTGACTTATTTAATCCACTTTAACGGTAGACAGTATAACCTTTCTACTGACATTTCCAGACGGCTTATTAAAGAATAAATTAATTCGGTTTTAAATGCTACAGCCCATGTAATGTGTGAGATAGAAATTAAAATAAATATCTTGCAGAAAACAAGAATTACGGGGTGACTGTTCAAGTCATGTATGTCCCTAATATATTGTTGTAATATAATATGAGGTGGTGGATTTATTTTATTCTTTCGATGTTAGAGGTATTTTGTTAAAATAAAATAGTTTAATTGAAAAATTGGAGGTATAAAATTCACAGAATATAACTCTTGATCTAGCCACTAGACAACTACATGTAATTCTATAGTACTTACAGCACCATTAGCTTACAAACTGGCATCTGTAGTCAGGCTGTACAGTGGTCAATATGTTTAGTAGAGATGAGCGAACCAGCCGCGGTTCGGCTCGAGCTCGGTTCGTCAAAACGAGGTCCCGTTCGAGTTCGTTTCGGCGAACGTTCGACGAACCGAACTCGAACCAATAGGAAAGAATGGGAGGCAATCACAAACACATAAAAACGCATTATAAATGTACACATACAGTTAATAAACATTGCCATAACACTTACCGGTGCCCGCAATGCGTCCTGCACTCTGTCTCCTGTCACTATTCCTTCCGATGATCGCTGCGTCCTCCCGATAACCAGCACTGACAGGACCTTCCGTGACGTCGTCAAAATAGCCATGTGACCAGGCACGTGGCTATTATCTCATTGGCTACAGACTGGTCACATGGCTTTGACATCATGTCCTGTCCTAGGTCCTGTCATTGCACTCTCCGGTACACGGTGCACATTTGTGTATCGCCGTGTACCGGCGACATGCTTTAGCACACGGTCGACTCCCCGTTCCGTTAGGGACCGGCTGACACAGCCGGTTAATAACGGAGATCACCGATGCCATAGCAACGCAGTTAGCGGTGACGTCACCGCTAACCGCGGCTCCGGGAATCACATAATCGGAGCACCGTTGCTATGGTAACACATCTGTCAGCATTACTGCTGTTACCGCTAACAGCCAGCAGCACTGATCTCTCACGGAGTGAAGGCTGCACGGGAAGCAGCGTCTTCCCCCATGCAGCAGTGATGGAGCAGAGCTGCATTTGTTGAACGAGAAAGACAGAAGACCATGGATCGTGGAGGGCTGACAGGGGGTAATAAAGATGGAGTCTCTAATGTGTCTGTGTATTTATTTCTATTAAAGTATTTTTTCTCTGTGTGGTGTCTTTTTTTAACCCTTTATTGGAGATTCTTAATGGCCGGGTCAAACGTGCCTGACATTAAGAATCTCTGGCTTAATACTAACTAGTAAAACAAAGCTAGTATTAACTCATTATTACCCAGCAAGCCACCCGGCTCCAGGGCTGTTGGAAGAGTTATATACAGCGCCAGATGATGGCGCTCCTATGAAAGCGCCATTTTCTGGGGCGGCTGCGGACTACAATTCACAGCAGAGGCGCTCAGAAACCTCGGGCTAACCTGTGCTGCGGATTCCAATCCCCAACTGCCTAGTTGTACCTGGCTGGACACAAAAATGGGTCGAAGCCCACGTCATTTGTTTTTTAATTATTTCATGAAATAAGTGAAATAATTAAAAAAAACGGGCTTCCCTATATTTTTGGTTCCCAGCCGGGTACAAATAGGCAACTGGGGGTTGGAGGCAGCCCGTGGCTGCCTGCTGTACCTGGCTAGCATACAAAAATATGGCGAAGCCCACGTCATTTTTCTGGTTGGCAAAAAACTTCTGCAAACAGTCCTGAATGGAGTATGCTGAGCTTTGTAGTTCTGCAGCTGCTGTCTGCTCTTCTCCATACAGACAGCAGCTGCAGAACTACAAGGCTCAGCATACTCCATCCAGGACTGTATGCAGAAGTTTTTTGGCACCTGAAAAAATTATGTGGGCTTCGCCATATTTTTGTATGCTAGCCAGATACAGCAGGCAGGTACGGCTGCCCCCAACCCCCAGTTGCCTATTTGTACCCGGCTGGGAACCAAAAATAAAGAGAAGCCCTTTTTTTATTATTTCATGAATTTCATGAAATAATTAGAAAACAAATGACGTAGGCTTCGCCCCATTTTTGTGTCCAGCCAGGTACAACTAGGCAGCTGGGGATTGGAATCCGCAGCACAGGTTGGCCTGAGCTTTCTGGGCCCCACTGCTGTGAATTGCAGTCTGCAGCCGCCTCAGAAAATGGCACTTTCATTGAAGCGCCATCTTCTGGCGCTGTATCCAACTCTTCCAGCACCTGCCTGCTATACCTGGCTAGCATGCAAAAATATGGCGAAGCTCACGTCCTTTTTTTGTAGTTTTTTGGCAAAAAAAATAAAAAATGCTTCCCTGGATTTTCCATTGCCAGTAAAGGTAACACCAAGCACTGGGGGTTAGCAGCCAGTAGCTGCTTGGATTACCCTTAGCTAGCAATACAAAAAATGCAGCGGGAGCCCATATATATTTTTTTAAATTATTTATTTAAATAACTAAAAACAAAATAGGCTTCCCTGTATTTTGATTGCTGGACATCACAGTGCTGTAAAAATAAATCTTTAAAAAAAATGTCGTAGCGCTCTGCGGTATTTTTGATTCTCAGCGCAGATAAAGCAGACAGCTATGGGTTGCCACCCCCATCTGCCTGCCGTTACCTTGGTTGGCAATCAAAATACAGGGAAGCCCATTAATTTTTTCTATTTAAAAAATAGTTAAAAAAAAATGACGTTGGGTCCCCCCATTTTTGATAGCCAGCTAGGGTAAAGTAGACGGCTGTAGCCTGAAAACCACAGCTGGCAGCTTTACCGTGGTTGGGGATCCAATGTGGAGGTCCCCCCAGGCTCTTTTTTTATAATTATTTATTATTATTATAAAAGTAGGGTCCCCCCCAAATTGGATCACCAGCCAAGGTAAAGTGGACAGCTGTGGTCTGGTATTCTCAGGGTGGGAAGGTCCATAGTTATTGGGCCTTCACAGCCTAAAAATAGCAGGTCGCAGGCACCCCAGACGTGGCGCATCCACTAGATGCGCCAATCCTGGCGCTTCACCCCAGCTCATCCCGTGCCCTGGTGCAGTGCAAACGGGGTAATAAATCGGGTTGATACTAGCTGTAAAGTCACCTGAGATGAAGCCCAGCAGTTTGTGATGTCATGGCGTCTATTAGATACCCAACATCATAAACTGTCAGTACTAACAAAAAAATCGACAAAAGAAATTTATTTGAAAAAAACAGTCCCCAAAACATTCCCTCTTTCACCAATTTATTGTAAGAAAAAAAATAAAAGGGTCCCACGACGACTCTGGACCATCTAGAATATGGGGTGGAGACACTCAGGGAACGTATCCCCCATTTTCTAGGAGTGCAGACCCTTAATGTGAGGAGTGTGAGTGCAATGAATCTGCACTCACTCTCCCCGGGTCCACAGCAGCAGAGTCCATGTCGTAATGGTTGCTACCAAAGCTGCAATGCCCTGCTCATGAGGTAAGGGCATGCCTAATCAGGAGAACTATTCTACATTTCCAATTATTGGTATTTGCTGATATTATTGCTATTCCACCTACTATATATTGGGGATAGGATCTTGGAGATGGAATACCCCTTTAAGTCTAGTTATCCAGCTGAATGAATACTTAGCAACAGAGCTCGCTATTTAGATGTGTTTTCTTGTGGCGTATAATGGACTCTCATGTTTGGTAGTCGTTCAGCAGGGAAACTATAAAAGCAAATCCCTCCATTTGGAAATGTAGTATATAGCTCTCCTGATCAATTATGTTCCTTACCCCATGAGCAGGGCATTGCAGTAATAATAATAATAATGTATTCATTTATATAGCGTTATTAATTCCATAGCGCTGTATGTCATTGGAGTGTGGGAGGAAACCCACGCCAATATGGGGAGAACATACAAACTCCTTGCAGATGGTTTCCTTGGTAGGAATTGAATCTAGGACCTCAGCGCTGCAAGACTGCCGTGCTAACCACTGAGCCACCATGCTGCCCATTTAGCTTACAGATGCATAACCACCACTCACTGTGTCTGAACACAGGAAGCTGAGCTGACAGCCGCTCTGTGCATGCGACAGCGTCTATTGTGAAGGAGAGGGCCGTGGGGGGATCAACGCTGCACAGGTACCGTGGGACACCGGGGAACACCGGTGGGGTTATAGGGGGTGACCTGGCAGGGCCTGGGGAGGAGTTTTCTGTCGCATGTGTCATGGCACATGCGACAGAAATCAGAGGAGTAGGGTGAATGCGGCCGGCGCGCTGCTGTGCGCGCGGCCATCTTGGATTTCTGGAAGGGCATCGGGGGGGCACTTTGGCGACACGGGGAGGGGACCGGGGAGGAGATTTATCATGTTTGTTCATGCCAGATGGGAGATAAATAATTTTTTACCGACACTGTCATTTACTGTAACTTGATCATCGGTATACGGTGTATACCTGTGATCACGTGAGCGGGGACCAGAAAAACCGTCCTGAATCATGATCTCCAGGGTCTCAGCTACCCCTGAAACCCCGGAGATTTTCTGACGCTGGGGGCGTTATTCACTTATTTCTGCCTGCTGTTTATAAACGGCAGATCAGAATAAGGCTACATTAACACGACCGATCCATTTTTGTGGTCTGCAAAAAACAGTCCGTTTTTTTTCACGGGTGCATCCGTGTGGCATCCGTTTCCGCTCCGTAGACGGTCCGTATGTCATCTGTTTGTCCTCCGTGTGCCTTCCGTTTTTTTTGTGTACTGCAAAAAAACTGAAGGAGGGAAAATACATAAATTTACCCAGGATCCATAGCTTCAACCTACATGAGACGTTAACATGTTCACTCCAGTGCCATTTTCTACTGCTTTTCACAGCGTAGAGCTCTCTGGTGATTTTCCTGTGTTTGTACACTTTATATCAGTCTTTTCTGTCATTTGTAATTTTGCACCCTTTGGTGCCTTTCATGTGGCACTAAGGGGTGCTTAGCTTTGTATTTAGCCAAAAAAATGAAAAAAAAAAAAATGACGTGGGGTTTCCCCTATTTTTGTAGCCAGCTAGTGTAAAGCAGATGGCTGCAGCCTGCAGACCACAGCTGGCAGCCTCACCTTGGCTGGTAATCCAAAACTGAGGGCACCCCACGCTGTTATTTTAAATTAAATAAATAATTAAAAAAAAAAAACACGTAGGGGTCCCCCCAAAATTGGATCACCAGCCAAGGTAAAGCAGCAGCTGGGGTCTGAAATTCTCAGTCTAGGGAGGTCCATGGTTATTGGACTCTCCCCAGCCTAAAAATAGCAGACCGCAGCCGTTCCAGAAGTGGCGCATCCATTAGATGCGCCAATCCTGGTGCTTCGCCCCAGCTCATCCCGCGCCCTGGTGCTGTGGCAAACGGGGTAATATATGGGGTTAATACCAGATGTGTAATGTCACCTGGCATCAAGCCCTGGGGTTGGTGAGGTCAGGCGTCTATCAGATACCCGACATCACCAACCCAGTCAGTAATAAAAAAAAATAGACGACAAACACATTTTTATTTGAAAAAACATTCCCCAATACATTCCCTCTTTAACCAATTTATTAGAAAGAAAAACAAATCCAGGTCTGGTGTAATTCAAGGGGTTCCCATGACGATCCACACTGTCCCAGTCAATGAAGAGCAGGATGTTCCCCATTGGCTGGCAGAGCAGTGCAGTGACCTGAGCTAACATCAATGGGTCAGCCCAGGTCACTGCAGGGGATGACAAGTGCTGCTGTCAGCGAGGTACATTACCTGCGCTGATCTCCTGCACTGCTGACAGCACCTGTCACTGAGTTCAATGACCTTCACAGCCAAGTATCGCGAGAGGCCCGTGACGTCACCGCTAGTCAGTCTCGGGTCGGAAGCGAGAGAAGGTGATGTGACAAGCGGCGGCCATGGAGGACAGTGACAGCGCTGAGGTCGGGACTTCATCAATGCAGGTAAGCCGAGTGGGACTATGTGTGCAGAGTGCCAGGTGGGCGGAGCCTAGCAGGGTAATGTGTACAGAGTGCCAGGTGTGCAGAGTGCCAGGTGGGCGGAGCCTAGTGGGGTAATGTGTGCAGAGTGCCAGGTGTGCAGAATGCCAGGTGGGCGGAGCCTAGAGGGGTAATGTGTGCAGAGTGCCAGGTGTGCAGAGTGCCAGGTGGGCGGAGCCTAGCGGGACCATGTGTGCAGAGTGCCAGGTGTGCAGAGTGCCAGGTGGGCAGAGCCTAGCGGGGTAATGTGTGCAGAGTGCCAGGTGGGCAGAACTTAGCGGGGCCATGTGTGCAGAGTGCCAGGTGTGCAGAGTGCCAGGTGGGCGGAGCCTAGCGGGGAAATGTGTGCAGAGTGCCAGGTGGGCGGAGCCTAGCGGGACCATGTGTGCAGAGTGCCAGGTGGGCGGAGCCTAGTGGGGTAATGTGGGCAGAGTGCCAAGTGTGCAGAGTGCCAGGTGGGCGGAGCCTAGCGGGGTAATATGTGCAGAGTGCCAGGTGTGCAGAGTGCCAGGTGGGCGGAGCCTAGCGGGGTAATGTGTGCAGAGTGCCAGGTGTGCAGAGTGCCAGGTGGGCGGAGCCTAGCAGGACCATGTGTGCAGAGTGCCAGGTGTGCAGAGTGCCAGGTGGGCAGAGCCTAGCGGGGTAATGTGTGCAGAGTGCCAGGTGGGCGGAGCTTAGCGGGACCATGTGTGCAGAGTGCCAGGTGTGCAGAGTGCCAGGTGGGTGGAGCCTAGCGGGGAAATGTGTGCAGAGTGCCAGGTGGGCGGAGCCTAGCGGGGTAATGTGTGCAGAGTGCCAGGTGGGCGGAGCCTAGCGGGACCATGTGTGCAGAGTGCCAGGTGGGCGGAGCCTAGCGGGGTAATGTGTGCAGAGTGCCAGGTGGGCGGAGCCTAGCGGGACCATGTGTGCAGAGTGCAAGGTGTGCGGAGCCTAGCGGGGTAATGTGTGCAGAGTGCCAGGTGGGCGGATCCTAGCGGGACCATGTGTGCAGAGTGCCAGGTGGGCGGAGCCTAGCGGGGTAATGTGTGCAGAGTGCCAGGTGGGCGGAGCCTAGCGGGACCATGTGTGCAGAGTGCCAGGTGGGCGGAGCCTAGCGGGACCATGTGTGCAGAGTGCCAGGTGGGCGGAGCCTAGCGGGACCATGTGTGCAGAGTTCCAGGTGGGCGGAGCCTAGCGGGACCATGTGTGCAGAGTGCCAGGTGGGCGGAGCCATGTGTGCTGGCGGCGGAGTGCGAAGTGGGTGGAGCCTAGCGGGGTCATGTGGCTCTGAGGATGTCAGTGTCGTGGACTGCATGGCTGGGGACAGGTGAGTGTGAGTGTGTGTGTGTGTGTATGTATGTGTACATGCCGCGTGCAGGAGGGGGCGGAGCGAGCTGAGTGGGGAAGTGTCGGCTTCCTGCACACGTAACTAGGATAAATATCGGGTTACTAACCAAATCGCTTTGCTTGGATACCCGATATTTATCTTGGTTACCAGCTTCTGGCTGCCAGCGATGGCTCCTGCACACTGTAGCTGTAAAAAGCCCTTCTTTTTGCTGCTAGAACCGTTCTCGAACGCAACTAGAACTATCGAACTTTAGCAAAAAGCTCGAGTTCTAGTTCGATCTAGAACAGCCCCCAAAATCACTCGAACCGCGAACTGGAGAACCGCGAACCGCGCTCAATTCTAATGTTTAGCAGAGTCTTAGGAATTCCTTGGTATTAACTTTTGCAGAAAAGGCTTCCAGATTGTATCCACAGAGTAGTTGGCAGACCAAACTGATGAATAACTAAACAAGCTAGAGTTAAAACCAAAGATTCCCAGGCAGGACCGGCGTCACCCCCCAGTGCACCTGGACAAATACCGGGGCCCTGGATAAAAGGGGAGGACCCATTTGCTGTTGACAGGGGCAGTGATCTTTTCTGCAGTCCTTGGCAATTAACCGGGGACTGCCAGGCTTGGGATGCTGACCCTTCATACCCACTCTTGCACTGCTAGTATGTGCGCGCAGCATTCACTAGTGAACACTGTGTGCACATGCTTTGAAGGATTTAGTTCATCTCTAGGTGGAGTTAGCGTGCAATGCTCTCCTATCCCACAGACAAAGAGATTAGCAGCAGCCCCAGCATCCTCCAGTACTCTATGTGCCCCTAATAATGTGTATGTTTCCCCAGTATTGTGTATGCACCCATAGTAATGTGTATGCCCCCCAATATTGTATATGTTCCCTCCAGTAATGTGTATGTCCCCCCACTAATGTGTATTTCCTAGTAATGTCTGTGCCCTCCAGTAATGTCTGTGCCCCTCAGTGATGTCTATGCCTCCCGGTGATGTCTATGATCCCCAATAATATCTATGCCCCCAGTCTCCCCAGTGATGTCTATGCCCCCTAGGGATGTTCCCCCAGGGATGTCTATGTCCCCAGCCTCTCCTGTGAAGTGAGAGTGAGGACCTTAGGACCTTGTTCACTGGATCAGTGGTCTCCTCCCTTCTCCACTACTAGTACCCTTAATCATCCATTCCCTTTTCTGTCTGCATGTCTGTCTTGAGTGTTTCCCCATTTTCTTTGTATTTCTTGTATATGCTTATAATACATTTTGATATTACAATTATTTGATCCATTTTTCTCACAAAACTGGTTAACTGCATTCTCACTGAAATTTGCTCAGTCATACTTATCATTTGAAACATATTTTTGTTAAAAATGTAAAACTTTCAATAGATATTACAATTATAAAAAGCAAAAAAAATCATAGATACCAAGAATCAGAATAAAAAAATATTTAAGAATGTCTGGGTCAGAATTTCAGGGAATCAGGTAGAATTCGTAGGCAAACAAAAAGTCAGAGGTCAAAACTGAGTGGACATTCACTCGTTATTTCAGAGGAGTAGCAGTGAAAAAGCTAGGTAAAAACACCAGAAATCAGCTCAGATTTAGTATAGAGTAAAGCATACATCAGCTCAGAGAAGACTAGCGTTTGTAACATGGAGGCATGGCACAGTAGCCTTTCTCAGGTCCAGGGACATGATGGCGGTCAGAAATGGTGAAACCACGACCAGGTCCATGCTGGTTCGGGGTCCGCTGACATGTCGGGTTTCAGTGCCACAGTACATGTTGCTGGCCAATCACAGGTTGGCAGTAGAGATGAGCGAACCGGTCCCGGTTCGGCTCGAGGTCGGTTCGCCGAACGGAGGTCCCGTTCGAGTTCGGCTCGTCGAACGTTCGACGAACCGAACTCGAACTGCATAGGAAACAATGGCAGGCAATCACAAACACAGAAAAACACCTAGAAAACACCCTCAAAGGTGTCCAAAAGGTGACAAACAACTCAAACACATGGGAAAGTGACAAGGACATATACTCATGCGAAAACAAAACAGCTGGACAAGGAAAAAGAGGAGGACACACAGATATATGAGTATATGCAAGGAAACATCGATTCCATTATTGTGCAACTTGAGCCCTGGTCATTTTAGGCTTCCAATCTTAATAAATTGCCTGAGCTCGCCACGTACGCCTTGGGGATCTTGTCGTGTCCTGCAGCCAGCGTTCTCTCGGAACCTGTCTTCAGTGCTGCTGGGGGTCTGCTGGCAGATAAGCACACGTGTCTGTCCAATGTGGACATGGCTCTCAGAGGACTTTTCTTCCCCTGTGTCAGCCAGGGGACGGGAAAGGCACGCGTATTTTTGAGAGTGCTTCATGCAAAGCATCTTTTTCTTTTTCAAAAGGGAAGGTCAACCGATGCCAGTCAAGTGGGGTGTGTGTGGCCCAGTTAGTGGAAACGAGGGAGACTGTGGTTGGAGTCCCCTCGCTGTGTTTCTAAAAGAACCAAGATGAACAAGTCATGGCTCTCAGAGGACTTTTCTTCCCCTGTGTCAGCCAGGGGACGGGAAAGGCACGCGTATTTTTGAGAGTGCTTCATGCAAAGCATCTTTTTCTTTTTCAAAAGGGGGCTCAACCGATGCCAGGCAAGTGGGGTGTGTGTGGCCCAGTTAGTGGAAACGAGGGAGACTGTGGTTGGAGTCCCCGGGCTGTGTTTCTAAAAGAACCAAGATGAACAAGTCATGGCTCTCAGAGGACTTTTCTTCCCCTGTGTCAGCCAGGGGACGGGAAAGGCACGCGTATTTTTGAGAGTGCTTCATGCAAAGCATCTTTTTCTTTTTCAAAAGGGGGCTCAACCGATGCCAGGCAAGTGGGGTGTGTGTGGCCCAGTTAGTGGAAACGAGGGAGACTGTGGTTGGAGTCCCCTCGCTGTGTTTCTAAAAGAACCAAGATGAACAAGTCATGGCTCTAAGAGGACTTTTCTTCCCCTGGGTCAGCCAGGGGACGGGAAAGGCACGCGTATTTTTGAGAGTGCTTCATGCAAAGCATCTTTTTCTTTTTCAAAAGGGAAGGTCAACTGATGCCAGTCAAGTGGGGTGTGTGTGGCCCAATTAGTGGCAACGAGGGAGACTGTGGTTGGAGTCCCCTTACTGTGTTTTACATGCTTTTAGAAGGGCATGATATGGCTTAGAGGTTGACTTTCAGCATCTGGAAACTGTTGGCTACCAAAATGTTGCCTTTCCAACCTTTTTAACCTAGGATTTTCGAGACCTTATGCCCATCGCAGTGCCCCAAGAGCCGATGCCCAGGCGCCACTCCTTCTCCAACAAAGGCGTGCACGCGCTACACCAGCATGTCGCGCTAAACATCACTGATTCCTTGAGAAACTCTGTGTGACAGGGTGCATTTCACCACAGATAATTGGCCCAGTAAGCATGGACAGGGGCGTTACATGTCGCTGACTGGGCAATGGGTTACTGTGGGGAGAGATGGAGAAGGGTCTGCTGTACAAGTCTTGCCGTCCCCACGAGTTGTTTCAATCCTTCTTCTGTATGTAGAAGTTAATACACTGCTTCTGCCTCTTCAACCTCGTGTGGGTCCTCCACCTTGGCGCAAACCCTGTGTGGTCAGGCCACCCTTCCTTGTAACTGCGCACAAGGACTACCACACACCTCCTTACTATGCTGGCAGCAGAGCTCAATGCCATCAGGCGGTCAAAGGTTTACTTTGAAATGTATGGGAAATGTGAGTCACACCGCTGAGAAGTTGTGGACGGTTAGCTCTGGAGACCGAGTTTCATCAATGGTTGTCTCCACTCAACCAGCAGCCAGGGAAGGCCGGGTGCGACAATGATGCAAACATGGGTGCGGCCCTTCGCTGTGACAATGTGACACACGTGCCTTGTGTGGTTCACGTGTTGAACCTGGTTGTCCAGCAATTTTTAAAGCACTATCCTGGCCCACATGGCCTTCTGCAGAGAGCACGGTGTAACGCCTTCCTTGATCCACACACTCAGATGGGCTGTAAATGATAGGCTAGAGAGAAGCCACTCACCAAGCAGGACCCCTAGAACCCTGAAACCCTTTAACCCCTATACAGGGATTAGGAATTACACAGGGCCCAAGGTGATTAATACCTGTGGAAGGCTGCAGTTCCAGAGAATAGTAGTCAGGCAGGGTCAAAACATTAATTGAGGAACAGGAACAGAATGGGACGGCCAGGACTTAATCAGAAAACAAGCAGAGGTGAAATGCGGATCGGCCAACAAGGTACATAAACAGCAAGCAGGAAAAGTAGTCAGGTAACAAGCACACAAAATCATAAAACTGAACTGGGGGTAAAAGCAGAGCTATGTCTGGCAGTGGTCTGCAGACAGGATGGGCATAAAAAAGGGTGTGGTGTCTTCCCATTGGTTGTAGCTGAATGATGGTATTTCATCTGTGAGATACCCACCAGCTACATTCAGCCAGAGATTCTGCATCTGTCAAGGTAATGCAGCCCAGTGGGTGAGCATACCCTGCGTCCACCTGCGCCGCTGGCATCGACTCCTCTCCCATGATCAGCACTATCCATGAAAGGAACACGTTGTCACCTGGCGACCGGAGTACAAATTGACGGAGCGTACTCCGTTGGTGACTTAACAGCCGTGTGCGGCAATGATGCAAACCTGGCTGCGGGCCATCGTCAGGGCAATGTGACACACGTGCCTTGTATGGCTCACGTGTTGAACCTAATTCTCCAGCAATTTTTAAAACACCATCACGGCCTACATGGCCTTGTGCAGCGGGCACGCTCGCTATGTGCTCACTTCCATCGTGCGCACACAGCAGCTTAACAACTTTCGTCGCTACAGAAGTCTTTAGGTCTGGTGGTTAAACGCCTGAAATGCGATGTGCCCACACGCAGGAATTTGAATCTGCACATGTTGCAGCGTTTGTGGCAGCACCGCCGAACCCTGCTGCAATACGTTATGACATATAGCCTGGGATAACTTGATCCAGAGGTGGTGCAGATCACGCTGCTGGAGTGGTGTCAGATCAAGGACCTATGCACCCTGCTACACAGTTTACAAATGTCGACGAAGATGTTTAGCACTGGCAATGTCATTCTCAGCGTGACAATTCTGGTCATCTACATGATGGAGCACACTGTAATTATTATTCGGAGTCAGGTGTTGGGACAAGAGGAAGGGGAGGAAGTACAGGAGGAGTCATATGCGGAAGGGATAACAAGATCTACGAGGTCCAGATGGTCAGCGGCACCTATGCGGCAGTCATGGTGAGGGAGAGGGATTAACAAGGGCGCATAGTATCAGCAAAAAGTGTTGAGGAAGGTGCAGGAGCCCATGAAGAAATGGAGGACGAACTGGCGATGGGCATGGAAGACTCAGCAGATGAGTGAGAGCTTGCTCACATTTCGGTTGTGCGAGGTTGTGGGGAGAGGGCAGAGGAAGGAGGCACGATTCTCACCTCTCTGCCACCAACACACCAAGGACTTGGTCCTCCTGGATGCACAAGACACATGAGCGCCTTCTTGCTGCACTACCTACAACATGACCCTCGGATTGTACGAATTCAAAGTAATCCAGAATACTGGGTTGCCACACTGTTAGATCCCCGGTACAAGACAAAATTTGGCGAAATAATTCCTGCCATAGAAATGGACACACGTATACAGGAGTATCTGCAGAATGTGGTACGCAATCTTAGATCTGCTTTTCCACTAAACACCAGTGCTGCACAGAGTGAATCTCAACGCTTTGTCATGGATAGGAGGAAATGGTCTTTTACTTGTCCACATCTGAGGGACCGAGGGCTGGCTGCTGTGCTGAGATGGCGTTGAGTACGGTGTCCCTGCAGAGTTGCACTTTTGGTCATATACCAAAATGAGTTGAAAAAGGACAGATGCTGGTGGAAAGGGGAACAGGTGTGTTGGAAAGGGGAAAAAAGTTTTGGTCCGTGGATTTGGTTGTTAAGCAACAGTAACATTTGCTGAAGAAACACCATCTGTTACAGTGGGACTGGCAGATTTGGATAAAGTGGTATATACTATGTTACCGCTATATAACGAAAATTAATAAGAAAAGAAAGAGAAAGGTATATATCCCCATCAGCAGTCAGTGTCCACCGTGCTCCCAGTTGGAAAAGGAGAGGTTGGCAACTGGAAGGTTTGGTGGAGGATACAGAGCTGTGTGGCTATGAAACTAATAGTAGCCTGAACCGAGTTAGACGCCATTCGGACCTGGAGACTGGGAGCCCTGTTAGCGTCACAGGGTCCACATGCCCACCCAGCCCAGGAACTCCCTGTTAACAACACAGGGGCCATTGAGTACGCTGACCGTGTGCGTAGGGGCACACCTGTGGACAGCAGGCGCATCAGCAGCAGCAGCAGGCCTGTTAATGCCACTGGGCTGCACAAGCAGGACTGGTAGGACAGGAGCTGGTCTTAACCGTTCTGCGTTACCAACTGTGGTGGTGGCCTGCATCGACACCCTATCCCTGCCTACCTCTGGCCTAAAGCCGCAATGGGTTCAACACATGGAGGTGTGCTCTTTCAGAGCATAATAGAAGACTGCGCACCTCCTTGTTGGCTCCAGCCCCTTTTATAACCTGGGTCCGCCCCAAACCAGGGTAAACCACAATGCACCTCCTGGAGACAAAAGTAGAGTGACACGTCATGAGTGGCATAACTAGCGTCCTATTTGGAACCGCAACTTCAATGATGAATGATGTTGATCCCCATTTGATAGGTGCTCCATGGACAATGCTACCAGGTGTGTATCTTGTCAGATGTATGCATGCCTTGAGCAGCCGTTCGAGGGTGACTATGTCTGCACTCGATGCAAGCATGTTGCGTGTTTGGAAGCCAAGGTAACTGATCTAAATAAGCAGCTTGCAACACTAAGGGGCATTGCAAACCTGGAGAGGAGTTTAGAGCTCACTGAGCTTTCTCTGGCTGGGGCCAGTGATATGGAGGAGGGTGGAGGTGGGGAAGATCAGGACCCAGAGGTAGGTAGCTGGGTAACAGTTAGAAGAAGAGGTAGGGGGAAAAGTGTCAGGGAGCCTAGTCCTGACCTGGCACAACCTGGTAAATATGCCTGTTTGGCTGATATTAGGAATGAAGGGCCTGGACTAGGGTCACTACAGCAGGATGTTGCTCCTAGCAACCAGGAAAACAACTGCTGTAGGAAGGAGGGAAATAGGAGTGCAGCAAAGCCCAGACAGATGTTGGTGGTAGGGGACTCTATAATTAGGCGGACAGACAGGGTCATCTGTCGCCGAGACCGTGAATGCCGAACAGTGTGTTGTCTGCCGGGTGCTCGGGTTCGGCATATTGTGGATCGGATAGACAGATTGCTGGGTGGGGCTGGGGAAAACCCAGCGGTCATGGTGCACATTGGTACTAATGACAAAGTTAGAGGCAGGTGGAAGGTCCTTAAAAATGATTACAGGGAACTAGGAGAGAAGCTGAAGTCCAGGACCTCCAAGGTGGTGTTTTCAGAAATACTACCGGTGCCACGAGCGTCACTAGAAAGACAGCGGGAGCTTAGGGAGATAAATATGTGGCTTAGAAATTGGTGCAGGAAGGAAGGGTTCGGGTTCATGGAGAACTGGGCCGACTTCTCAGTCGGCTACAGGCTCTACGGTAGGGACGGGCTGCACCTCAATGGGGAAGGTGCAGCTGTGCTGGGGGAGAAAATGGTCAGACGGATGGAGGAGCTTTTAAACTAGGATCGGGGGGGAGGGAGGGTAGTGGAGCAAATAAGGGGATAAATAGAGCAGATAGAGACAGGGAGACGGTAGGGGTCAATGAAGGATTAGGGGGGGATGGGACATACAAGGAACGTAGGGAGGCTAGGAGTAATAAAGGTGTTAATAGGATTAAATGTCTACTGGCAAATGCAAGAAGTCTTGCAAACAAAATGAATGAATTGGAGACTCTTATGTTAACCATGGATTATGATGTGGTGGGCATTACGGAAACCTGGCTGGATGAAAGCCATGACTGGGTGACAAACATACAGGGTTATAGTACATTTAGGAAGGACAGGAAAGGCCAAAAAGGTGGTGGGGTGTGTATATTTATTAAATCTAACCTAAAACCTGTGTTGTATGATGACATTGAGGGGAACAGCAACAATGTAGAGTCAGTATGGGTAAATGTACATGGGGAGGGGAATAATGGAAAAATGCTAATTGGAGTTTGCTATAAGCCTCCTAACATACCTGAACAAATAGAGGGTGAAATGCTGGAACAAATTGAAAAGGCAGCTAATAATAATAATCGGGTTCTTATTATGGGGGATTTCAACTATCCAGACATTCAGTGGGACATAGAATCTTCTGGTTCTGCTAAAAGCTGTAAGTTCTTATCTACCATTCAAGACTATTTCCTCTCTCAGATGGTAGGTGAACCGACCAGGGGAGATAATTTGCTAGATCTGGTCCTGTCAAATAGACCGGATACAATTTCAGATCTACAGGTCCGGGAACACTTGGGCACCAGCGATCATAATATGGTAAGCTTCAACATAATATTCAATAGAACATTTCAAAGGGGGAATGCTAAAACCTGGAATTTTAGGAAAGCTGATTTCAACAAATTAAGGGAAGAGCTTAAATGTGTAGATTGGGACAAAGTCATGGTAACTGGGGATACCGAACATAAATGGGGTAAGTTTAAGGATATACTACTAGAGTCCTGTAAAAACGTATACCCAGTGGTAATAAAATGTCCAGGAATAAAAAGAAACCACTATGGATAAATAAGACTGTACAAAGTATAATAAAACAAAAACAAAGGGCATTTAAAATCTTAAAGGCTGAGAATACAGAAATAGCATTGCAGGAGTATAAAGATATCAATAGGAAATGTAAAAAAGAAATCAAACAAGCAAAATTAGCTACTGAAACAAAAATCGCCAATGACATTAAAATAAATCCCAAAATCTTTTATAAATACATTAATGCCAAAAGGAAAACAAAGGATAGTATCGGCCCCTTAAAATATAAAAACAAGTTAGTTATAGAGGACAAACAAAAGACTGAGATATTAAATAGGCATTTCTCATCTGTATTCACCAAGGAACTGACTGTACCAGGGATCATTCAACAAGTGAAAAATCAAAGTCCACCACCCGATATAATTAATTTAACACAAGATGAAGTACGCCTACGTCTGAGTAAATTAAACATTGACAAATCCCCAGGGCCAGATGGCATTCATCCACGAATATTGAGGGAATTGAGCTCCGTAATCGACAGACCGCTGTATCTCATCTTTTTAGACTCACTTGTAACAGGGTTGGTGCCTCAGGATTGGAGGATTGCTGATGTGGTACCGATATTTAAGAAAGGTAAGAGGGTAGATCCAGGCAACTACCGTCCAGTAAGCCTGACATCAGTAGTATGCAAAGTTTTTGAGGGCATTTTAAGGGATGACATGCAAAAATATATTGCAGAAAATAATATGATAACTGACAAACAGCATGGATTCATGAAAGATAAGTCGTGTCTAACCAACCTGTTGGGGTTCTATGAGGGGGTAAGTTCAAACCTGGATATTGGTAATGCAGCTGATGTGATTTATTTGGACTTTGCAAAGGCATTTGATACTGTACCACACAATAGCCTTATACTAAAGCTCCAGAAGCAAGGACTAGGGGACACAATATGCAACTGGGTAAGGAATTGGCTAAAAGATAGGAAACAAAGAGTAGTCATAAATGGTACATTCTCTAAATGGGCTGTAGTCAGCAGTGGGGTGCCGCAGGGATCTGTGCTTGGACCGATTCTTTTTACTCTCTTTATTAATGACCTTGTGGATGGGATTGATAGTACAGTGTCAGTCTTTGCCGATGACACCAAACTATGTAGGATATTAAAAACTGACCTGGATAGTACAATATTACAAAAAGATCTGGATAAGATGTCAGAATGGGCAGATACTTGGCAAATGAGATTTAATGTTGATAAATGTAAAGTAATGCACCTAGGACGGAGTAATCCTATAGCTGCATATACATTAAATGGAAGTAAACTCGGGACTACAGAACAGGAGAAGGACTTGGGTATTCTCATTACAAATAAGCTGAGCAGCAGCACTAAATGTCAAGCAGCAGCTGCTAAAGCAAACAAGATTTTAGGGTGTATGAAAAGAGAGATTAGATCCCGTGATCCCAATGTATTGTTACCCCTCTATAAATCACTTGTAAGGCCACATCTGGAATACGGGATCCAGCTGTGGGCTCCACATTTTAAAAAGGACATTCAGAAGTTAGAGTCAGTTCAAAGGCGGGCAACTAGACTATTACAAGGAATGGAAGGCCTCCCATATGATGACAGGTTGAAAAAGTTAGATATGTTTAGCTTAGAAAAAAGACGTCTCAGAGGAGATCTCATTTATATGTATAAATACATGTGTGGTCAATATAAAGGACTGGCACATGACTTATTCCTTCCAAAGACAGTACTAAGGACTAGGGGGCACTCACTGCGAGTGGAAGAAAAGCGATTCCGAAACCTAAATAGGAAAGGGTTCTTTACAGTTAGAGTGGTCAGACTGTGGAATGCCCTACCACAAGAGGTAGTAATGGCAGATACTATAACAGCTTTTAAAAAAGGGCTGGATGATTTCCTCAGTACACAAAACATTGTTGGTTATAAATGACTTAGTGACTAAATGTAGAACTGGTGGAGGAAGGTTGAACTAGATGGACCTAGGTCTTTTTTCAACCTAAGTAAATATGTAACTATGTAACCTCATGGCTGCCATGACCCAAACACCTCACCAGTCATCGTCTGACCATCAATAATGCGGTGACAAGTCATAGGGGTGGGCCTCTGCAAGCCATTTGGGAGGACACCTGATGCCCTGTGGTCTATATAGGACCCCCACATCAGGGGCAGGGCCAAAGAGTTCATTACCGGACCTGGTCTCTGATGCAGTAAGTGCCTGAGCATGCTCAGTAGCATGAAATACAGTCTCTGAAAAAAGACTATCAGCTTTAGCATGGTGTCTAGGCACAAAACAGGACTTAGACCCGGCACAGAATGCAAGTACCTGTGCAAAGAGGCTTTTCACACTTAGTGTGGGAGCATGCGCTGTATCCCGAAATGAAGACTTAGCTTCAGGAATGGCACAGTCAGGCTGAGCATACTCACTAGGCGAAACACTGTAATTAGGCTGCAGCTGGGGTAAATCGGCACACGCATGCGCACTAGGTGCCTCTCCACACTTAGACGTGGAGGAGAAATTGCTCTTGGAGATGCTGTCTATGAACAGAAGGAAAAGCTAAAGGAAGCCTGACTTTCTATCCCTCCGACTTATCAAATGCAGCAATGAATTCCCTGAGTTTGCTATAACATTAGCGTAGCAAAATGTGCATGAGGGTGTCATGTAGAGGTGCTATAAATAGCTTGGCACCAGTGGGGCACTAATGGAATACAACAGCCAGTTCTATGATGCCACTAAATGGCAGTATTTTTTGCTATCATTATAGCTTATTAAAAACAGAGCAGGAGGGTGTCATGCAGAGGTTATAGAAATAGCTTGGCACCAGTGGGGCACTAATGGAATACAACAGCCAGTTCTATGATGCCACTAAATGGCAGTATTTTTTGCTATCATTATAGCTCATTAAAAACAGAGCAGGAGGGTGTCACGCAGAGGTGCTGCACATAGATTTGCACCAGTGGGGCACTAATGGAGTACAACAGCCACTTCTTGTATGCCACTAGGTACACTGAGTGTTTGCTAGTATAATGGCTTAGTAACAATGAGTTTGAGTGTGCAATGCAGGCAGAGGTGCTGCAAATATCTGTGCACTAGTGGGACTATACAGAAGTCCAATAGCCACGTTTAGGATGCCACTAAGTTCACTGAGTGTTTGCTAGTATAATGGCTTAGTAACAATGAGTTTGAGTGTGCAATGCAGGCAGACGTGCTGCAAATATCTTTGCGCTAGTTTGACTAGACAAAAGTCCAATAGCCACGTTTAGGATGCCACTAGGTACACTGACTGTTTGCTAGTATAATGGCTTAGTTAAAAAGAGTTGGCGTGTGCAATGCAGGCAGACATGCTGCAAATATCTTTACAATAGTGTGAATAGACAAAAGTACAATAGCCACGTTTAGGATGCCACTAGGTACACTGACTGTTTGCTAGTATAATGGCTTAGTTAAAAAGAGTTGGAGTGTGCAATGCAGGCAGACATGCTGCAAATATCTTTACAATAGTGTGAATAGACAAAAGTACAATAGCCACGTTTAGGATGCCACTAGGTACACTGACTGTTTGCTAGTATAATGGCTTAGTTAAAAAGAGTTGGAGTGTGCAATCCAGGCAGACATGCTGCAAATATCTTTGCACTAGTTTGACTACACAAAAGTACAATAGCCACGTTTAGGATGCCACTAGGTACACTGACTGTTTGCTAGTATAATGGCTTAGTTAAAAAGAGTTTGAGTGTGCAATGCAGGCAGACGTGCTGCAAATATCATTGCACTAGTTTGACTAGACAAAAGTCCAATAGCCACGTTTAGGATGCCACTAGGTACACTAACTCTTTGCTAGTATAATGGCTTAGTTAAAAAAAGTTCGAGTGTGCAATGCAGGCAGACGTGCTGCAAATATCTTTCCACTAGTTTGACTACACAAAAGTACAATAGCAACGTTTAGGATGCCACTAGGTACACTGACTGTTTGCTAGTATAATGGCTTAGTTAAAAAGAGTTGGAGTGTGCAATGCAGGCAGACATGCTGCAAATATCTTTACAATAGTGTGAATAGACAAAAGTCCAATAGCCACGTTTAGGATGCCACACTAGGTACAATGACTGTTTGTTAGTATAATGGCTTAGTTAAAAAGAGTTGGAGTGTGCAATGCAGGCAGACATGCTGCAAATATCTTTACAATAGTGTGAATAGACAAAAGTACAATAGCCACGTTTAGGATGCCACTAGGTACACTGACTGTTTGCTAGTATAATGGCTTAGTTAAAAAGAGTTGGAGTGTGCAATGCAGGCAGACATGCTGCAAATATCTTTACAATAGTGTGAATAGACAAAAGTACAATAGCCACGTTTAGGATGCCACTAGGTACACTGACTGTTTGCTAGTATAATGGCTTAGTTAAAAAGAGTTGGAGTGTGCAATGCAGGCAGACATGCTGCAAATATCTTTCCACTAGTTTGACTACACAAAAGTACAATAGCCACGTTTAGGATGCCACTAGGTACACTGACTGTTTGCTAGTATAATGGCTTAGTTAAAAAGAGTTAGAGTGTGCAATGCAGGCAGACATGCTGCAAATATCTTTACAATAGTGTGAATAGACAAAAGTACAATAGCCACGTTTAGGATGCCACTAGGTACACTGACTGTTTGCTAGTATAATGGCTTAGTTAAAAAGAGTTGGAGTGTGCAATGCAGGCAGACATGCTGCAAATATCTTTACAATAGTGTGAATAGACAAAAGTACAATAGCCACGTTTAGGATGCCACTAGGTACACTGACTGTTTGCTAGTATAATGGCTTAGTTAAAAAGAGTTGGAGTGTGCAATGCAGGCAGACATGCTGCAAATATCTTTACAATAGTGTGAATAGACAAAAGTACAATAGCCACGTTTAGGATGCCACTAGGTACACTGACTGTTTGCTAGTATAATGGCTTAGTTAAAAAGAGTTGGAGTGTGCAATGCAGGCAGACATGCTGCAAATATCTTTCCACTAGTTTGACTACACAAAAGTACAATAGCCACGTTTAGGATGCCACTAGGTAAACTGACTGTTTGCTAGTATAATGGCTTAGTTAAAAAGAGTTGGAGTGTGCAATGCAGGCAGACATGCTGCAAATAAATTTACAATAGTGTGAATAGACAAAAGTACAATAGCCACGTTTAGGATGCCACTAGGTACACTGACTGTTTGCTAGTATAATGGCTTAGTTAAAAAGAGTTGGAGTGTGCAATGCAGGCAGACATGCTGCAAATATCTTTACAATAGTGTGAATAGACAAAAGTACAATAGCCACGTTTAGGATGCCACTAGGTACACTGACTGTTTGCTAGTATAATGGCTTAGTTAAAAAGAGTTGGAGTGTGCAATCCAGGCAGACATGCTGCAAATATCTTTACAATAGTGTGAATAGACAAAAGTACAATAGCCACGTTTAGGATGCCACTAGGTACACTGACTGTTTGCTAGTATAATGGCTTAGTTAAAAAGAGTTGGAGTGTGCAATGCAGGCAGACATGCTGCAAATATCTTTACAATAGTGTGAATAGACAAAATTACAATAGCCACGTTTAGGATGCCACTAGGTACACTGACTGTTTGCTAGTATAATGGCTTAGTTAAAAAGAGTTGGAGTGTGCAATGCAGGCAGACATGCTGCAAATATCTTTACAATAGTGTGAATAGACAAAAGTTCAATAGCCACGTTTAGGATGCCACTAGGTACACTGACTGTTTGCTAGTATAATGGCTTAGTTAAAAAGAGTTATAGTGTGCAATGCAGGCAGACATGCTGCAAATATCTTTACAATAGTGTGAATAGACAAACGTACAATAGCCACGTTTAGGATGCCACTAGGTACACTGACTGTTTGCTAGTATAATGGCTTAGTTAAAAAGAGTTGGAGTGTGCAATGCAGGCAGACATGCTGCAAATATCTTTACAATAGTGTGAATAGACAAAAGTACAATAGCCACGTTTAGGATGCCACTAGGTACACTGACTGTTTGCTAGTATAATGGCTTAGTTAAAAAGAGTTGGAGTGTGCAATGCAGGCAGACATGCTGCAAATATCTTTACAATAGTGTGAATAGACAAAAGTCCAATAGCCACGTTTAGGATGCCACTAGGTACACTGACTGTTTGCTAGTATAATGGCTTAGTTAAAAAGAGTTGGAGTGTGCAATGCAGGCAGACATGCTGCAAATATCTTTCCACTAGTTTGACTACACAAAAGTACAATAGCCACGTTTAGGATGCCACTAGGTACACTGACTGTTTGCTAGTATAATGGCTTAGTTAAAAAGAGTTGGAGTGTGCAATGCAGGCAGACATGCTGCAAATATCTTTACAATAGTGTGAATAGACAAAAGTACAATAGCCACGTTTAGGATGCCACTAGGTACACTGACTGTTTGCTAGTATAATGGCTTAGTTAAAAAGAGTTGGAGTGTGCAATGCAGGCAGACATGCTGCAAATATCTTTACAATAGTGTGAATAGACAAAAGTACAATAGCCACGTTTAGGATGCCACTAGGTACACTGACTGTTTGCTAGTATAATGGCTTAGTTAAAAAGAGTTGGAGTGTGCAATGCAGGCAGACATGCTGCAAATATCTTTACAATAGTGTGAATAGACAAAAGTACAATAGCCACGTTTAGGATGCCACTAGGTACACTGACTGTTTGCCTGTATAATGGCTTAGTTAAAAAGAGTTGGAGTGTGCAATGCAGGCAGACATGCTGCAAATATCTTTACAATAGTGTGAATAGACAAAAGTACAATAGCCACGTTTAGGATGCCACTAGGTACACTGACTGTTTGCTAGTATAATGGCTTAGTTAAAAAGAGTTGGAGTGTGCAATGCAGGCAGACATGCTGCAAATATCTTTACAATAGTGTGAATAGACAAACGTACAATAGCCACGTTTAGGATGCCACTAGGTACACTGACTATTTGCTAGTATAATGGCTTAGTTAAAAAGAGTTGGAGTGTGCAATGCAGGCAGACATGCTGCAAATATCTTTACAATAGTGTGAATAGACAAAAGTGCAATAGCCACGTTTAGGATGCCACTAGGTACACTGACTGTTTGCTAGTATAATGGCTTAGTTAAAAAGAGTTGGAGTGTGCAATGCAGGCAGACATGCTGCAAATATCTTTACAATAGTGTGAATAGACAAAAGTCCAATAGCCACGTTTAGGATGCCACTAGGTACACTGACTGTTTGCTAGTATAATGGCTTAGTTAAAAAGAGTTGGAGTGTGCAATGCAGGCAGACATGCTGCAAATATCTTTACAATAGTGTGAATAGACAAATGTACAATAGCCACGTTTAGGATGCCACTAGGTACACTGACTGTTTGCTAGTATAATGGCTTAGTTAAAAAGAGTTGGAGTGTGCAATGCAGGCAGACATGCTGCAAATATCTTTACAATAGTGTGAATAGACAAAAGTACAATAGCCACGTTTAGGATGCCACTAGGTACACTGACTGTTTCCTAGTATAATGGCTTAGTTAAAAAGAGTTGGAGTGTGCAATGCAGGCAGACATGCTGCAAATATCTTTCCACTAGTTTGACTACACAAAAGTACAATAGCCACGTTTAGGATGCCACTAGGTACACTGACTGTTTGCTAGTATAATGGCTTAGTTAAAAAGAGTTGGAGTGTGCAATGCAGGCAGACATGCTGCAAATATCTTTACAATAGTGTGAATAGACAAAAGTACAATAGCCACGTTTAGGATGCCACTAGGTACACTGACTGTTTGCTAGTATAATGGCTTAGTTAAAAAGAGTTGGAGTGTGCAATGCAGGCAGACATGCTGCAAATATCTTTACAATAATGTGAATAGACAAAAGTACAATAGCCACGTTTAGGATGCCACTAGGTACACTGACTGCTAATATAATGGCTTAGTTAAAAAGAGTTGGAGTGTGCAATGCAGGCAGACATGCTGCAAATATCTTTGCACTAGTTTCACTAGACAAAAGTCCAATAAGCCACGTTTAGGATGCCACTAGGTACACTGACTGTTTGCTAGTATAATGGCTTAGTTAAAAAGAGTTGGAGTGTTCAATGCAGGCAGACATGCTGCAAATATCTTTACAATAGTGTGAATAGACAAAAGTACAATAGCCACGTTTAGGATGCCAATAGGTACACTGACTGTTTGCTAGTATAATGGCTTAGTTAAAAAGAGTTGGAGTGTGCAATGCAGGCAGACATGCTGCAAATATCTTTACAATAGTGTGAATAGACAAAAGTACAATAGCCACGTTTAGGATACCACTAGGTACACTGACTGTTTGCTAGTATAATGGCTTAGTTAAAAAGAGTTGGAGTGTGCAATCCAGGCAGACATGCTGCAAATATCTTTGCACTAGTTTGACTACACAAAAGTACAATAGCCACGTTTAGGATGCCACTAGGTACACTGACTGTTTGCTAGTATAATGGCTTAGTTAAAAAGAGTTGGAGTGTGCAATGCAGGCAGACATGCTGCAAATATCTTTACAATAGTGTGAATAGACAAAAGTACAATAGCCACGTTTAGGATGCCACTAGGTACACTGACTGTTTGCTAGTATAATGGCTTAGTTAAAAAGAGTTGGAGTGTGCAATGCAGGCAGACATGCTGCAAATATCTTTACAATAGTGTGAATAGACAAAAGTACAATAGCCACGTTTAGGATGCCACTAGGTACACTGACTGTTTGCTAGTATAATGGCTTAGTTAAAAAGAGTTGGAGTGTGCAATGCAGGCAGACATGCTGCAAATATCTTTAAAATAGTGTGAATAGACAAACGTACAATAGCCACGTTTAGGATGCCACTAGGTACACTGACTGTTTGCTAGTATAATGGCTTAGTTAAAAAGAGTTGGAGTGTGCAATGCAGGCAGACATGCTGCAAATATCTTTACAATAGTGTGAATAGACAAAAGTACAATAGCCACGTTTAGGATGCCACTAGGTACACTGACTGTTTGCTAGTATAATGGCTTAGTTAAAAAGAGTTGGAGTGTGCAATGCAGGCAGACATGCTGCAAATATCTTTACAATAGTGTGAATAGACAAAAGTACAATAGCCACGTTTAGGATGCCAATAGGTACACTGACTGTTTGCTAGTATAATGGCTTAGTTAAAAAGAGTTGGAGTGTGCAATGCAGGCAGACATGCTGCAAATATCTTTACAATAGTGTGAATAGACAAAAGTACAATAGCCACGTTTAGGATACCACTAGGTACACTGACTGTTTGCTAGTATAATGGCTTAGTTAAAAAGAGTTGGAGTGTGCAATCCAGGCAGACATGCTGCAAATATCTTTGCACTAGTTTGACTACACAAAAGTACAATAGCCACGTTTAGGATGCCACTAGGTACACTGACTGTTTGCTAGTATAATGGCTTAGTTAAAAAGAGTTTGAGTGTGCAATGCAGGCAGACGTGCTGCAAATATCTTTGCACTAGTTTGACTAGACAAAAGTCCAATAGCCACGTTTAGGATGCCACTAGGTACACTGACTCTTTGCTAGTATAATGGCTTAGTTAAAAAAAGTTTGAGTGTGCAATGCAGGCAGACATGCTGCAAATATCTTTACAATAGTGTGAATAGACAAAAGTACAATAGCCACGTTTAGGATGCCACTAGGTACACTGACTGTTTGCTAGTATAATGGCTTAGTTAAAAAGAGTTGGAGTGTGCAATGCAGGCAGACATGCTGCAAATATCTTTACAATAGTGTGAATAGACAAAAGTACAATAGCCACGTTTAGGATGCCACTAGGTACACTGACTGTTTGCTAGTATAATGGCTTAGTTAAAAAGAGTTGGAGTGTGCAATGCAGGCAGACATGCTGCAAATATCTTTACAATAGTGTGAATAGACAAAAGTACAATAGCCACGTTTAGGATGCCACTAGGTACACTGACTGTTTGCTAGTATAATGGCTTAGTTAAAAAGAGTTGGAGTGTGCAATGCAGGCAGACATGCTGCAAATATCTTTAAAATAGTGTGAATAGACAAACGTACAATAGCCACGTTTAGGATGCCGCTAGGTACACTGACTGTTTGCTAGTATAATGGCTTAGTTAAAAAGAGTTGGAGTGTGCAATGCAGGCAGACATGCTGCAAATATCTTTACAATAGTGTGAATAGACAAAAGTACAATAGCCACGTTTAGGATGCCACTAGGTACACTGACTGTTTGCTAGTATAATGGCTTAGTTAAAAAGAGTTGGAGTGTGCAATGCAGGCAGACATGCTGCAAATATCTTTACAATAGTGTGAATAGACAAAAGTACAATAGCCACGTTTAGGATGCCACTAGGTACACTGACTGTTTGCTAGTATAATGGCTTAGTTAAAAAGAGTTGGAGTGTGCAATGCAGGCAGACATGCTGCAAATATCTTTACAATAGTGTGAATAGACAAAAGTACAATAGCCACGTTTAGGATGCCACTAGGTACACTGACTGTTTGCTAGTATAATGGCTTAGTTAAAAAGAGTTGGAGTGTGCAATGCAGGCAGACATGCTGCAAATATCTTTACAATAGTGTGAATAGACAAAAGTACAATAGCCACGTTTAGGATGCCACTAGGTACACTGACTGTTTGCTAGTATAATGGCTTAGTTAAAAAGAGTTGGAGTGTGCAATGCAGGCAGACATGCTGCAAATATCTTTACAATAGTGTGAATAGACAAAAGTACAATAGCCACGTTTAGGATGCCACTAGGTACACTGACTGTTTGCTAGTATAATGGCTTAGTTAAAAAGAGTTGGAGTGTGCAATGCAGGCAGACATGCTGCAAATATCTTTACAATAGTGTGAATAGACAAAAGTCCAGTAGCCACGTTTAGGATGCCACTAGGTACACTGACTGTTTGCTAGTATAATGGCTTAGTTAAAAAGAGTTGGAGTGTGCAATGCAGGCAGACATGCTGCAAATATCTTTACAATAGTGTGAATAGACAAAAGTACAATAGCCACGTTTAGGATGCCACTAGGTACACTGACTGTTTGCTAGTATAATGGCTTAGTTAAAAAGAGTTGGAGTGTGCAATGCAGACAGACATGCTGCAAATATCTTTACAATAGTGTGAATAGACAAACGTACAATAGCCACGTTTAGGATGCCACTAGGTACACTGACTGTTTGCTAGTATAATGGCTTAGTTAAAAAGAGTTGGAGTGTGCAATGCAGGCAGACATGCTGCAAATATCTTTACAATAGTGTGAATAGACAAAAGTACAATAGCCACGTTTAGGATGCCACTAGGTACACTGACTGTTTGCTAGTATAATGGCTTAGTTAAAAAGAGTTGGAGTGTTCAATGCAGGCAGATATGCTGCAAATATCTTTCCACTAGTTTGACTACACAAAAGTACAATAGCCACGTTTAGGATGCCACTAGGTACACTGACTGTTTGCTAGTATAATGGCTTAGTTAAAAAGAGTTGGAGTGTGCAATGCAGGCAGACATGCTGCAAATATCTTTACAATAGTGTGAATAGACAAAAGTACAATAGCCACGTTTAGGATGCCACTAGGTACACTGACTGTTTGCTAGTATAATGGCTTAGTTAAAAAGAGTTGGAGTGTGCAATGCAGGCAGACATGCTGCAAATATCTTTACAATAGTGTGAATAGACAAAAGTACAATAGCCACGTTTAGGATGCCACTAGGTACACTGACTGTTTGCTAGTATAATGGCTTAGTTAAAAAGAGTTGGAGTGTGCAATGCAGGCAGACATGCTGCAAATATCTTTACAATAGTGTGAATAGACAAAAGTACAATAGCCACGTTTAGGATGCCACTAGGTACACTGACTGTTTGCTAGTATAATGGCTTAGTTAAAAAGAGTTGGAGTGTGCAATGCAGGCAGACATGCTGCAAATATCTTTACAATAGTGTGAATAGACAAAAGTACAATAGCCACGTTTAGGATGCCACTAGGTACACTGACTGTTTGCTAGTATAATGGCTTAGTTAAAAAGAGTTGGAGTGTGCAATGCAGGCAGACATGCTGCAAATATCTTTACAATAGTGTGAATAGACAAAAGTCCAGTAGCCACGTTTAGGATGCCACTAGGTACACTGACTGTTTGCTAGTATAATGGCTTAGTTAAAAAGAGTTGGAGTGTGCAATGCAGGCAGACATGCTGCAAATATCTTTACAATAGTGTGAATAGACAAAAGTACAATAGCCACGTTTAGGATGCCACTAGGTACACTGACTGTTTGCTAGTATAATGGCTTAGTTAAAAAGAGTTGGAGTGTGCAATGCAGACAGACATGCTGCAAATATCTTTACAATAGTGTGAATAGACAAACGTACAATAGCCACGTTTAGGATGCCACTAGGTACACTGACTGTTTGCTAGTATAATGGCTTAGTTAAAAAGAGTTGGAGTGTGCAATGCAGGCAGACATGCTGCAAATATCTTTACAATAGTGTGAATAGACAAAAGTACAATAGCCACGTTTAGGATGCCACTAGGTACACTGACTGTTTGCTAGTATAATGGCTTAGTTAAAAAGAGTTGGAGTGTTCAATGCAGGCAGATATGCTGCAAATATCTTTCCACTAGTTTGACTACACAAAAGTACAATAGCCACGTTTAGGATGCCACTAGGTACACTGACTGTTTGCTAGTATAATGGCTTAGTTAAAAAGAGTTGGAGTGTGCAATGCAGGCAGACATGCTGCAAATATCTTTACAATAGTGTGAATAGACAAAAGTACAATAGCCACGTTTAGGATGCCACTAGGTACACTGACTGTTTGCTAGTATAATGGCTTAGTTAAAAAGAGTTGGAGTGTGCAATGCAGGCAGACATGCTGCAAATATCTTTACAATAGTGTGAATAGACAAAAGTACAATAGCCACGTTTAGGATGCCACTAGGTACACTGACTGCTAGTATAATGGCTTAGTTAAAAAGAGTTGGAGTGTGCAATGCAGGCAGACATGCTGCAAATATCTTTGCACTAGTTTGACTAGACAAAAGTCCAATAGCCACGTTTAGGATGCCACTAGGTACACTTAGTGTTTGCTAGTATAATGGCTTAGTTAAAAAGAGTTGGAGTGTTCAATGCAGGCAGACATGCTGCAAATATCTTTACAATAGTGTGAATAGACAAAAGTACAATAGCCACGTTTAGGATGCCACTAGGTACACTGACTGTTTGCTAGTATAATGGCTTAGTTAAAAAGAGTTGGAGTGTGCAATCCAGGCAGACATGCTGCAAATATCTTTGCACTAGTTTGACTACACAAAAGTACAATAGCCACGTTTAGGATGCCACTAGGTACACTGACTGTTTGCTAGTATAATGGCTTAGTTAAAAAGAGTTTGAGTGTGCAATGCAGGCAGACGTGCTGCAAATATCTTTGCACTAGTTTGACTAGACAAAAGTCCAATAGCCACGTTTAGGATGCCACTAGGTACACTGACTCTTTGCTAGTATAATGGCTTAGTTAAAAAAAGTTTGAGTGTGCAATGCAGGCAGACATGCTGCAAATAACTTTACAATAGTGTGAATAGACAAAAGTACAATAGCCACGTTTAGGATGCCATTAGGTACACTGACTGTTTGCTAGTATAATGGCTTAGTTAAAAAGAGTTGGAGTGTGCAATGCAGGCAGACATGCTGCAAATATCTTTACAATAGTGTGAATAGACAAAAGTACAATAGCCACGTTTAGGATGCCACTAGGTACACTGACTGTTTGCTAGTATAATGGCTTAGTTAACAAGAGTTGGATTGTGCAATGCAGGCAGACATGCTGCAAATATCTTTACAATAGTGTGAATAGACAAAAGTACAATAGCCACGTTTAGGATGCCACTAGGTACACTGACTGTTTGCTAGTATAATGGCTTAGTTAAAAAGAGTTGGAGTGTGCAATGCAGGCAGACATGCTGCAAATATCTTTACAATAGTGTGAATAGACAAACGTACAATAGCCACGTTTAGGATGCAACAAGGTACACTGACTGTTTGCTAGTATAATGACTTAGTTAAAAAGAGTTGGAGTGTGCAATGCAGGCAGACATGCTGCAAATATCTTTACAATAGTGTGAATAGACAAAAGTACAATAGCCACGTTTAGGATGCCACTAGGTACACTGACTGTTTGCTAGTATAATGGCTTAGTTAAAAAGAGTTGGAGTGTGCAATGCAGGCAGACATGCTGCAAATATCTTTACAATAGTGTGAATAGACAAAAGTACAATAGCCACGTTTAGGATGCCACTAGGTACACTGACTGTTTGCTAGTATAATGGCTTAGTTAAAAAGAGTTGGAGTGTGCAATGCAGGCAGACATGCTGCAAATATCTTTACAATAGTGTGAATAGACAAAAGTACAATAGCCACGTTTAGGATGCCACTAGGTACACTGACTGTTTGCTAGTATAATGGCTTAGTTAAAAAGAGTTGGAGTGTGCAATGCAGGCAGACATGCTGCAAATATCTTTACAATAGTGTGAATAGACAAAAGTCCAGTAGCCACGTTTAGGATGCCACTAGGTACACTGACTGTTTGCTAGTATAATGGCTTAGTTAAAAAGAGTTGGAGTGTGCAATGCAGGCAGACATGCTGCAAATATCTTTACAATAGTGTGAATAGACAAAAGTACAATAGCCACGTTTAGGATGCCACTAGGTACACTGACTGTTTGCTAGTATAATGGCTTAGTTAAAAAGAGTTGGAGTGTGCAATGCAGACAGACATGCTGCAAATATCTTTACAATAGTGTGAATAGACAAACGTACAATAGCCACGTTTAGGATGCCACTAGGTACACTGACTGTTTGCTAGTATAATGGCTTAGTTAAAAAGAGTTGGAGTGTGCAATGCAGGCAGACATGCTGCAAATATCTTTACAATAGTGTGAATAGACAAAAGTACAATAGCCACGTTTAGGATGCCACTAGGTACACTGACTGTTTGCTAGTATAATGGCTTAGTTAAAAAGAGTTGGAGTGTTCAATGCAGGCAGATATGCTGCAAATATCTTTCCACTAGTTTGACTACACAAAAGTACAATAGCCACGTTTAGGATGCCACTAGGTACACTGACTGTTTGCTAGTATAATGGCTTAGTTAAAAAGAGTTGGAGTGTGCAATGCAGGCAGACATGCTGCAAATATCTTTACAATAGTGTGAATAGACAAAAGTACAATAGCCACGTTTAGGATGCCACTAGGTACACTGACTGTTTGCTAGTATAATGGCTTAGTTAAAAAGAGTTGGAGTGTGCAATGCAGGCAGACATGCTGCAAATATCTTTACAATAGTGTGAATAGACAAAAGTACAATAGCCACGTTTAGGATGCCACTAGGTACACTGACTGCTAGTATAATGGCTTAGTTAAAAAGAGTTGGAGTGTGCAATGCAGGCAGACATGCTGCAAATATCTTTGCACTAGTTTGACTAGACAAAAGTCCAATAGCCACGTTTAGGATGCCACTAGGTACACTGAGTGTTTGCTAGTATAATGGCTTAGTTAAAAAGAGTTGGAGTGTTCAATGCAGGCAGACATGCTGCAAATATCTTTACAATAGTGTGAATAGACAAAAGTACAATAGCCACGTTTAGGATGCCACTAGGTACACTGACTGTTTGCTAGTATAATGGCTTAGTTAAAAAGAGTTGGAGTGTGCAATCCAGGCAGACATGCTGCAAATATCTTTGCACTAGTTTGACTACACAAAAGTACAATAGCCACGTTTAGGATGCCACTAGGTACACTGACTGTTTGCTAGTATAATGGCTTAGTTAAAAAGAGTTTGAGTGTGCAATGCAGGCAGACGTGCTGCAAATATCTTTGCACTAGTTTGACTAGACAAAAGTCCAATAGCCACGTTTAGGATGCCACTAGGTACACTGACTCTTTGCTAGTATAATGGCTTAGTTAAAAAAAGTTTGAGTGTGCAATGCAGGCAGACATGCTGCAAATAACTTTACAATAGTGTGAATAGACAAAAGTACAATAGCCACGTTTAGGATGCCATTAGGTACACTGACTGTTTGCTAGTATAATGGCTTAGTTAAAAAGAGTTGGAGTGTGCAATGCAGGCAGACATGCTGCAAATATCTTTACAATAGTGTGAATAGACAAAAGTACAATAGCCACGTTTAGGATGCCACTAGGTACACTGACTGTTTGCTAGTATAATGGCTTAGTTAACAAGAGTTGGATTGTGCAATGCAGGCAGACATGCTGCAAATATCTTTACAATAGTGTGAATAGACAAAAGTACAATAGCCACGTTTAGGATGCCACTAGGTACACTGACTGTTTGCTAGTATAATGGCTTAGTTAAAAAGAGTTGGAGTGTGCAATGCAGGCAGACATGCTGCAAATATCTTTACAATAGTGTGAATAGACAAACGTACAATAGCCACGTTTAGGATGCAACAAGGTACACTGACTGTTTGCTAGTATAATGACTTAGTTAAAAAGAGTTGGAGTGTGCAATGCAGGCAGACATGCTGCAAATATCTTTACAATAGTGTGAATAGACAAAAGTACAATAGCCACGTTTAGGATGCCACTAGGTACACTGACTGTTTGCTAGTATAATGGCTTAGTTAAAAAGAGTTGGAGTGTGCAATGCAGGCAGACATGCTGCAAATATCTTTACAATAGTGTGAATAGACAAAAGTACAATAGCCACGTTTAGGATGCCACTAGGTACACTGACTGTTTGCTAGTATAATGGCTTAGTTAAAAAGAGTTGGAGTGTGCAATGCAGGCAGACATGCTGCAAATATCTTTACAATAGTGTCAATAGACAAAAGTACAATAGCCACGTTTAGGATGCCACTAGGTACACTGACTGTTTGCTAGTATAATGGCTTAGTTAAAAAGAGTTGGAGTGTGCAATGCAGGCAGACATGCTGCAAATATCTTTACAATAGTGTGAATAGACAAAAGTACAATAGCCACGTTTAGGATGCCACTAGGTACACTGACTGTTTGCTAGTATAATGGCTTAGTTAAAAAGAGTTGGAGTGTGCAATGCAGGCAGACATGCTGCAAATATCTTTACAATAGTGTGAATAGACAAAAGTACAATAGCCACGTTTAGGATGCCACTAGGTACACTGACTGTTTGCTAGTATAATGGCTTAGTTAAAAAGAGTTGGAGTGTGCAATGCAGGCAGACATGCTGAAAATATCTTTACAATTGTGTGAATAGACAAAAGTACAATAGCCACGTTTAGGATGCCACTAGGTACACTGACTGTTTGCTAGTATAATGGCTTAGTTAAAAAGAGTTGGAGTGTGCAATGCAGGCAGACATGCTGCAAATATCTTTGCACTAGTTTGACTAGACAAAAGTCCAATAGCCACGTTTAGGATGCCACTAGGTACACTGACTGTTTGCTAGTATAATGGCTTAGTTAAAAAGAGTTGGAGTGTGCAATGCAGGCAGACATGCTGCAAATATCTTTACAATAGTGTGAATAGACAAAAGTACAATAGCCACGTTTAGGATGCCACTAGGTACACTGACTGTTTGCTAGTATAATGGCTTAGTTAAAAAGAGTTGGAGTGTGCAATGCAGGCAGACATGCTGCAAATATCTTTACAATAGTGTGAATAGACAAAAGTACAATAGCCACGTTTAGGATGCCACTAGGTACACTGACTGTTTGCTAGTATAATGGCTTAGTTAAAAAGAGTTGGAGTGTGCAATGCAGGCAGACATGCTGCAAATATCTTTACAATAGTGTGAATAGACAAAAGTACAATAGCCACGTTTAGGATGCCACTAGGTACACTGACTGTTTGCTAGTATAATGGCTTAGTTAAAAAGAGTTGGAGTGTGCAATGCAGGCAGACATGCTGCAAATATCTTTACAATAGTGTGAATAGACAAAAGTACAATAGCCATGTTTAGGATGCCACTAGGTACACTGACTGTTTGCTAGTATAATGGCTTAGTTAAAAAGAGTTGGAGTGTGCAATGCAGGCAGACATGCTGCAAATATCTTTGCACTAGTTTGACTAGACAAAAGTCCAATAGCCACGTTTAGGATGCCACTAGGTACACTGACTGTTTGCTAGTATAATGGCTTAGTTAAAAAGAGTTGGAGTGTGCAATGCAGGCAGACATGCTGCAAATATCTTTACAATAGTGTGAATAGACAAAAGTACAATAGCCACGTTTAGGATGCCACTAGGTACACTGACTGTTTGCTAGTATAATGGCTTAGTTAAAAAGAGTTGGAGTGTGCAATGCAGGCAGACATGCTGCAAATATCTTTACAATAGTGTGAATAGACAAAAGTACAATAGCCACGTTTAGGATGCCACCAGGTACACTGACTGTTTGCTAGTATAATGGCTTAGTTAAAAAGAGTTGGAGTGTGCAATGCAGGCAGACATGCTGCAAATATCTTTGCACTAGTTTGACTAGACAAAAGTCCAATAGCCACGTTTAGGATGCCACTAGGTACACTGACTGTTTGCTAGTATAATGGCTTAGTTAAAAAGAGTTGGAGTGTGCAATGCAGGCAGACATGCTGCAAATATCTTTACAATAGTGTGAATAGACAAAAGTACAATAGCCACGTTTAGGATGCCACTAGGTACACTGACTGTTTGCTAGTATGATGGCTTAGTTAAAAAGAGTTGGAGTGTGCAATGCAGGCAGACATGCTGCAAATATCTTTACAATAGTGTGAATAGACAAAAGTCCAATAGCCACGTTTAGGATGCCACTAGGTACACTGACTGTTTGCTAGTATAATGGCTTAGTTAAAAAGAGTTGGAGTGTGCAATGCAGGCAGACATGCTGCAAATATCTTTACAATAGTGTGAATAGACAAAAGTACAATAGCCACGTTTAGGATGCCACTAGGTACACTGACTGTTTGCTAGTATAATGGCTTAGTTAAAAAGAGTTGGAGTGTGCAATGCAGGCAGACATGCTGCAAATATCTTTAAAATAGTGTGAATAGACAAAAGTACAATAGCCATGTTTAGGATGCCACTAGGTACACTGACTGTTTGCTAGTATAATGGCTTAGTTAAAAAGAGTTGGAGTGTGCAATGCAGGCAGACATGCTGCAAATATCTTTGCACTAGTTTGACTAGACAAAAGTCCAATAGCCACGTTTAGGATGCCACTAGGTACACTGACTGTTTGCTAGTATAATGGCTTAGTTAAAAAGAGTTGGAGTGTGCAATGCAGGCAGACATGCTGCAAATATCTTTACAATAGTGTGAATAGACAAAAGTACAATAGCCACGTTTAGGATGCCACTAGGTACACTGACTGTTTGCTAGTATAATGGCTTAGTTAAAAAGAGTTGGAGTGTGCAATGCAGGCAGACATGCTGCAAATATCTTTACAATAGTGTGAATAGACAAAAGTACAATAGCCACGTTTAGGATGCCACCAGGTACACTGACTGTTTGCTAGTATAATGGCTTAGTTAAAAAGAGTTGGAGTGTGCAATGCAGGCAGACATGCTGCAAATATCTTTGCACTAGTTTGACTAGACAAAAGTCCAATAGCCACGTTTAGGATGCCACTAGGTACACTGACTGTTTGCTAGTATAATGGCTTAGTTAAAAAGAGTTGGAGTGTGCAATGCAGGCAGACATGCTGCAAATATCTTTACAATAGTGTGAATAGACAAAAGTGCAATAGCCACGTTTAGGATGCCACTAGGTACACTGACTGTTTGCTAGTATGATGGCTTAGTTAAAAAGAGTTGGAGTGTGCAATGCAGGCAGACATGCTGCAAATATCTTTACAATAGTGTGAATAGACAAAAGTACAATAGCCACGTTTAGGATGCCACTAGGTACACTGACTGTTTGCTAGTATAATGGCTTAGTTAAAAAGAGTTGGAGTGTGCAATGCAGGCAGACATGCTGCAAATATCTTTACAATAGTGTGAATAGACAAAAGTACAATAGCCACGTTTAGGATGCCACTAGGTACACTGACTGTTTGCTAGTATAATGGCTTAGTTAAAAAGAGTTGGAGTGTGCAATGCAGGCAGACATGCTGCAAATATCTTTCCACTAGTTTGACTACACAAAAGTACAATAGAAACGTTTAGGATGCCACTAAGTACACTGACTGTTTGCTAGTATAATGGCTTAGTTAAAAAGAGTTGGAGTGTGCAATGCAGGCAGACATGCTGCAAATATCTTTACAATAGTGTGAATAGACAAAAGTACAATAGCCACGTTTAGGATGCCACTAGGTACACTGACTGTTTGCTAGTATAATGGCTTAGTTAAAAAGAGTTGGAGTGTGCAATGCAGGCAGACATGCTGCAAATATCTTTACAATAGTGTGAATAGACAAAAGTACAATAGCCACGTTTAGGATGCCACTAGGTACAATGACTGTTTGCTAGTATAATGGCTTAGTTAAAAAGAGTTGGAGTGTGCAATGCAGGCAGACATGCTGCAAATATCTTTACAATAGTGTGAATAGACAAAAGTACAATAGCCACGTTTAGGATGCCACTAGGTACACTGACTGTTTGCTAGTATAATGGCTTAGTTATAATGAGTTGGAGTGTGCAATGCAGGCAGACATGCTGCAAATATCTTTGCACTAGTTTGACTAGACAAAAGTCCAATAGCCACGTTTAGGATGCCACTAGGTACACTGACTGTTTGCTAGTATAATGGCTTAGTTAAAAAGAGTTGGAGTGTGCAATGCAGGCAGACATGCTGCAAATATCTTTACAATAGTGTGAATAGACAAAAGTACAATAGCCACGTTTAGGATGCCACTAGGTACACTGACTGTTTGCTAGTATAATGGCTTAGTTAAAAAGAGTTGGAGTGTGCAATGCAGGCAGACATGCTGCAAATATCTTTACAATAGTGTGAATAGACAAAAGTACAATAGCCACGTTTAGGATGCCACTAGGTACACTGACTGTTTGCTAGTATAATGGCTTAGTTAAAAAGAGTTGGAGTGTGCAATGCAGGCAGACATGCTGCAAATATCTTTGCACTAGTTTGACTAGACAAAAGTCCAATAGCCACGTTTAGGATGCCACTAGGTACACTGACTGTTTGCTAGTATAATGGCTTAGTTAAAAAGAGTTGGAGTGTGCAATGCAGGCAGACATGCTGCAAATATCTTTACAATAGTGTGAATAGACAAAAGTACAATAGCCACGTTTAGGATGCCACTAGGTACACTGACTGTTTGCTAGTATAATGGCTTAGTTAAAAAGAGTTGGAGTGTGCAATGCAGGCAGACATGCTGCAAATATCTTTACAATAGTGTGAATAGACAAAAGTACAATAGCCACGTTTAGGATGCCACTAGGTACACTGACTGTTTGCTAGTATAATGGCTTAGTTAAAAAGAGTTGGAGTGTGCAATGCAGGCAGACATGCTGCAAATATCTTTACAATAGTGTGAATAGACAAAAGTACAATAGCCACGTTTAGGATGCCACTAGGTACACTGACTGTTTGCTAGTATAATGGCTTAGTTAAAAAGAGTTGGAGTGTGCAATGCAGGCAGACATGCTGCAAATATCTTTACAATAGTGTGAATAGACAAAAGTACAATAGCCATGTTTAGGATGCCACTAGGTACACTGACTGTTTGCTAGTATAATGGCTTAGTTAAAAAGAGTTGGAGTGTGCAATGCAGGCAGACATGCTGCAAATATCTTTGCACTAGTTTGACTAGACAAAAGTCCAATAGCCACGTTTAGGATGCCACTAGGTACACTGACTGTTTGCTAGTATAATGGCTTAGTTAAAAAGAGTTGGAGTGTGCAATGCAGGCAGACATGCTGCAAATATCTTTACAATAGTGTGAATAGACAAAAGTACAATAGCCACGTTTAGGATGCCACTAGGTACACTGACTGTTTGCTAGTATAATGGCTTAGTTAAAAAGAGTTGGAGTGTGCAATGCAGGCAGACATGCTGCAAATATCTTTACAATAGTGTGAATAGACAAAAGTACAATAGCCACGTTTAGGATGCCACCAGGTACACTGACTGTTTGCTAGTATAATGGCTTAGTTAAAAAGAGTTGGAGTGTGCAATGCAGGCAGACATGCTGCAAATATCTTTGCACTAGTTTGACTAGACAAAAGTCCAATAGCCACGTTTAGGATGCCACTAGGTACACTGACTGTTTGCTAGTATAATGGCTTAGTTAAAAAGAGTTGGAGTGTGCAATGCAGGCAGACATGCTGCAAATATCTTTACAATAGTGTGAATAGACAAAAGTACAATAGCCACGTTTAGGATGCCACTAGGTACACTGACTGTTTGCTAGTATAATGGCTTAGTTAAAAAGAGTTGGAGTGTGCAATGCAGGCAGACATGCTGCAAATATCTTTACAATAGTGTGAATAGACAAAAGTACAATAGCCACGTTTAGGATGCCACTAGGTACACTGACTGTTTGCTAGTATAATGGCTTAGTTAAAAAGAGTTGGAGTGTGCAATGCAGGCAGACATGCTGCAAATATCTTTACAATAGTGTGAATAGACAAAAGTACAATAGCCACGTTTAGGATGCCACTAGGTACACTGACTGTTTGCTAGTATAATGGCTTAGTTAAAAAGAGTTGGAGTGTGCAATGCAGGCAGACATGCTGCAAATATCTTTACAATAGTGTGAATAGACAAAAGTACAATAGCCACGTTTAGGATGCCACTAGGTACACTGACTGTTTGCTAGTATAATGGCTTAGTTAAAAAGAGTTGGAGTGTGCAATGCAGGCAGACATGCTGCAAATATCTTTCCACTAGTTTGACTACACAAAAGTACAATAGCCACGTTTAGGATGCCACTAGGTACACTGACTGTTTGCTAGTATAATGGCTTAGTTAAAAAGAGTTAGAGTGTGCAATGCAGGCAGACATGCTGCAAATATCTTTACAATAGTGTGAATAGACAAAAGTACAATAGCCACGTTTAGGATGCCACTAGGTACACTGACTGTTTGCTAGTATAATGGCTTAGTTAAAAAGAGTTGGAGTGTGCAATGCAGGCAGACATGCTGCAAATATCTTTACAATAGTGTGAATAGACAAAAGTACAATAGCCACGTTTAGGATGCCACTAGGTACACTGACTGTTTGCTAGTATAATGGCTTAGTTAAAAAGAGTTGGAGTGTGCAATGCAGGCAGACATGCTGCAAATATCTTTACAATAGTGTGAATAGACAAAAGTACAATAGCCACGTTTAGGATGCCACTAGGTACACTGACTGTTTGCTAGTATAATGGCTTAGTTAAAAAGAGTTGGAGTGTGCAATGCAGGCAGACATGCTGCAAATATCTTTACAATAGTGTGAATAGACAAAAGTACAATAGCCACGTTTAGGATGCCACTAGGTACACTGACTGTTTGCTAGTATAATGGCTTAGTTAAAAAGAGTTGGAGTGTGCAATGCAGGCAGACATGCTGCAAATATCTTTACAATAGTGTGAATAGACAAAAGTACAATAGCCATGTTTAGGATGCCACTAGGTACACTGACTGTTTGCTAGTATAATGGCTTAGTTAAAAAGAGTTGGAGTGTGCAATGCAGGCAGACATGCTGCAAATATCTTTGCACTAGTTTGACTAGACAAAAGTCCAATAGCCACGTTTAGGATGCCACTAGGTACACTGACTGTTTGCTAGTATAATGGCTTAGTTAAAAAGAGTTGGAGTGTGCAATGCAGGCAGACATGCTGCAAATATCTTTACAATAGTGTGAATAGACAAAAGTACAATAGCCACATTTAGGATGCCACTAGGTACACTGACTGTTTGCTAGTATAATGGCTTAGTTAAAAAGAGTTGGAGTGTGCAATGCAGGCAGACATGCTGCAAATATCTTTACAATAGTGTGAATAGACAAAAGTACAATAGCCACGTTTAGGATGCCACCAGGTACACTGACTGTTTGCTAGTATAATGGCTTAGTTAAAAAGAGTTGGAGTGTGCAATGCAGGCAGACATGCTGCAAATATCTTTGCACTAGTTTGACTAGACAAAAGTCCAATAGCCACGTTTAGGATGCCACTAGGTACACTGACTGTTTGCTAGTATAATGGCTTAGTTAAAAAGAGTTGGAGTGTGCAATGCAGGCAGACATGCTGCAAATATCTTTGCACTAGTTTGACTAGACAAAAGTCCAATAGCCACGTTTAGGATGCCACTAGGTACACTGACTGTTTGCTAGTATAATGGCTTAGTTAAAAAGAGTTGGAGTGTGCAATGCAGGCAGACATGCTGCAAATATCTTTACAATAGTGTGAATAGACAAAAGTACAATAGCCACGTTTAGGATGCCACTAGGTACACTGACTGTTTGCTAGTATAATGGCTTAGTTAAAAAGAGTTGGAGTGTGCAATGCAGGCAGACATGCTGCAAATATCTTTACAATAGTGTGAATAGACAAAAGTACAATAGCCACGTTTAGGATGCCACTAGGTACACTGACTGTTTGCTAGTATAATGGCTTAGTTAAAAAGAGTTGGAGTGTGCAATGCAGGCAGACATGCTGCAAATATCTTTACAATAGTGTGAATAGACAAAAGTACAATAGCCACGTTTAGGATGCCACTAGGTACACTGACTGTTTGCTAGTATAATGGCTTAGTTAAAAAGAGTTGGAGTGTGCAATGCAGGCAGACATGCTGCAAATATCTTTACAATAGTGTGAATAGACAAAAGTACAATAGCCACGTTTAGGATGCCACTAGGTACACTGACTGTTTGCCAATATAATGGCTTAGTTAAAAAGAGTTGGAGTGTGCAATGCAGGCAGACATGCTGCAAATATCTTTCCACTAGTTTGACTACACAAAAGTACAATAGCCACGTTTAGGATGCCACTAGGTACACTGACTGTTTGCTAGTATAATGGCTTAGTTAAAAAGAGTTAGAGTGTGCAATGCAGGCAGACATGCTGCAAATATCTTTACAATAGTGTGAATAGACAAAAGTACAATAGCCACGTTTAGGATGCCACTAGGTACACTGACTGTTTGCTAGTATAATGGCTTAGTTAAAAAGAGTTGGAGTGTGCAATGCAGGCAGACATGCTGCAAATATCTTTACAATAGTGTGAATAGACAAAAGTACAATAGCCACGTTTAGGATGCCACTAGGTACACTGACTGTTTGCTAGTATAATGGCTTAGTTAAAAAGAGTTGGAGTGTGCAATGCAGGCAGACATGCTGCAAATATCTTTACAATAGTGTGAATAGACAAAAGTACAATAGCCACGTTTAGGATGCCACTAGGTACACTGACTGTTTGCTAGTATAATGGCTTAGTTAAAAAGAGTTGGAGTGTGCAATGCAGGCAGACATGCTGCAAATATCTTTACAATAGTGTGAATAGACAAAAGTACAATAGCCACGTTTAGGATGCCACTAGGTACACTGACTGTTTGCTAGTATAATGGCTTAGTTAAAAAGAGTTGGAGTGTGCAATGCAGGCAGACATGCTGCAAATATCTTTACAATAGTGTGAATAGACAAAAGTACAATAGCCATGTTTAGGATGCCACTAGGTACACTGACTGTTTGCTAGTATAATGGCTTAGTTAAAAAGAGTTGGAGTGTGCAATGCAGGCAGACATGCTGCAAATATCTTTGCACTAGTTTGACTAGACAAAAGTCCAATAGCCACGTTTAGGATGCCACTAGGTACACTGACTGTTTGCTAGTATAATGGCTTAGTTAAAAAGAGTTGGAGTGTGCAATGCAGGCAGACATGCTGCAAATATCTTTACAATAGTGTGAATAGACAAAAGTACAATAGCCACGTTTAGGATGCCACTAGGTACACTGACTGTTTGCTAGTATAATGGCTTAGTTAAAAAGAGTTGGAGTGTGCAATGCAGGCAGACATGCTGCAAATATCTTTACAATAGTGTGAATAGACAAAAGTACAATAGCCACGTTTAGGATGCCACCAGGTACACTGACTGTTTGCTAGTATAATGGCTTAGTTAAAAAGAGTTGGAGTGTGCAATGCAGGCAGACATGCTGCAAATATCTTTGCACTAGTTTGACTAGACAAAAGTCCAATAGCCACGTTTAGGATGCCACTAGGTACACTGACTGTTTGCTAGTATAATGGCTTAGTTAAAAAGAGTTGGAGTGTGCAATGCAGGCAGACATGCTGCAAATATCTTTACAATAGTGTGAATAGACAAAAGTACAATAGCCACGTTTAGGATGCCACTAGGTGCACTGACTGTTTGCTAGTATGATGGCTTAGTTAAAAAGAGTTGGAGTGTGCAATGCAGGCAGACATGCTGCAAATATCTTTACAATAGTGTGAATAGACAAAAGTACAATAGCCACGTTTAGGATGCCACTAGGTACACTGACTGTTTGCTAGTATAATGGCTTAGTTAAAAAGAGTTGGAGTGTGCAATGCAGGCAGACATGCTGCAAATATCTTTACAATAGTGTGAATAGACAAAAGTTCAATAGCCACGTTTAGGATGCCACTAGGTACACTGACTGTTTGCTAGTATAATGGCTTAGTTAAAAAGAGTTGGAGTGTGCAATGCAGGCAGACATGCTGCAAATATCTTTACAATAGTGTGAATAGACAAAAGTACAATAGCCACGTTTAGGATGCCACTAGGTACACTGACTGTTTGCTAGTATAATAACTTAGTTAAAAAGAGTTGGAGTGTGCAATGCAGGCAGACATGCTGCAAATATCTTTACAATAGTGTGAATAGACAAAAGTACAATAGCCACGTTTAGGATGCCACTAGGTACACTGACTGTTTGCTAGTATAATGGCTTAGTTATAATGAGTTGGAGTGTGCAATGCAGGCAGACATGCTGCAAATATCTTTACAATAGTGTGAATAGACAAAAGTACAATAGCCACGTTAAGGATGCCACTAGGTACACTGACTGCTAGTATAATGGCTTAGTTAAAAAGAGTTTGAGTGTGCAATGCAGGCAGACGTGCTGCAAATGTCTTTGCACTAGTGTGACTAGACAAAAGTCCAATAGCCACGTTTAGGATGCCACTAGGTACACTGAGTGTTTGCTAGTATAATTGCTTAGTTATATTGAGTTGGAGTGTGCAATGCAGGCAGACGTGCTGCAAATGTCTTTGCACTAGTGTGACTAGACAAAAGTCCAATAGCCACGTTTAAGATGCCACTAGGTACACTGACTGTTTGCTAGTATAATGGCTCAGTTAAAAAGAGTTGGAGTGTGCAGAGGACAGGAGGGTACAGTGCCAGGATTGTGGGGCTCTGGGTAGAGGAATGGAAGCCTGCCTTTCTATTCCCTCCTAATGGTGAAATGCAGTGACGAAATCCCTGACCTTGGCTACACAGACGCTGTCTCTGTTTTCAGGACCTGTCACCTATGGCTCTGACCCTACCGGTTTGAGCCCTTAAAAGGACTGATAGAAAGTGCTCTCCCTAAGCTGTCTAACGCTGTGTATGGAGCGCATACAGCAGTATCGGCGGTAGGACAAAGGACGGAGCTGCGACAGTGATGTCTGACACCAAAGACGCAGAAGAGATAATGGCGTCCTGGAGGAAAATGTCCGGTTTTATAATGCAGGGACATGTGACATGGACATCCTATCACACATGCCGTTGCTTCTCTGGCTAAAAGTCCACTTAGCTGTGTGTGTGTCTGGGATTGGCTGACATGCTGGCCCGCCCCACTACACGCGCGCGCTTAGGGAAGGAAGACAAGGAAAAAGAAAAAAAAAATGGCGATCGCCATTATACAAACAGCAGTGATCTGAAGGCACTGTTCCCGCACACTATACACTGAAATGTCATAATAGTGTGATTCACAGAGTGACTTACACTATTACAGCGGAAACCAAGCTAGGAATTAGCTGTTTTTTTTGCTGCTAGAACCGTTCTCGAGCGTTTCTAGAACTATCGAGCTTTTGCAAAAAGCTCGAGTTCTAGTTCGATCTAGAACAGGCCCCAAAATCACTCGAGCCTAGAACTGGAGAACCTCGAACCGCGAACCGCGCTCAACTCTAGTTGGCAGCTGACATCGGCATGCCTGACATTGATGTCACGTTCTAATGATGTCATGTGTTTCTATAGCAGGCACACTGATATCAGCTACCAGCCTCTGTCTAGCTATAGAAGAGAACACCATGTGGCATGGGAGCTGGGAAAAGTGAGTACAATGTTTATATGGGGACATATAATACAAGGAAGGGGATCTGACTGGGGTGTATATATATCAGGATGGGGACATATTGTAGGGGCCTCGACTGGGGAGCATATGCAGTATATCAGGATGAAAGATATATAAACCAGGAAGGGGCTCATGATTTTGGGCATATATACCAGGATGGGGACATATATACATATATAACAGGATAGAGGACATATACCAGGAAGGATCCCAGGATGGGGACATACAGTGGGTGAAATAAGTATTGAAAATGTCACCAATTATCTATGTAAATAGATTTCAAATTGAGCTATTGACATAACATTCCCACCAGATGTCAGCAACAACCCATCCAATCCACACAAGCAAAGAAATAAAATCATAGTTGTCTATAAATCAAGTTATGCATAATAATGATAAATAACAGAATATGCTTATGGAAATGAAAATATTATTTCAAACAAATGCCTTTTTTGGTGATGACAGCTTCAAGACACCTCCTGTATGGAGAAACTAGTAATGTGCATTGCTCAGGTTTGATTTTGGCCTATAATTCCACACAAACACTCTCCAAATCCTGAAGATTCTTCGGACTCCTACTATGTACTCTGAGTTTTAGTTCCTTCCATAAATGTTCTATTGGATTCAGGTCAGGTGACTGGCTGGGCCATTCTAGCAGCTTTATTTTCTTTCTCTGAACCAATTGAGACTTTCCTTGACTGTTGTGTTTGGGAACATTGTCTTGCTGAAATGTCCACACTCATTTCATCTTGGAGGATGGCAGCAGATTTTTATCAAGAATTTCTTGGTATATTTGTCCATTTATTCTTCAATTATATGAAATTTGCCATTGCCTTATGGTGAAAAACAGCTCCAGAGCATGATGTTCCCACCTCCAAACTTCACTGTTGGCATGGTGTTTTTGGGGTGGAACTCATTGATATCCAAATTCTCAGTATTTCACAAGCTTGTCTAAATGTTGTTGAGCAAACTTTAAATGCACTTACACATGCTTTATGTTCAGAAATGGAGTCTTGCGTGGTTAACATACATACAGGCCATAGAGGTTTTGTGCATTTCTTATTGTTTTCTTTGATACATTTGTGCCTGCCAGGTCTTTCTGTAGCTCTCCACATGTGGTTCTTGGCTCTTGCACAACTCTTCTGATAATTCTTTTCACTTGTCTATCTGAAATGTTAAAAGCACTTGTTTGGCACTGATTTATGGTGAAATGATCTTCTTTCCACTTCTGGATTGTGGTCCCAACAGTGCTCACTACAACCTTCAGTGGTTTAGAAATTCTGCTGTACCAAGGCCATCAGTATATTTTGCAACAATAAAGTTGTGAAGGTGTTGAGACAGCTCACTGGTTTTACCCATCATGAGATGTTTCTTGTGTGGCACCTTGTTAATGAGACCCCTTCAGTTTAACCAGCTGATATTATTTTTCAATAAGTGGCAGTGTTACGGGGGGCTGTCTGATAATAACTGAAAGGAGTATCAGACAGTCAGGGTCCACCGTGCAAAGACTTTGCTGCAGACTATGGCAGAGTGCAATACCTCTGTTAACTCACAGAAGGATATAATAAGTAAGTAAAGCAATTCCTCCCTTACTTGGAGGGTGTGTGGAATGATCTCTGTTAATAATCACAGAGACAAAGGCAATGTGTGCGAAATGGCACCTACCTAGGTCCGCTCTTCTAGTGGTGCAAAAGAGACGAACAGCAGCGTAAGCCGCACAAAGCTCCTACCTGCGTTCGCTCCACTAGTGTGCGAGGACACGAACCACTAGATATGGCACCTGCCTAGGTCCGCTCTTCTAGTGGTGCAAAAGAGACGAACAGCAGCGTAAGCCGCACAAAGCTCCTACCTCTGTTCGCTCCCCTAGTGTGCGAGGATACGAACAACTGCCAGACGCAGTATAAGGAACGTTACCCTAGCGGCAACGTCCACCTACGAGTAGAATCACAAGGCCCAGCCAGACCATGTGCCTCAGGCACCTGCCTATGTCCGCTCCCCTAAGAGGTAAGGATACGGACAGCAGCCGAAGCTGTAAGGTATAAGAACGCTACCCTGCCGGTAGCGCTCACCTAGCATAGACAGAGGAATGCCTAGAGGAACGCGCACAGAGCGTCTACTCATATGCATGAACCAAGAGGACTGAGCACCATGCGGCGTGTGTCAGGGTCTTATATAGACTCTGTGCCTCATCCAAGATGGAGGACACCAGAGCCAATCCGCTGCCAGAACGACAGGAGTGACGTCATGCTGGCCTATCACCGAGCAAGACGTCACAAGCACATGACCAGCGACCAATCGGCATAGAAGGTGTCAGAGACATGTGACCTCGTGTCAGCGATGATGTCACCCGCACATGTGCAATGGCTCCAAGATTGGACTTAGTCTTCGGCGCTCGCACATGTGCAGTAGCAAGAAATCTGGACTTAGTCTCCAGCGCTCGCACATGTGCAGTAGCAAGAAATCTGGACTTAGTCTCCAGCGCTCGCACATGTGCAGTAGCAAGAAATCTGGACTTAGTCTCCAGTGCTCGCAGCAACCGTAACAGGCAGGTTTGCTTTCTGATTACTGATAAATTTCAGCTGGTGTTGTGACTTTGTATGGCTTTTTTCACCTCTGTTTCTGTATGTGTTCAATACTTTTCTCCTGTGATATTTCTGATTACATAGCACAACAATTTTTTTTTTATCTGCTACATTTCAAAAATCCTGTATCATATACTAAATTAAGTGTGCATATTCCAATTCCAAAGTCAGAATTGTTGTTCAAGGAAATTTTGTCATGCATAATTTTGTCCAAATAAATTAAGCACTTGGAAAGCATTTAATAATTTTGTACACAACAAGTTTTACTTCAACAATTATCTGATCTACATAAAATTTTTCAAAGTTAAGAGTATATGAAAATGTAATGTAATAACAAAATTAAAAAAGTCCCGATTTCCAGTATAATAATCTTTAAGGGCACTTTACACGCAGCAATATCGCTATCAATATTGCTAGCGAGCATACCCGCCCCAGTCGGTTGTGCGTCACGGGCAAATCGCTGCCCGTGGTGTGCAACATCGTTGGTCCCCGTCACATGGACTTACCTGCCTAGCGACGTCGCTGTTTCCGGTGAACTGCCTCCTTTCTAAGGGGGTGGTTTGTTTGGCATCACAGCAGCGTCACTAAGTGGACGCCCAATAGAAGCCGAGGGGCGCAGATGAGCGGGCCAAACATCTCGCCCACCTCCTTCCTTCCTCATTGTGGGCGGTCGTAGGTACGATGTTGTTCCTCGTTCCTGCAGTGTCACACAAAGTGATGTGTGCTGCCGCAGGAATGACGACCAACATCGTACCTGCAGCAGCAGCGATAATCGGGATTACAACGACTGGACAACGATCAACGATATGGTGAGTATTTTTGATCGTTAACGGTCATTCGTGCGTTTCATTCACATGCAACAACATCGCTAATGAGGCCTGATGTGAGTCACGAATTCCGTGACCCCAATGACATCTTGTTAGCGATGTCGTTGCATGTAAAGCCCACTATAATCTCACGGCCGTCTCTCTGTATTTTGAGACTAGTCACAGGATCAGTACTAGAGTCTCTTAGTGTCATCTGAGACTCTACATATTAAATATATTTTCTTTCTTTGGGGATGGCAAGGGTTAATGTTGGTTTTCCTTGCCAGCAGCTTATAACTCATTGTCAGGTGTTTCTGATTTGGGACCACACCCAGTCCCTGTATATACACTATGCTTCAAACAGAGGGTTCCCATCTTTCTCTTTGCCTTTTAGATTCATGGCCTGAAGGTGGAAGGAGCTGCTGGAGTCCTTGCTTTTGGTTGTGGTGTAGTCTGCAGTATTGGTGCCTGATTGCAGAGTAGTCGTTGGAGTTAATCTGTTGTTGTTTTTCCCCCCTGTCTGTCTTACGTTCCCTTGGTGTGTGGTTTCAGTGCAGCAGTGGGACTAGTGATCCTTACCTTCCGATTCACTAGTCAGGGTCTACTTTAGGATCCCTCAGGTCTTCAGGTTCCTGCTCGGCGACAGGTATGTAACCTGTATAGGTACTGGCTAGGGGTGCAGGGTACAGCAGCAGGTAAGTGTAAGAGGTGTCCATTTTCCTTCTCACTAGCATCAGAGCCCACTGTTGTTATTGTATTCCTGGTGTACACTGTTTGGTTGACCTAACGGTCACAACTTTTGCCAGTGATGACCTAATGCGGAGGGAGTCCCGGTAACCCTCCCTGCTTTCCCCTACGCTATACTGATATACAGGCAGACGCTGATAGACACATAAAAGCTGGAGATGTGCGGCTCCGAAGTGAACTGTATTGATTTGTTTTGATACACAGGGTTATACAAAAACCAATTAGGGCGTAACTATGTAACATGCATATTCATTAGTCTACATTCATCATAGACGGGGATTACATGTTCCCAGCAAGAGAAATTAACATGATGACTTTTATTCCCAAGACAGTCTGTTACCCATAACAAGGTGTTTTTCTCACTCTTCTAAGTCAAAACATTCCAAGTCCTTGAGACTTTCTCAAAGTTCTTTACGTAAAAAAGTCTGGTTGTGCTCTTTGCAAAAGGAGAATGAATTTCTAGGATTTTTCCTAACCAGTGAAGAGTTAACTCTTTCCTCACAACCCCTTGATTGTCAAACTCCTGTCTGTTGTGTGTTTTACCTCACGCCGGACTGTCCCTAAGTATGTGTCATGACACTTACTTGAGCAAGGTCCAGTACTGTTAAAAGTGCTTCAGGCACTTTTGTGATCATATTTACCAATTGCAAAAACCAGCATTAGTCCCCCATTATATTGGAATTCTAGCGGCCTTGATATCTGTTCTCCATTGTAGAAATATCTTTATAGAACCTATCTTCATGTTTGTCACTTACGTGTCCCAAATAGGGTGGAAAAAAGTCAAGATGGGAATGCAAGAAATGCATTTGCAAAGACATTTGGCAGATAAGTTATTCATATGCTTTAAGCATGTTGTCTACTTGTTCAGCATTGTTTTCAGCTTGTCTACTACTAAGAAAGTTCTATATTAATGGCACAAATGCATCCCAATCTGCAAGTTGCAGAGGTTTGAGATTTGTTCTGAATGTGTTATCATGCATTAATTTGTTGATTTCGGGGCCAATAAGAATTCCGAACTTTTTATGTTAGCCTCAGTTTTCTGTGTGTTGAACTTCTTCAAATACTTGAAACCATTTCCATCATGATCAATTGCAACAACAATGTTTTTTATTAACCCCTTAACGACCGCCGATACACCTTTTAACGGCGACAAATTAGGGTACTTCTTCCGATCCGCCGCTTTTTAACGGCGGTTGGAAAAAAGGGTCTAGCGCCCCCCAGAGTCAGAAAATGTCCGGGGTCTCAGCTGCTGGGGGTAGCTGAGACCCTGGAGATCATGATTCTGGCCGGTTTTTCCGGTCCCCGCTCACCTGATGACCGGTATACACCGTATACCGATGATCAGGTTACAGTAAATGACCGCGCCGGTAAAAAATCATTTATCTCCCATCTGGCATAAACAAACATGTCAGATGGGAGATAAATCTCATCCCCCGGTCCTCTCCGGTCCCCCGGTGTTGCCAAAGTGTCCCCACTCCCTTCCTCCCGAAAATCTAACATGGCGCCGCACATACCGGCGCGCACAGCAGCGCGCCGGCCGTATTTCCCCCTTTCCTATGGTTTCTGTCGCATGTGCTATGACACATACGACAGAAAACTGCTCCCCAGGCCCTGCCAGGTCACCCCTTATTCCCACCCCAGTGTTCCCCGGTGTCCCCCGTACCTGTCGGAGCGCTGATCCCCCGCGGCCCCCTCCTCCTTCACAGTGCACGCCGGTCACACGTGCAGAGCACGGCTGTCAGCTCAGCTTCCTGTGTCTGACTCAGAGACACTGGCTGCTGCTCGGCACTGTGCAGCTGTGACCCGGGGAGGGTGGGTGCAAATTCTTTGCACCCACTCTCCTCAAATAGAGGGTCTGCACTCCTAGAAAATGGGGGATACGTTCCCTGAACGTGCCCCCCATATTCTAGAAGGTCCAGAATCGCCGCGGGACTTTCACAATGGATTACAGCAGGGACCCGATTTTTTTTTCTTTTCAATAAATTGGCCAAAGAGAGAATGTTTTTGGGGAGTTTTTTTTCAAATAATTTTTTTTTTGTTGTCAATTTTTTGTTGTCAATTTTTTTTTTATTACTGTCAATTAGTTGTGTCTGGTATCAAATAGACACCGTGACATAACTAATTGCTTGGCTTGATGCCAGGTGACATTACACATCTGGTATCAACCCCATATATTACCCCGTTTGCCACCGCACCAGGGCGCGGGATGAGTTGAGGCGAAGCGCCAGGATTGGCGCATCTAATGGATGCGCCACTTCTGGGGCGGTTGTGGCCTGCTATTTTTAGGCTGGGAAGAGCCCAATAACCATGGCTCTTCCCACCCTGAGAAAACCAGACCCCAGCTGTCAGCTTCACCTTGGCTGGTGATCTAATTTGGGGGGACCCTACGTTTTTTGTTTTTTTTTTTAATTATTTATTTATAAATAATTAAAAAAAAAAACTGCTTGGGGAGCCCTCCAAATTGATCACCAGCCAAGGTGAAGCTGTCAGCTGTGGTTTGCAGGCTACAGCTGTCTGCTTTACCCTAGCTGGCTATCAAAAATAGGGGGGACCCCATTTATTTTAATTCTTTTTTTTTCTTTTTGGGCTAAATACAAGGCTAGGCACCATTTAGTGCCACATAAAAGGCACTAAAGGGCGCCAGCTTAGAATATGCAGGGGGTGGGACGTTATATATGTTTGACATCTATCCATTCATCCATTGTAGCATTTTATTCTATGTGCCCACAATCGGGGTTTGCAGCGTTTTGGGCGCAGAGTGTTTTCCCTGCATCCATAACGCTGCGTTGTGCAGTAGAAGCACAGTGGAAGGATTTTTAGAAATCCCATGCCCACTGTGCTTCTTTTCTCCGCAGAATAAACCGACTTGTGGCGCAGCTTCCCGAGCCTCAGCATGTCAATTTATGCTGCGGAGATGAGTGTTCTCTCCAGGTAGAATAGAACTAAAGTCCACAGCAGCCTGAACCCAAACGTGGGCATGGGCAGTTGCCTTCTCCCGTGGACCACACTCACATCTTTGCAGGAAGGCTGACACTGTGTACTAGACGCCGTGTTGCTGGATCATGGCCACATAGCCTAACAGTGAGAAATTTGTTGCTACAGCAACATTTTTGTGAAGTACCTGTGGATTCAAAATGCTTACTATACTCCTGAATAAAATCCTTGAGGGGTCCAGTTTCCAAAATGGAGTCACTTGTGGGGGGTTTCTAATGTATAGGTACCCAAGAGGCCCTGCTAATGTGACATAGTGCGCGCAATTTATTTCAATTTTTCCAAAATTCAAATGGTGCTCTTCCATTCCAAGCCCTCCCATTTATCCAAACAGAGGTTTTTGGCCACATATGGGGTATCCCTGCGCTCACAAGAAATTGGATAACAACCTATGGGGTCCACGTTTTGTTGTTGCCTCTTGAAAAAGTGAGAAATGTGATGCTAAAGAAACATTTTTGTGAACAAAATGAAAATTTTCAATATGGCAACCTAAGATTATCAAATTCTGTGAAGTATTCGTGGATTCAAAATGCTCAATATACACCTAGATAGAAGCCTTGAGGGGTCTATTTTCCAGAATGGGGTCACTTGTGGGGTACCTCCACTGCTTAGGCACCTCAAGGGCTCTCCTAATGCAACATGGCGTCCGCTATTGATTCCAGACAATTTTGCAGTCAAATTGCACTCCTTCCCTTCCAAGACCTGCCGTGTGCCCAAACAGTTGATTTCCACCACATATAAGGTATCGTCAAACTCAGGAGAAATTGCACAATAAATTTCATGGTGATTTTTATCCTGTTACCCTCGTGCAAAAAAAGCTACCAGGTTGAAGTAACAATTTTGTGGTAAAATTTTATTTTTTTATTTTCATGGCTCAACATTATAAACTTCTGTGAAGCACCTGGGGGTTCAGGGTACCCACCAAACATCTAGATAAATTCCTTGAGAGGCCTAGTTTCCAATATGGGGTCACTTGTGGTGGTTTTTTGCTGTTTACGTACCTTAGGGGTCCTCCAAATGCGACATGGTGCCCGCAATCTTTTTCAGCCAAATTTCCTTTCCAAAATTCAAATATTGCTCCTTTCGTTCCAAGCCCTCCCATTTGTCCATACAAAGGTTTCAGACCACATGTAAGGTATCACCGTGCTCATAAAAAAGTGGGTAATAAACATTTGGGTCAAATTTTTGGAATTAACTCTTGAAAAAGTGAGAGAATTGATGCTAAAGCAACATTTTTGAGAAAAAAAATGACAATTTTTAATATGACAACGTAACGTTAGCAAAATCTGTGAAGTACCTGTGGGTCCAAAATGCTCAGTATACCCCTTGATAGAAGCCTTAAGGGGTCTAGTTTCCAAAATGGGGTCACTTGAGGGGGGTTCCTGCTGTTTAGGTATCTTAGGGGATCTGTAAATGCAACATGGTGCCCGCAATCTGTTTCAGCCAACTTTGCTTTCCAAAATTCAAATATTGCTCCTTTTGTTCCGAGCCCTCCCATTTACCCAAACAAAGGTTGCTGACCACATGTGGGGTATCGGCGCGCTCATAAGAAAGTGGGTAACAAAGTGTGAGGTCCAATTTTTGGTGTTACCTCTTGAAAAAGTAAGAAAATTAGTGCTAAAGTAACATTTTTAGGTAAAATGTTAATTTTTATTTTTTTTCATTCCACATTACTTTAGTTCCTGTGAAGCACCTGAAGGGTTAATAAACTTCTTGAATGTGGTTTTGAGTACCTTGAGGGGTGCAGGTTTTAGAATGGTGTCACTTTTGGGTATTTTCTGTCACCCAGGCCTCTCAAAGTCACTTCAAATGGGATGTGATCCCTAAAAAAATGGTTTTGTAAATTTTGTTGAAAAAATGGGAAATTGCTGATGAACTTTGAACCCTTTTAACTTCCTAACCCCAAAAAATTTTGTTTCAAAAATCGCTCTGATGTAAAGTAGACAAGTGGAAAATGTTATTTATTAACTATTTTGTGTGACATAACTCTCTGGTTTATGGGCATAAAAATTAAAAGTTTGAAAATTGCAAAATTTTTAATTTTTTTGTCAAATTTCAGATTTTTTCACAAATAAAATAAAAAATTATCAACCTAAATTTACCTCTAACATGAAGCCCAATATGTCACGAAAAAACATTCTCAGAATCACCAGGATCCATTGAAGCGTTCCAGAGTTATAACCTTATAAAGTGACACTGGTCACAATTGCAAAAAAATGGCCTGGGCATTATGTACAAAACTGGTTTCGTCCTTAAGGGGTTAAACCAAGTGTAATGTGAAGTAGTGGGAGGTAAACTTGAAATGGATTGACCAATTATCTGTGTTGTACATTGTACCGACCAATTCTGTACTCAACTCTAAGAGGCCACTGTCTCGTTTTATAATGACTGCTGTCATCTTAAATGTTCCATAGGCATAAGAACATTTAGGCTTTGTGTACCCAAACTGTAGGGGGTGCAGCAATGCTACATGCAAATTTAGAATGCCAACCTTTGTGGCAAGGCTGGTAATAGTGAGGGATTTTTAGGGCCAGCTAGTAATTTGACATCTTGTTACCTCTCTGTCCCCAACTAATTATACATTTGTTTAACCCTCGTTTCTATCTCTTGGTGCGCATTATAGATTTTAAATTGGAGTGCACCTTTTAAAATACTTTTTAATGAAGAATTAGTTTTAGAGTTTTTTACATAGATATTTTCTGATTTAGCCCCCTTTTTTGTAAATTGGTTTCTGGAATATATATACATCAGGGAAGAGGACATATATACTTGGAAGGTGACCAGGATGGTGGACATAATACGAGGATGGGGGAAATATATACCAGGATGGGGGATATATATACCTGGAAGGTGACCAGGATGGGTGTCATATATACCAGGATGGGGGAAATTACTACATAATCAGAAGTTGAAGGCTACACAAATGTCTTAGTAGGATCTAGAACACTACAGGGGCCCATACATCTGACCAACATGGAGTGGGGGTCCTACAGTATATCTAAATTTTGCACCGAGGCCCATTGGACTGCAGTTATTCCACTGCCACTGCTTATGACTATGGTCAGGCAGATGCACTCCTGTTCTTTAAAGTCTCCACTTACCTTCAAAAGCTAAGTGATATGGTAAAATGTCTTATTGGTCCCATACATCACAGATAGCGGTCAGCTAATTGATCCATCAGTGAATTGTTCGGCAGGCAACTCTCTCGCCTGACTCTCCAATGCACAGTAGCACTCGCTCTTCATGTTTTAATGTATGTATACAAGTATGTACCTGAAGTATTTCCTCGTACATTGAAAGCTTGTGGTCAGGGCCCTCACTCCTCTTGGTATCTGTTGAACCTATCCCTATTTTGTATACCCCTTTCAAATGTTAAGCGCCATGGAATAAATGGTGCTATAATAACTAATATTAATAATAATGTGTTATTCTGTAAAGTCTTATTTTGTACAAATGACCTCTGAATTATAAAGTGCTGCAAAATATGTTGGCGTATTATAAACATTATTTTTATTATATACATGTCTGTATGTGTGTTCAAACCATGAGTTAGTCATGATTGTGAAACACCATACTGTTACACCTCGTGGCTCTCCTGTGGCAAGGAATGAGACAGTCTCCTTGCCTGCCACGAGCGCTCCTGCTCCGCAGCGCCGAAGGTCTGCCAGACTGCGCAGAGTGCAGGAGAAACCTCCTCAGAGAGGCAGCACAAGGGTGACACCTAGTGGTACTCCTGTTGCAAGAAATGAGGCGGTCTCCCATTCCTTGCCTGCCACAGCTCCTCCTGCTCAGCAGCCTCGAAGGTCTGTGAGGTTGCGCAATGTGCAGAGATTTGCTGCTCAGGGAAGCAGTGAGACTCCCGTTATCTCTACACATTGTGAGACCGAGGATCCCGCCTCTATTTCCCAGAGGCAGGAGGGTGAGCATGTGCTATGCTTGGTGGATCCTGATTCGCCCACTGACGTCACACGGCTTGATGACAAGGCTGGTGACGTGGTGAATCCTGACTGGCCAGGCTGGGATGTCGTGGATCCTGATTGGGTCAAGTCCGTCATCTCCGCCTCGCGCCCGCCCTTGGCTGGAGCTACACCTCCTTAAAAGCTCCTCCTGCCATCATGGCGGCGCGTGACCGTCCTTCTATGTTTGGATGTCTGGCAGCGTGCTGCCACGCCACTGCTCAGGCATTATCTTCTTCTGTGGGCTTGGCCCTTGCTGCTTAGGCAGCACCTGGTTTGCAGGCCGTGTCCCTGCCTTGCTGCTCCGGCAGTAGCTCCTTCTACAGGCCGTGTTCCTGTCCCAGGTGAGCTCCTCGAGTCTCCACTGGACTCACCTGGTTATTGAAAGCACACGTGCGTGGGCACCTCTGTGCTACCCTCGTGCCATATTCTCGTGACTTCCACTGGCACACGTGCGTGGGCACCTCTGTGCTTCCCCGTGCAACAGGTACACCGAGCCGTGTGATCCCTGCCATACAACCCACACGGGTTAGGGCAGACCGGTGTACATAGATCGTCTGTGACATTCCAGACGATCGCTAGCAGCAACCCGCTCACTCTTCACCCACCATAGCAGCGGTCCCTTACACCGCACAGTGGACCTTGACCGGCGGAAGCTGTCCATTCCCCATCTTGGCACGCTTCCCCGGGTCCCCCTCGTAACATTACGGTCGCGCCAAAGGTCTGGCTATGGCTGAAGAGCAGCAGCAGTTGCTGCGTTATGTGCAGCAGTTGGAATCACGTTTGGCAGCAGTGGAGCAGTCTTCCTCCGACAAGACTGCTCTGACGACAGTCGCCACCCAGGCGGCTACCCAGGCTGTGCTATTGGGCGGAAGGTCTCCTCGCCTTGCGCTTCCAGAGTGCTTTAGCGGGGACAGCTCCGAGTGCCGTGGGTTTATAAACCAAGTTACCACCTACTTAGAGCTGTCCGCGACTCTTTACGCTACCGAGAAGGCGAAGGTAGCCTTCGTCCAGTCCCTGCTCACAGGGAGAGCGCTGAAGTGGTCCACGCCGTTGTGGGAGCGCGGAGATCGGGTGGTGAATAACTTAGCATCTTATCTTGGGGCCATGAGAATGGTGTTCCTCGGGCCTCAAGTCACCCACGACTCCGCTCTGCGCCTCCTACGACTTCGGCAAGGGTCCGCTTCAGTCGGGGACTTTGCCGTACACTTTAGGACACTTGCCGCAGAGCTGGACTGGCCCGATAAGGTCCTTGTCCCTGTGTTCTGGGAGGGCCTGGCAGGGTTCGTCAAAGACGCACTGGCCACGTGTGAGGTGCCTGCTACTTTAGAGTCCTTGATTGTGGTTGCCTCTCGCATAGACATCCGCCAGGCGGAGCGGAGGCTCGAGGTCTCTTCAGCACCCACGTCCTCATGGCCTAAAAAGCGTCTGGCTCCCGTATTCCACCAGACAGGTCTCCCAGCCAGCTCTGTAGGCGACTCCGTGGAGTCAATGGAGGTGTCCAAAGCGGTCTCCTCTACCCCAGGTTCTCGGTCTGGGGTCATCTGCTTTTCCTGTGGGCAGAGGGGACACATAGCTACCCGATGTCCCAAACCGTCGGGAAAAGACAGCGTCTAGTTTCCATCAGAGGGGGGTTACTAGACGCTGCTTCTCCCTCTAGGTTGACTATCAGCGCCCAGTTGCAGTTTGGCACTACTCTCTTCTCTGCTCTGGCCTGCCTGGACTCAGGCGCTGATGGCAATTTCATTTCGACCTCCCTGGCAACCCGATACTCAGTTCCCCTGGTTCTCTTACCCGAGCCACTCAGGGTTCGGGTAGTCAACGGGTCCCTACTAGTCGATCCCATCACCCAGATCACCATCCCTCTCAGGATGGAAGTACCACCAGGACACCATGAGCAGGTGTCCTTCCTGGTGCTTCCAGGGGGGACGGATGAGATCCTACTGGGCCTCCCCTGGTTGAGACAGCATGCTCCTATACTCAACTGGGCAACAGGGGAGATCTCATCATGGGCAGGATCCTGTAGGGAGCACCTCGTGACTACCGAACCACCCGCTACCATTAGGTCGGTTGGGTCCTCAGGGAATACAGGGGAGCCAGGTTTACCGACACCTTATGAGGCCTACAGGGACGTCTTCTCCAAGAGGGCCGCAGATACCCTTCCTCCCCACCGGCCATACGATTGCCGAATAGACCTGAAGCCAGGCTCCGAGCCCCCTAGGGGCAGAGTGTATCCCCTCTCTGCTCCAGAGACGGAGGCTATGTCCAAATATATTCAGGACAGCGTGGCAAAAGGGTTCATTCGCAAGTCTATTTCACCGGCCGGTGCGGGGTTCTTAATCGTGCAAAAGAAGGAAGGGGATCTACGCCCCTGTATCGATTACAGGGGATTAAATGCAATCACGATCAAAAACAAATACCCTTTGCCCCTCATTACGGAGTTATTTGATCGATTCCGCGGGGCAAAGATCTTCACGAAGCTGGATCTACGCGGGGCGTATAATCTAGTGCGAGTCCGAGAGGGCGATGAGTGGAAGACCGCCTTCAACACCAGGGACGGTCACTACGAGTATCTCGCAATGCCCTTCGGACTCTGCAATGCCCCCGCCGTATTTCAAGACTTTGTGAATGATGTTTTCCGGGATTTGTATCTTTCCGTGGTTGCATACCTGGATGATATCCTTATCTTCTCCCCCGATCTTGCCACCCATCGGAGGGATGTCATCCGAGTACTTAAGAGGCTCGGCACTCATTCGTTATATGCTAAGCTAGAAAAGTGCGTTTTTGAACGTGAATCCTTGCCGTTCCTGGGGTATATCGTGTCCAGTCAGGGGTTAGCAATGGATCCGGGGAAGTTGGAGACAGTGATGAAATGGCCTGAGCCCCGCTCGCTGAAAGCGATCCAGCGATTCTTGGGGTTTATCAATTATTATCGCCAGTTCATTCCCAACTTCTCGACGGTGGCAGCACCCATCATTGCCCTTACCCGCAAGGGCGCTAATCCCAAAGCATGGACACAGGAAACGGTAGAGGCATTTCACACTCTCAAAACTTACTTCTCCAGAGCTCCCATCCTTCATCGTCCAGACATCTCCAAACCCTTTCTACTAGAGGTAGACGCCTCTTCGGTCGGTGCTGGTGCAGTCCTGTACCAGAAAGACGAACGAGGAAGGAAGCATCCTTGTTTCTTTTTCTCCAAGACCTTTTCTCCGGCCGAGAGGAACTACTCCATAGGGGATAGGGAGTTACTGGCGATGAAACTAGCATTCCAGGAATGGCGGCATCTCCTGGAGGGTGCGAAGCATCCATTTGAAGTATTTTCCGACCATAAAAATCTCACATACCTCCAGACAGCACAACGCCTGAACCCAAGGCAGGCCCGTTGGTCTTTATTCTTCTCCCGGTTCCGCTTTATTATCCGCCACCTGGCCGGTGAGAAGAACGTACGGGCCGATGCCTTGTCACGTTGTATGGTTGTGTTGGAGGAGGACGAGGAGGAGCCTCGTCTTATACTACCTCCGGACAGCTTGAGGATGGTCACTCCCACTTCTTTGGACCAGGTGCCACCTGGCAAGACCCTCGTTCCCCCTGAACTACGGAATGAGGTGCTATCGTGGGCCCATGCCTCCAAGGTCGGGGGTCACTTTGGGGTCAAAAGGACCAGAGACCTTGTGACTAGGCACTATTGGTGGCCGAGACTACCCCAGGACATACAGGAGTATGTGGGAGCCTGTATGTCGTGTGCACGGAATAAGCCGTCCCGGCAGAGACCGGCAGGTCTTCTTCACCCACTGCCAGTGCCGGATCGTCCCTGGGAAGTGGTGGGAATGGACTTCCTGGGAGATCTGCCCAAGTCAGCAGGTCACAAGGTCGTATGGGTCATCACGGATCACTTCTCTAAAATGGTCCACTTGGTGCCTCTCCCACGACTCCCGACGTCACGTGCTCTCGCCACCTTATTCATTAGGCATGTATTTAGGCTGCATGGCATGCCTGACAAGGTGGTGAGCGACCGGGGTCCCCAGTTCGCGTCTCGCTTCTGGAGAGAGCTCTGTAAGCTCCTGCAGATAGAGCTGAACATCTCCTCCGCATACCATCCCGAAACCAATGGACTGGTAGAGAGGACCAATCAGACCTTGGTAACTTACCTCCGCCATTTTATCTCCGCGCACCACGACAACTGGGCTAACCTCCTTCCTTGGGCCGAATTTGCCATTAATAATTCGGTCCATGAATCCTCTGGTCAGACTCCGTTCCTGCTCAATAACGGACAACATCCCAGAATCCCGGTTCCGATGCCCATTACGTCACCCGATCCTAGAGTGGAGGATTGGGCGACCGAGGCCCGGGAGATCTGGGATAACACCCAAGAGGCCCTTAAGAGGGCTAAAGACCGGATGGTGACAACGGCTGATGAGCGCCGCCACCCTGCACCATCCTTCGCCCCTGGTGACCTAGTGTGGCTGTCCTCTAAGAATGTTAACCTACGGGTACAGGCAGCCAAGTTCGCCCCTAGGTACCTGGGTCCGTTTAAAGTGCTAGAGCAGGTGAACCCGGTGGCATACCGACTCCAGCTCCCTCCACGCTGGGCTATAGCCAACACCTTTCACGTGTCCCTCCTGAAACCCGTACGACTTAATAAGTTCTCGGGGTCCCTGACGCCTCAAACTGACTCCCCGCCCGACGACTCTGAGGTGGCGAAGCTTGTGGAGACAAAAGTTATACGGGGCAGGAGGTACTACCTCGTGGAGTGGGTCGGCCGTGGTCCGGAGCATAGATCCTGGGAATTGGAGGATCATATCCACGCCCCGGGTTTGATAGCGGCCTTCGAGCACGGGCAGGGGGGGGCCTAGACGGGGGGGTAATGTTACACCTCGTGGCTCTCCTGTGGCAAGGAATGAGACAGTCTCCTTGCCTGCCACGAGCGCTCCTGCTCCGCAGCGCCGAAGGTCTGCCAGACTGCGCAGAGTGCAGGAGAAACCTCCTCAGAGAGGCAGCACAAGGGTGACACCTAGTGGTACTCCTGTTGCAAGAAATGAGGCGGTCTCCCATTCCTTGCCTGCCACAACTCCTCCTGCTCAGCAGCCTCGAAGGTCTGTGAGGTTGCGCAATGTGCAGAGATTTGCTGCTCAGGGAAGCAGTGAGACTCCCGTTATCTCTACACATTGTGAGACCGAGGATCCCGCCTCTATTTCCCAGAGGCAGGAGGGTGAGCATGTGCTATGCTTGGTGGATCCTGATTCGCCCACTGACGTCACACGGCTTGATGACAAGGCTGGTGACGTGGTGAATCCTGACTGGCCAGGCTGGGATGTCGTGGATCCTGATTGGGTCAAGTCTGTCATCTCCGCCTCGCGCCCGCCCTTGGCTGGAGCTACACCTCCTTAAAAGCTCCTCCTGCCATCATGGCGGCGCGCGACCGTCCTTCTATGTTTGGATGTCTGGCAGCGTGCTGCCACGCCACTGCTCAGGCATTATCTTCTTCTGTGGGCTTGGCCCTTGCTGCTTAGGCAGCACCTGGTTTGCAGGCCGTGTCCCTGCCTTGCTGCTCCGGCAGTAGCTCCTTCTACAGGCCGTGTTCCTGTCCCAGGTGAGCTCCTCGAGTCTCCACTGGACTCACCTGGTTATTGAAAGCACACGTGCGTGGGCACCTCTGTGCTAACCTCGTGCCATATTCTCGTGACTTCCACTGGCACACGTGCGTGGGCACCTCTGTGCTTCCCCGTGCAACAGGTACACCGAGCCGTGTGATCCCTGCCATACAACCCACACGGGTTAGGGCAGACCGGTGTACATAGATCGTCTGTGACATTCCAGACGATCGCTAGCAGCAACCCGTTCACTCTTCACCCACCATAGCAGCGGTCCCTTACACCGCACAGTGGACCTTGACCGGCGGAAGCTGTCCATTCCCCATCTTGGCACGCTTCCCCGGGTCCCCCTCGTAACACCATACTGTATAGCTGTTTAATGATCATCTTTTGTGCTGGGATATATAAAAGAAAATATATTCAAATCACAACTGATAATTAGGAGACTATAAAAGTGGATAACCAATAGGTGATAATGATGAGATAATGGTCGTGAAGAGCCTTTTATGATAATAGGATAGTCATGAAGTGGCTTTAATGCTAAGTAGATCATTATGAAGAAGTTCTGATAACAAGAAGCAGGTGATGATACGTAAAGAGATTGTTCACTATTTTAACTATGTCCTTTCTTAAGGCCCCGTCACACTAAGCAACATCGCTAGCAACATCGCTAGCAACATCGCTGCTAACGAACAACTTTTGTGACGTTGCTAGCGATGTTGCTGTGTGTGACATCCAGCAACAACCTGGCCCCTGCTGTGAGGTCGTTGGTTGTTGCTGAATGTCCTGGGCCATTTTTTAGTTGTTGCTGTCCCGCTGTGAAGCACAGATCGCTGTGTGTGACAGCGAGACAGCAACAACTAAATGTGCAGGCAGCAGGAGCCGGCTTCTGCGGAGGCTGGTAACCAATGTAAACATCGGGTAACCAAGAAGCCCTGTCCTTGGTTACCCGATATTTACCTTCGATACCAGACTCCTCCACTTTCACTGCCAGTGCCGGCTCCTGCTTTGTGCACATGTGTCACGCTCCCCGGGTCCTCGGCTCCCCTCCCCGGGTCCTTTGCTCCGCTCCCCGGGTCCTCTGCTCCGCTCCCCGGGTCCTCTGCTCCGCTCCCCGGGTCCTCAGCCCCGCTCCCCGGCTCACCTGCCACGCTCCCCGCTCTCCAGCCTCCGGTGCCCGTCCTTCCCAGGGTCCCTGGCCTCCGATCCCGGCATCCGACGGCTTCCCAGGCCCTGGCCGGCTCCCCTGCGTCCTCCTTTCAGCTTCCTTCCCTGGCTTCTGGCACCCGGGCGGCGCGCATGCGCATTAGGGCGCGCGCGCGGTCACTGACCCTTTCTTAAAGGGCCAGCGTCCATTAACAGGAAATGAAGCTAAACAGGTACAGGGTATATAAGGGTTTATTGTCCAAGGGGGCGGGGCCTGATCTTCGTGTTTTCCAAGCTAGGAGTCAGGTCTCCTTGTGTCTCCTTGCCATACTCACGTATCTCTCTTCTAGAGCTGATCCTGCCTCGGCATCCGGTCCTGCTGAATCCCGAACCCCGCACGCTGTCCGTCTGCCATCTGACAGTCCGTACCATCTCGGATCCCTGCGGTGACCCGTCATCTCGCTCCAAAGGTTCCGGACCCCGCCTGACATCATCTCGGCTTCCGAACCTGAGCTACGTCACCCGGACTACCATCTGTGACTCCGTGGTCCCAGGGACTTCTCCGTTACACTCACTTGCACGGACTGTTCTGCTGCCCATAGTGCTTCAGCTACCGGACTCCTTACCACCATCTTAGAGTTCGGCCCAGTGGATCCACCTCCTGGGTCTGCCCGACCGCCTGGCCCTGACAGTAAGATCAGGCCATGGATCCCGCTGCAGCACTAGCGGCCTTGCAAGAGGAACTCCAACGCCAGCGTGAAGTCCAGACCCGCATGCTGAACTTTATGACTTCCGTGGACACCCGCCTGTACACGTTACAAGTGGCAGTTACGCCTTCAACATTCCGGGCCTCCACTAGTCAATCCACGGCTCCCGCACCCGTGGCAGCCTCTTCGGATGCTTCCCGACTCCGTTTGGCTTCACCACCTCGTTATGCTGGAGATCCCAAGACCTGCAGGGGCTTCATAAACCAATGCTCCCTTCATTTCACGCAGCTGCCACATTTGTTTGCCTCCGACCAAGCCAAGGTCGCCTTCATCATGTCTCACCTAGAGGGCGAGGCACTGGCGTGGATGAATCCCTTGTGGGAGAAGGAGGACCCTATGACCAAGGACCTTCAAGAGTTCCTGCAGGCCTTTCGCAGCACCTTCGACGAGCCGGGACGCGCCTCTGTGTCTGCTTCATCCCTTCTCCGCTTACGTCAAGGAACACTGACGGTAGGCCAATATGCCATCCGTTTCCGCACTTTGGCTTCAGAACTCGGGTGGAATAATGAGGCCCTAACAGCCACCTTCTGGGAAGGACTCTCGAGTCGCATCAAAGACGAGTTGGCGGGTCGTGACGTGCCCTCCACCCTAGATGCCCTGATTGCCCTAGCAACTCGAGTGGACATTCGTTTTCAGGAGCGCTCCAAAGAGCTATCTCGTGAGAGACGTCCGGTACGGCATTCCTCTCCTCCACAGAAGCCCTCCGTACCTCAGTCATCGTCAGCTGGGATTCCCGTCCACGAGCCCATGCAGATTGACCGAGTACGGCGGTCTGAACAACGTCGAGCAGAGCGGCTCGCCAAAGGTCTCTGCTTTTACTGCGGAGAGGGCACACATCTCCTACGCTCCTGTCCGGAAAGGCCGGGAAACTCCAAAGCCTAGGGTTGGTAGGAGAGGCCACCCTAGGTGCTGGGACTCTCTCAGACCCGGTTATGTGGACCGTGCAAGTGTCAGCGGGAGAGACGCGCTTCACGGCTGAGGCATACCTCGACTCTGGAGCAGCAGGCAATTTCATCCAGCAGGCCACGGTGGACAAGTACCAGTTGCCTGTTACTCCACTCGACAAGCCCCTAGTGATTGCCTCTGTGGATGGGAGACCCCTCTCTGACACCATCTCCTGGATCACCAGGCCGGTCGAACTGCGTATCGGTGCCCTGCACACCGAGAACATCGCTCTCTACGTCCTTCCACACATGTCCCATCAAATCCTGCTGGGCCTCCCCTGGTTGCGGACACACGAACCATCAGTCAGCTGGGGTACTGGCGAAATCACCCGATGGGGCTCTGCCTGTCATGAGAGGTGTCTGAAGTCCATACAACCCATCCGACGACCTCCGGTTCCAGAGAACCTACCGGAACTGCCCTCGGTCTATTGGTCCTACGCAGACGTTTTTGACAAGAAGGAGTCTGAGGTACTTCCGCCACACCGTCCCTACGATTGCGCCATCGACCTGCTCCCAGGAACAACACCACCTCGAGGACGGATATATCCGTTGTCTCCAGCCGAAACCAGGGCCATGTCCACCTACATCACAGAAAGCCTGGCAAGGGGATTCATCCGGAGATCCTCCTCTCCTGCGGGAGCAGGCTTCTTCTTCGTTAAGAAGAAAGAGGGTGACCTACGCCCATGCATTGACTACCGGGGTTTGAATCAGATCACCATAAAAAACAAGTACCCTCTGCCGCTCATCCCCGAATTGTTCGACCGGCTCAGAGGAGCCCGTGTGTTCACCAAACTGGATCTTCGGGGTGCCTACAACCTAGTTCGTATCCGCTCTGGGGACGAATGGAAGACCGCGTTTAATACTCGCGATGGGCACTATGAATACTGCGTAATGCCCTTCGGTCTGTGTAACGCTCCTGCCGTATTCCAAGAATTGGTGAACGACATTTTCCGGGACCTCCTCTACATCTGTGTAGTAGTTTATCTGGATGACATCCTTGTCTTCTCTCCGGACCTCCAGACCCACAGAGAGAACGTACAGCTGGTTCTACAAAGACTGAGAGAGAATCGACTCTACGCCAAATATGAGAAGTGTGTCTTTGAGCAGTCTTCTCTTCCTTTCCTGGGATACATCATCTCGGGTACAGGGCTGCAGATGGATCCAAAGAAGGTCTCCTCCATTCTCAACTGGCCTCCCCCTTCTGGACTGAAGGCAATCCAACGGTTCCTGGGATTCGCCAACTACTACCGCCAGTTTATCCCTCACTTCTCTGCCCTGACTGCTCCTCTCTCCGCCTTGACCAAGAAGGAGGCCAATCCAAAGGACTGGTCACCTGCGGCCGACGCCGCGTTTTGCTCTCTGAAGCGAGCATTTGCCTCCTCTCCTGTACTCCATCGACCGGAGTTAAACCGCCAGTTCACCTTGGAGGTGGATGCCTCCTCCTCAGGAGCCGGAGCAGTGCTCATGCAGAAGTCCTCCTCCGGGAAGATGGTGACTTGCGGTTTCTTCTCCAAGAGCTTCTCAGCGCCTGAACGTAATTACACCATCGGTGACCGAGAACTATTGGCGGTCAAACTGGCTCTGGAGGAGTGGCGCTACCTCCTGGAAGGAGCAGTGTACCCCGTGATTATCTACACGGACCACAAGAACCTGGAATACCTTCGGTCCGCTCAGCGACTGAACCCACGGCAAGCCAGGTGGTCCTTATTCTTTGCCAGGTTTGATTTCCAGCTCCATTTCCGACCCGCGGACAAGAATGTACGCGCTGATGCCCTGTCTAGGTCTCTCATGCCCATGGAGCAGGAGGAAGAGAGTACCCAACCTATCATCTCTCCTAGCAAGATTATTCCGGTGGCTCCTGTCACCCTGGCCCAGATACCGCCCGGGAAGACCTATGTCTCTGAGACCGACAGGCAAAAAGTCTTACACTGGGGTCATGCCTCAAAAACAGCCGGTCATGCAGGTCAGAAGAGAACATGGGGTGCGATTGTACGCCATTACTGGTGGCCATCCCTTCGCACGGACGTCGCTGCTTTTGTCTCTGCCTGCTCCTCTTGTGCCAGGAACAAGACGCCCAAGCACCTGCCATATGGCCGTCTTCTGCCTCTGCCTATACCCTCAGTTCCATGGCAACACATAGCGATGGACTTTATTACGGACTTGCCATTATCCTCCGGGCACACAGTCATATGGGTCGTGGTGGATCGGTTCTCCAAAATGGCTCACTTCGTCCCTATGGCCGGACTGCCCTCTGCTCAGGAACTCGCGGAAGCCTATATACATCACATCTTCCGCTTGCATGGCTTTCCATCCCACATCGTGTCCGACAGGGGAACTCAGTTCACCTCCCGCTTCTGGAGGGCGCTCTGCAAACATCTGGGAGTGACTCTGGACTTTTCTTCTGCTTACCATCCTCAGTCTAATGGCCAAGTGGAGAGGGTCAATCAAATCTTGACCTCCTTCTTACGTCACTATGTCAACGCCCATCACGACGACTGGTCCACGCTTCTGCCTTGGGCTGAATTCTCCCATAACCACCACATCAGTGAGTCGTCCTCCAAATCTCCCTTCCATGTCGTTTACGGACTTCAGCCCTCCGTCCCGTTGCCTATATCCCCTTCTTCGGATGTCCCTGCTGCTGATACTGTAGCCCGTGACTTCGCTACCATTTGGGACTCTGTCAAGGCGTCCCTTGGGCGCGCTTCCCAGCGGATGAAGAAACACGCCGACAAGAGGCGCCTGGACCCTCCGTGTTTCTCTCCTGGTGACCTGGTCTGGCTTGCTTCCCAGTACATCCGATTGAAGATACCTTCTTACAAGCTGGGTCCTCGCTACATCGGGCCGTTTAAGGTCCTCAGCAAGATCAATGAGGTCTCCTACAAACTGAGGCTTCCGGCCACGATGCGGATTCCCAACTCCTTCCACGTCTCTCTGCTCAAGCCGGTTTTCCTTGGTCCCTTCTCCGCTGCTGCCAGTCCGGCTCCTCCTCCTATTGCTGAGGACGACATCTATGCGGTAAGGGATATCGTGGCCATGAAGACTGCTCGAGGCCGACAGTTCTTCCTGGTGGACTGGGAGGGGTATGGTCCTGAGGATAGGTCCTGGGAGCCCAGGGAGAACGTGGGCACTCCTCTGATCCGTGCCTTCATGACCCGGTTGCGGGGAGGGGGGCGTGGGGGGGGGGTACTGTCACGCTCCCCGGGTCCTCGGTTCCCCTCCCCGGGTCCTCTGCTCCGCTCCCCGGGTCCTCTGCTCCGCTCCCCGGGTCCTCAGCCCCGCTCCCCGGCTCACCTGCCACGCTCCCCGCTCTCCAGCCTCCGGTGCCCGTCCTTCCCAGGGTCCCTGGCCTCCGATCCCGGCGTCCGACGGCTTCCCAGGCCCTGGCCGGCTCCCCTGCGTCCTCCTCTCAGCTTCCTTCCCTGGCTTCTGGCACCCGGGCGGCGCGCATGCGCATTAGGGCGCGCGCGGTCACTGACCCTTTCTTAAAGGGCCAGCGTCCATTAACAGGAAATGAAGCTAAACAGGTACAGGGTATATAAGGGTTTATTGTCCAAGGGGGCGGGGCCTGATCTTCGTGTTTTCCAAGCTAGGAGTCAGGTCTCCTTGTGTCTCCTTGCCATACTCACGTATCTCTCTTCTAGAGCTGATCCTGCCTCGGCATCCGGTCCTGCTGAATCCCGAACCCCGCACGCTGTCCGTCTGCCATCTGACAGTCCGTACCATCTCGGATCCCTGCGGTGACCCGTCATCTCGCTCCAAAGGTTCCGGACCCCGCCTGACATCATCTCGGCTTCCGAACCTGAGCTACGTCACCCGGACTACCATCTGTGACTCCGTGGTCCCAGGGACTTCTCCGTTACACTCACTTGCACGGACTGTTCTGCTGCCCATAGTGCTTCAGCTACCGGACTCCTTACCACCATCTTAGAGTTCGGCCCAGTGGATCCACCTCCTGGGTCTGCCCGACCGCCTGGCCCTGACAACATGTAGCTGCAGCACACATCGGGTTAATTAACCCGATGTGTGCTGTAACTAGGAGAGCAAGGAGCCAGCGCTAAGCATTGTGCGCTGCTCCCTGCTCTGTGCACATTTAGCTGCAGCACACATCGGGTTAATTAACCCGATGTGTGCTGTAACTAGGAGAGCAAGGAGCCAGTGCTAAGCATTGTGCGCTGCTCCCTGCTCTGTGCACATTTAGCTGCAGCACACGTCGGGTTAATTAACCCGATGTGTGCTGTAACTAGGAGAGCAAGGAGCCAGCGCTAAGCATTGTGCGCTGCTCCCTGCTCTGTGCACATTTAGCTGCAGCACACATCGGGTTAATTAACCCGATGTGTGCTGTAACTAGGAGAGCAAGGAGCCAGCGCTAAGCAGTGTGCGCTGCTCCCTGCTCTGTGCACATTTAGCTGCAGCACACATCGGGTTAATTAACCCGATGTGTGCTGTAACTAGGAGAGCAAGGAGCCAGCGCTCAGTGTGCGCTGCTCCCTGCTCTCTGCACGTGTAGCTCCGTGCGGTGGTAACCAAGGTAAATATCGGGTTAATTACCCGATATTTACCTTAGTTACCAAGCGCAGCATCTTCCACGCTGCGCTGGGGGCTTGTCACTGGTTGCTGGTGAGCTCACCAGCAACTTGTGTAGCGACGCTCCAGCGATCCCTGCCAGGTCAGGTTGCTGGTGGGATCGCTGGAGCGTCGCAGTGTGACATCTCACCAGCAACCTCCTAGCAACTTACCAGCGATCCCTATCGTTGTTGGGATCGCTGGTAAGTTGCTTAGTGTGACTGGACCTTTACTGAAAAGGATATATCAGACTTTGACCATTGTGGTGTTCTGATCACTACCCCCTCTATCAACAACTAGAGATGAGCGGACCCGTGGAAGTTTGGTTCGGCCGCTGCAGCTGGACTTTTGAAAAAGTTCAGTTTGGGACCCAGATTTGATCTGAACCCTCATGGAAGTCACTAATTGGGGTGTTCAAATCTCCACACACATGCAGCCAGCCATGAAGTTATGGGGGCAGGTGGGTGGGGTTTATCCAATTTTTTGGTTGCACACCACATTTGATGATGCTATTGTTATCCCCAGTACTAGCAGATGAAACACTCCAAGCGGCTCGCACTGCACAGAGAACTGAACGTAACTGAGCACAGTGATGCTCGAGTGAGTGGTTTGCCTATGTAAAGCACGCTATCTCTGAACCTGAACTGTTTTTTTTATGTAAAGTCTGTGTTTGCTATGAACACTGAACCTCTGGTACACTTATCTCTACTAACAACTAAAAAGTCCACCATACATATTAGATTAATGTCAGTAACAACCATCGACAGATTTAGCTGACAGTCTAAAGGGTGCTTTACATGCTGCGACATCGCTAGTCATTGCTAGCAATGTTGCGAGCGATAGCACCCGCCTCTGTCATTCATGCGACATTTGGTGATCGCTGCTGTAGCAAACAATATCGCTACGCCAGCGTCACACGCACATACCTGTTCGGTGATGTCATTGTAACCGCCGAACAATCCCTCCTTCAAGGGGGAGGTGCATTCAGCATCACAGCGGCGTCACTAAGCGGCCGCCCAATAGCAGAGGAGGGGCGGAGATGAGCGGCCGGAACATGCCGCCCACCTCCTTCCTTCCTCATTGCTGGTGGATGCAGGTAAGGAGATGTTCGTCGTTCCTATGGTGTCACACATAGCGATGTGTGATGCCGCAGGAACGACCAGCGGCATGCACCACCAACGATATTATGAAAAGGTATAAATCCAAAAGCGGAAATAGAGATCCATATTTACATATGCATGTCTACCAAACAAAATATATATAAACCTACATTTAGACCTGCGTGATTATATGGTGCATTAGAGGAAATACACAAAAATTTCAAAAAGTATACAAATTTTATTAACATGATATTAACAGCACAGAATGTCACATGATTAGAGACGGATGTCAAAAAGGACACAGTTAAAAGTCATTCCCCTTAAAAACACAGAAAAAACAATCCTGGGACAGTGTGGTATAAAGTTGGTATAGTTGTAGTGGTCAAAAAAATTGGATATATACATACACCCTAAGGTACATCAAAGCTAATTTGCACAAGAACACCAATCTAATGTGCTTCAGCAGTCATAAGAAGGTGTATGATTATACCCCTAATACATCAGAAATACTAATACTGACATTCCAGCAGATGTAATCAACAACTGATACACAGAGTTAATGCAACATGCAGATGCAGGCATCCTATACATATAAATAGCCATCATAGATTACAAAGATCAAGGCATGCATTACTGCAGTTGGGTTTTTGATTAGTACCCATATAATGATTTACCAAACTTCAGGTCAAGAAGTATATAATACCCCAAATGCATACCATGCCGACCTACCACCCAAAGATAGAGGAGGGAGGGGTAGGCAAGGGGTTTGACCAAAAAAGGGTTGGTAATCTGGCCTGACGAAGCGAGTGTGAAACGCGCGTAGAGGTGCTGGGCAGTGTGGTCCAACAGGTAGTGGTCTCTGATTACCTTTAATCTGCCTCCAGCAGATTACCAACCCTTTTTTGGTCAAACCCCTTGCCTACCCCTCCCTCCTCTATCTTTGGGTGGTAGGTCGGCATGGTATGCATTTGGGGTATTATATACTTCTTGACCTGAAGTTTGGTAAATCATTATATGGGTACTAATCAAAAACCCAACTGCAGTAATGCATGCCTTGATCTTTGTAATCTATGATGGCTATTTATATGTATAGGATGCCTGCATCTGCATGTTGCATTAACTCTGTGTATCAGTTGTTGATTACATCTGCTGGAATGTCAGTATTAGTATTTCTGATGTATTAGGGGTATAATCATACACCTTCTTATGACTGCTGAAGCACATTAGATTGGTGTTCTTGTGCAAATTAGCTTTGATGTACCTTAGGGTGTATGTATATATCCAATTTTTTTGACCACTACAACTATACCAACTTTATACCACACTGTCCCAGGATTGTTTTTTCTGTGTTTTTAAGGGGAATGACTTTTAACTGTGTCCTTTTTGACATCCGTCTCTAATCATGTGACATTCTGTGCTGTTAATATCATGTTAATAAAATTTGTATACTTTTTGAAATTTTTGGATATTATGAAAAGGAGTGACGTGTAAACGATGAACGATTTTTGACGTTTTTGCGATCGTTGATCATCGCTCCTAGCTGTCACACGCTGCGATATAGCTAACGATGCCGGATGTGCGTCACAAACACTGTGACCCTGACGATATAACGTTAGCGATGTCCCAGCGTGTAAAGCACCCTTTAGGCCTATGTAGGATCTGGACAGATGGTGTAGAGGGAGGTAAGGCTCTGGCATATCCAATTTCACACTGATAATTCTTTTGTTCTCCCTGAAATAGCCTAACAAAGATGTCTGTCAATATCTCTGTCATAGAGGACACAGAGTACAGCGCTTAGCAGAGTTTTCCCGTGTATGGGAGGTGACACAGCTACAGGTTGTACCATCGTTCATTTGATAGCTATATACAGTGTATGAGGGCCTAAGTGTCAATGAGACTTCTCACTGTATCACTAGACTTTCCTCAAGATTTAGAATATTCTCATTTAATCTCTCTTTAGTGGCAGATATGCTAGAGAACATACTACTGTAACTTAGGAACTTCCTATTAGGTGTTTGAGAAAGATCTGCATGACATTACTGAATTCATTCTTAACGGAATGAGGGTTTATTTATGATGTGTGCTTTGACAGCAATATTTTAGTGTCTTATTGATTCATCCTAATCTATATTGTCCTGTCATTTGCAGATAGTAATTCATACAAAATAGAAGTATACTAGACAGCAATACCCAAACTTCCTAAAACTGAAAGTCTTGTAATAAGTCTGCTCAAAAGTATAACCACTGAAACCTATTATGTGAAATAGCAAATACTAATCCAATATATGAATGAAGAAATAGCTACACTATTGTGCATTTTTTAGTTTTTAGACAAAGGTATGAATTCATATTCCTCAGCTAGTTTTTCATCCAAATAAGTATTCAAGGTTCTAGAAAGATAGCAAGGAGGGATGGATGAACCCAAACTGTGCAGTTTGGGGTTTGTATCAGACATTCTCATGCCAATCAACAAGCTTTTCGGCATGCAGAAGATGCCAGTATGCTGATGTGAACAAGAAATAAAAAAATGATGTGCGGTCCTCCCCATTTTTTTTGTAATCAGCCCATGTAAAGCAGTCAGCTGGGGGCTGGTATTATCAGGCTGGAAAGGCCCATGGTTATTGGACCCTTCCCAGCCTAAAAATATCAGCCCGCTGCCACCCCAGAAAATGCACTTTTGGGGTTAATGTCAACTGTGAATTGACAGCTGGCATCAAGCCCAGGAGTTAGCAATAGAAAAGTGTCTATCAGAAACCCCCATTACTAACCCAATAAGTATAAAGTTAAAAAACACACAAGGAAAAAAGATTTCCCCATACTTCCTTGTTCAAAAATGTATTAATTTCAAAAAATTCTCAAAGTTCCGACAAATTTAAATGGTCTAATCTCCCACAACATCCATTGAATCCTAATGAGCTTTGTTCTGAGAAATTATATGTCTTGAAACAATACACTATGGATTATTTTTGAACTTCAAGGATTTATTTTTAGTTAATAAATTGGTGGATGAGATAGTGTAGGTGGGCTCTTTCTTCAAATAAACTATTTCTAACTGTACAATTACCCAGTTAGTAATGTGGATGTCTGATAAATACCTATCCATAACTAACGCCTGGACTTAATGCCAGCTGTCAATTCATAGCTGACATCAAACCCCAAAGTATTACCTATATGCCACCACACCAGTTTATCAAACATAGGGGGACCCCACACAATTTTATAGCTCCAACGTTTGAGTTCACATTCAATTATAGGAGGTTTGGGGTACGGGGTCAAGTTTGGGTCCCGAACTGAACTTAAACTAAAGACTGCAAAACCTGGCAAATCCAAACTTTCATGATTCCGCTCATCCCTAATAGGGAACATGACATTTATCTTGCTCATAGAACTGCTATTTCTGGCTCCAAGCCACTGCGGGATGGGTATGGATGGTGTGTATGTACAGAAATAATTGTGTGCTATACCCGTCATCTGAGCATGAAACCCAATGGATAGAAACTCAAAGGCAATATCATGATATCCTAAGATAAAAGCAATTAATAAAATGCACTTTCTCCATCAAGAAATATATGTTAACGCTGCAAAAACAGGTGTCCACTTTCAAAAACGTTTCTAAAAAGTCGTACTATAATTGACAACCAGAGTATTTTACATATTGTAGATACAGTATGTCACACTAGGTATGGGGAAGTACCAAACAAAAGGGAAGGGAAACTCTGAGTCTGGGGAAGAGGAAGATGGTGAGCCCTGACGAAACCTATTACAGGTCCCTAGATTCCCTCAACACTCTAGATAGGTTCCAAACCTATGTGCCGAGCCAGATACCTGACCCTAGGTATCCCTAGTGCTGGGTCCTAAATAGGGAATGGATGGGATGAGCTCTTTTTCAACCTCACTAAACACTATAGAAGACACAAGTAGGACGCACAGAGGAAAAGTGCATGATCTACTTATCCACAGATGACTCAGGTAGAAGTTCAGCAAAGTCACATTAATGATCCTACAGAGGAGTACAAGCCACCTGCTTGCAACCAGAGCTGAATGAGCTGAATAATATCAGCAGCACCAGTCCAGTGAAGATGGGAGTATTTAAGCACAAAGAGAATACTGATAATCAGCAGCTCAGTGGAAGTCCAGCCCCACAAGGCCAACCCCCACTGGGTCCAAAAGGGGGAGATGAAAATCCAGCAGGAAAGCTATCCAGTAAATGAATACCAATAGAAAGTCATGGAGCATTTTGTGCAGTCAAACGCTGTGACTTTCTATTGCCAGAAACCACATGACTGTCTGTCATCCGTGACGCACTCGTGACATGTAGTTGTTACAATAAAAACAATACAGAAAACAGAATATTTATGTTGATTGGTAAGTATTATAAAAAATGGGGTGATTGTTCATTAAATCAATAAAAATGTTAACCCAAAAGTAACTCTTACATACATGGGACAAAAAAAATGGCATCTTGTCTAACAAAAGCAAACAAACCTTCATATAATAAAATTAAGAAAAAATAAAAATGTGCAGCTTTGTTATCGAACAGGTGTATCACAATAATGTCACGGAGTATATGCATGTGTTATCTATTATATAAAGCTGAGTGTATGTATGTATGTATGTATGTATGTGTGTGTGTGTGTGCGTGTCCCTGCACCGTCGCATGTATAATCACAAAAGTTTGCACAGACACTCCATTTGACTCGCGGAACGCCATAGATTATGTTTTTGAGGGACATTTTTACAGTTATTCGCCAAAAAACCTGCCTCCATTAAAGTCAATGGAGCTGGAAGCCATAATGCAGCCAGAACTTCAGACAAATGCGCAGTCATGCAAGTGAATAGAATATTGGCATGTCACAATGCAGCCATGGAAAGAGAGACACAGACACAGACAGACACAGAGATAGACAGAGACAGGGAAAGAGACAGCGAAAGAAACATGGAAAGAGACAGGAAAAGAGACAGGAAAAGAGATAGACATGAAAAGAGACAGACAGGGAAAGACAGGGAAAGACAGGGAAAGAGACAGACATGGAAAGACAGACAAAGACAGAAAGGGAAAGAAATAGGAGAGACGGACAGGGAAAGAGACAGACAGGCAAAGACATAGAGAGACAGACAAGGAAAGAGACAGAGAGACAGACAGGGAAAGAGACAGACAGACAGACAAAAAAAAGACAGACAGAGACAGACAGAGACTGAGAGACAGAGAGACAGTTACTATCCCGGGCAGCGCCAGGTACTGCAGCTAGTATATATATATATATATATATATATATATATATATATATATATATTTATATATAATTCAGGCTTGGGTGCTTGTGTGTTTCATGTGTGTGCATGCTTATTGTGTAAATATGCATGTTCATGAATGTAAATAAGTGTATTTATACAAGTGGGTCCTGACAGATTGGGTGGGTGCAGATACAAGTCCTGTACATGGGGCTCTTCACTGTTAGTACCCCTCCCCTAACACTTGCTGTATGTTAATTAAATGAGTATTTCTATGGTAAAGTGATGATATGTATCACTTCATTTATCCCTTGTAATTGCTTTATTGTCAAATTATAATTAAAAAAAGTATATTTGGGTTGATGGCATTAGGAACAGATGAGAAATTAGCAGAACATCTATATCTTGTGTTCTGTAAAGGCCATTCCCAGGCCACGGAGTATACGGATTCTGAATACTGATCCCTTATTGATTTTCTTTTCTTTTTTTTTCTTTCTACTTCTTCCCAAAGATCTACATCTTATCACTTTTAATTACTTTTTCCTTGATGTCAATGATAAGTGCATTAAAGCAAAGAGACGTTCATGGCTCCCTGAGAACGGTGGTTTTTTTTCTATTCCCTTGTAAGAGCTGCGTAACTTGATTTTCTGATCATCTCCTTCATAATTACAATAGGATTAGGCAGGCGGCTCCAATCAGAGTGACCGCTTCATTTAGATGTGAAGGGCTGGAACAGGAAAGGCCAAGGTTATATATAATTCAATGAAGCAGCAATCAATATGGTTCATTAGAGAGGGAAGACACAGGATAAGCTTTGTAATTTGCTTATATCTCACTGCTTGCTCAAGGGTAAAATCATATGACACCCCAGTCCCCCGATAATGTGCATCTATCATCTCCAACTGATTTGGAGTCAGTGCCACTAAATGCTAGTATTACCTGTACTGCACAATGTGTGGTAGACATTTACTACTAAGTTTGTTTTACTAAAAACAATAAATAAAAAGTTGTAATAGTTCCAAAATGGGATAAAATAGAATAAACGCAAGAAACAAAAATACATTTAAAAAAAATAAAGCATACCTGTCAATTTACCCAAACCCATTATCCCTTATAGCAAAATAATACTGATTTTAGTGTGTGAGATGATGGAAAATATGCCACACCATTTATGTTAATCTTTTTACAGCTGATGTTGTTTTCATAAAAATGTAAAAGGCAGTGTTCTGTTTGGCCATTGGCAAGATTGTGGCTTGCAGTACTAAACACCAGCCACAAGAGGTCACTTCCTTCATTTTGACCCTTAGGGCTCATGCGCACGTTGCGTAATTACATGCATTTACACTGCGTATTGCACTGCAGTGTAAATGCATGCGTCCTGCGTCCCCTGCACAATCTATGAAGATTGTGCATAAGACATGTGCACGTTGCTGTTATGAACGCAGAGATGCTAAAATTTTGACCCAAATCCGTGCATTCATAAAAGCAGAATGTCAATTATTTATGCGTTCTGGATGCAGCTCCCACTCTGTCCATGGTAGGGGCAGCATCCCAAGTCATGAAATTGGCTTTTTTTTTAACAAATATACTGCATTCATCCTGCAGCGATTTGAAGCGCACATGTGCTGTCAAATCGCTGCAGAAAAATCAGCAGTTCCATGCGCATGAGCCCTTATATAGTCTCTTGTGTGGAACTTGTGGATAGAAAACCCAAAAATGGACCCTTTGTTGACAGAAATTTGTGTTCTGTTAAATGGACTCTGTTCTGCTAATTTAGACTGCATATTGGCAGCATCAGATGGTGTCTATGTAGGGGTTGGGCTGGTACCTAGGAGGAAGTGCCTAGCAAGAAGTGTGTGGACAGCCATTTTTGAAGAGGAAAGTAAGAGTTGCAAGGGAGCAGACATACGAATCTTCATCCATCTCCATCTGTGGGAGCCGCATGACCTGTTGAGATGGAAACAACGTCAGTTAACAGAGACCACTGTCCCGATCCAATTACTCCAGGAAGGGAGAAGGTTGTCTCATCAATAATTATATCAGGGTAGCAGAGACGCAAGTCCAAGGAGCCAGTATCATTGATGCATCCAGAGGGCCCTCCTGCAAGTCAGCGGTTGTACCACGCATCGGTTGGTGAATTGTTACTTTCCTTCTGACCCATATAGCTGCCAGCTGGACATAATGTTATCATTATTATAGCCATGAGAATCAGGTAGGTAAGTCCTGAGCTCAGGCCCCACCACAGTGTTCTCGTGTGGAGCGTACACTCAAATGTAGTCAGTTTGGCTGCCAAACTTAGTTACCAAATTGTATCAGTGTCAACAGACTCAGCTCTCTGAGCTAACAATATTTGAACGGAACTACAGCTTTAGGAAATTGTGCAATATGCTGTATCAAACATTTCTTAAGTGAATTACCTATGGAGTGTGAGGAAAGGAAAATTTTGAGTTTTTATTAAGTTTGTAAACTGCTGTGTGCACCACAATTGGGCCATCATTGATATCCATTTTATTACTCCTTTATACTAGATACATGGCTTGGCTACCACACTAGGTGGGTGTACTATTAGGCAAATTCTAGTGACATAGTAACTACATCTGGGACTACTGAGTTGTGTAGCACAGCGGTGCTGGTCAACATTGGTATTTGGCTGTTTTCTTTATTCATGGATTTGCTGTATACTGGGGAGCATATCCTAGTGCACAGTCTACAGGTGCACAAAAAAGTTATTATGTATTTTTAATAAGTAGGCACTGTCCCTCAGGAGCTGTAACTTGTCATCTACTCTTTTTAAATAGGCAGTTTTCCTCAATCAATATTGTGCCAGAACTATAGATGCTGGATTTCCCTCACTTCCTAGCATGTACTGCTTCTTTCATTAGCCAATAGATTGCCTGCCCAAGAATGAAAGCCCATCTCACTATTATTTCTGTTTTCCGTTTGACAGACAGGATATTAGAATCAGAATGTCACGTCTCCAACAGAGTTCGCTCCTGCTTCAATCACCAGGCACCGCCGTATTCCCGCCGTGGGCGGTGACAGTGATAGGGGAGGAGTTAGTGCCAGTGGCTCTGGTGAGGGCAGGCTCCACCCATCCACTAAGCTGGGTTTCCCTGGGACCTACAGTACCACTGGCTGACTATGGTGTTGTCTGTCTTCCAGCTGAAGTTACCACCTTTCAGCCAGGGCCAATGGGAAAGCACCACACACTTCTTATTCCACCTCCTGTCTGCTGGTCGCTGCCAGATATAGTCTTGTAGTATACTGCTTGTCTCTGGTTCGCACCCTGCTCCTGAACTGCTAATCCCCATGTTTTGACCTCTGCCTGTTCTAACTACTCTCCTGCCTGCTGTGTTTGTACTTTGTTGACCTTAACCTAATTTCCTGGCCACCCTCTTGCCTGCCAATTTTGTCGCTTTTTGTACCTTCTGGTTTGAACCCTGTCTGACGACCACTCTTTCCTGGATTGCAGCCTTCCATAGGCAGCAATCTCCTGGACCTTGTTGTAATTCCAGATCCCTGTACAGGGGTTAAAGGGTTTTGGGGTTCTTAGGATTCTGCTGAGCGGGCGACTAGCTTCTAGTTTGTCTATGACAGCCATCTTCCTGAGTCTGTGGTCCCAGGCAGACATCACACAGACAAACAAATACCCATCCCCATTCCCTATAATCTGACTTGATGTCTTTTTCTTCTGACAACAGGTAATGGACAGTAACATATTCTGAAGGGAGACAACTAGTAGCCAGTGGTTTGGACTGAAAACATAATTTGCATAATGTACTTAGCAAATAGATGAACTTAAGATTATTTAAAACAGTGTCCCATTAAGTTACAACTTCTCAACATGGAAATCCTGATCAGTGGACCACAGCAAGTTTGCACCAAGCAGGCACCAATGATTTCTGTCTAGGATTAGTAAACCCTAACAGGTGAGCACCATACATTATTAGCCACTTATGAAGCCGGTATTAATCCCTGAATTTTACATTGTCTATTACGCATTCATTATATAAGAAGACATTCAAAGCATCCAGATATATCAAAAGTGATGTCTGAACTACAGGATTCTAAAGAGGGGCCTGAACTAAATTGATATAGATTTTTGTGGGAAAAGTATTAGTAAAATTAGCATTTTTTTCTTTGAAATCCCTGGTTTATGTATCTACATGAGTCCAGTGGGTGGTCCTACTCAGTGACTGACAGTCTTCTCTGTATGACAGTGTTTACAGAGATAGCAGTCAAGATATTTTGAATCTTTTCCAACAAACCTACCGTATGTATCATTTTGCTCAGATTTCCCTTCAGTATACAATGCTGCCCACAGATTGGACTGCATATATAACACAACTGCTTCTCTTTAAATAACATTAATGCAGCTAATCCATTGACAGTTACATTAGGCTGTGAGCCAATTGATTCAGTTCTTTTTCAAAACGTACATGCTGTTCGGGTTTTCCCTCATTAGATCTTTAGTTCTTTTCATTCTAGACGACACTTAAAAAGGACCTTTACAAGACGTGAGTGAGAACGAACTGTAAAATTTGGGGTTTGTATCGAACACTGGGTGTCTGAGTCTTGGATCCGAACACAGACCTTTACCTGTATGTCTGGTTCCTGTTTCTGCTTTGTCATCCAAAAAAAGCTTGTTGAAAGGCTGCAGAGTACCAAATCAGCAAGCTTATCAGTGTGGGCACTTCCAGTCCCATCACAGCTATGAAAATGATGGCATTGCTGTGATTGGCCGGCGCACCACTTGGAAAAAAAAATTATGTGGGCTCCCACCCTATTTTTGATATCAAGCACTGGAGAAACAGATAACTACAGGGTGCAACCTCCAGCTGTCTGCTTTACTATTGCTGGTTGTTAAAAATAGAGCGGATCCCATGACATTTTTAAAAATTAGTTAAATAATTTGAAAGAAAGTGTGGTGTCCACCTTCACTATTAATAACCTGACACAGTAAAGCGGACAACTGGGGGCTTGTATTATTAGGGTGGGAATGGCCATAGTTGTTGGGTGCTCGCAGCTTAAAAACACCAGCCAGCAGCCACCTGAGAATTGGTGCATCAATTAGATGTGCCAATTATGGCTCTTTACCCTGCCCATGCCAATTGCCCTGGTGCAGTGGTAATCAGGGTAATATATGGGGTTAATGATAGCTGTGATTTGTCAAAAAGCACAGCTGCCATCAGGCCTTAGGTTAATGGGGAGGATTCTATGAGACATCACCATTACTAAACTTTTAAGTCAAAAGAAATAAATGCAAACACAGAAAAATCCTTTATTTGAAATAAAAGACATACACACCATCTTTTACCCATTTTTTAACTCCAGTAACACCCACACAGGTCCAAAGTAATCCACAACAACATCCCATGACGATCCTTGACCCTCATACATTAAGAGCCTGCAGTGAGAGAAAACGTGACCAGTCACTGCAGCCTTCGGAACACACTGAAGGAAACGAGGGAGCCCAGGAATGTGAGAAGTGGTGACATCAATTAGTTCACAGGAGTTCCAAGCTGAGGTCTCCCACAGTACCAACTGTAACCACTGGTGAACTCATTGCTGGACTGTCGGACTACATGATGCCATGACAAAAAAGCGGTCAGGCAGTCTGGCAGCAAGTTCACCTGAGGTCACTGTAGGTGTTTCTCATGGTACCAGCTGTGACCACCAGTAAACTTGCTGCTGGATTGCCAGAATGTTCTGCCGCCGTGTTACGCAATCCAATAGTCCATAAATCCGGCAGCGAGTTCACCGGCAGTCACAGTTGTTGGTTCCTATGGTACTCGCTGTGTGAGCCACCAACTGTGACCACTGTTGACATCACTGCCAGATTTCCAGGATACCGCATTGTAGGACACGGTGGAAGAGCAGTCCAGCAATACTGCAGTGAGTTCAACTGCGGTCACAGCTGGTGGTTGCTATGGTACCCCCTTTGTAAGCTGCCAACTGTGAAAACACTTCAACTTACTGCTGGACTGCCGAACTATCAGACTGCATGACACAGTGGCTAGCCAATCTAAAACAGACCTCTGGTGGTTGCAGTTCACAGTTGTCTGTTTTACCTGCATTGGGTATCAAAAATAGGGCAGGAGCCCATGCCATTTTTTTTTAAAATAATTTATTTATTTTTACACTACGATATAGCACACTGGTCTGCACCCAATCATAGATGATGACACAGAGAGGAAGCAATGAATATTCACATAGTTTGAGTAAACATGAAAAGGGCCCAGAAAAGAGTCATACAACTGTGTTATCTTCCAGGAAACTCGGTATGTTTAATTGCCTTGCTCTTACCCCCATTTTGCTTCCATTTACAGCCCCCTAGCCCTTACGACAACCATTCTACCGCCATTTTTCAGCACAGATGTTCAGGTCCCCATTGACTTTATGGGATTTGGGGTCCAGGGTTAAATTCGAGTGAAGTCCGGCTCTCAAACCAAAGATTTTTTCACGTCCTTCCCAACTGAGTGAACCTGAATATCCACAGTTCTGCTCATCTCTACCTTTGACCAAGTTTTTCATGTTGAACTGGACACATGACATGATTGTGACACATTTTTTCAATATTGGATAAGGAGTTTAAATTGATGATGGTACACATTTTTGCAATATTGGATAAGGAGTTTAAATTGATGATAGTACACATTTTTGCAATATTGGATAAGGAGTTTAAATTGATGATATTACACATTTTTGCAACATGATATGATTGTGGCTGCAGAGCAAAATAAAGTGATTTTTTTCGCATCTCTGTTGTGGAGATATTAGCAGTCAAAGAATTGACACATAACGAGTTTACTTTTTTAAGTCCAAGTGGGTGTTATTAGTTAGTTTTTCACTGGGAGTGTGTAAATCCTCTGCTTTTAAGAGTTGACCAATCATAAGCAGGCAGTAACATAATAGAGAGATAACATGCCCCCATCATATCTTAGGTTACTTAGTACTCAGTATATGAGATCTAACGAAACAACTCTGATCTCCTGGCCTAACATCCTGCATGATCAGAAAGTGCTGGGTATTGAACACAGATGACTCACATCTTTCAAATAGAGATGAGTGGACCCGTTGAAGTTTTGATTTGACTGGTTCAGCCGGACATTAGATAAAATTCAGTTCATGACCCAGACTTCACCTAATCCCCCTTGGAGCTCACTGATTGGGCAGTTTGGTTCTCCACCCACATACAGCCAGCCATAAACAGAGCACTTCCAAGGGAGGGCAGTATTTTTTCTTTTTGTACACACTACATCCGATAATGCTGATTTTACCACTAGTACAAGCGATTCAAACACTTACAAGTGGCTCCCACTGGCCCGGACACCGAGCGTACCCAAGCTGTCATGGGGTTAAGGCTATGTGCCCATGGGGGAAAGTGTCATGCGGTTATATCCGCAGGACATTCCGCAGGATCTCCCAGAAAATCGCAGCACAACTTTGTTTCCATGCTGCGGTTTATTTGTGGAATGTCCTGTGGATATGATGCGGGCATTCTGCATTGAGGATACAGTACCATGGCTTTGGCACTGCATCCACAATGCAGAACAAGTGCTGAGTGATCGGGGCATTCATACCTCCATCATGCAGCACTTCTCTCCATCTCCGGCCGTGTTTACACTGTGAAGGAGAAGGTGGGCGGGCCTGAACTAGCTCCGGCTGTCACATGACCGGAGCTCGTGCAGGCCCCACCCCCTCCTCCTTCCTGCTCCTGTGCACCGAGGGAAAATGACCGGGTGTCTGCTATCAAGGCAGGTAAGTATGGGACTAAGGCAGGGGATTTCCGCAGGTAATGCCGCAGGAATAATTGACATGCAGTTATGTGCGGCTGTGAGATATCCGCAGTATATTCCGCAACCGCACATTCTGCAACATGGACACAGCACTCCCAATGTCCCATAGGATAACATGAAGAGTGTCTGTACATGCTGAAACCTGACGATTTATCTGGAAAATCCAGATAAATTCGCAGGTTTTCTACGTCAAAATCCGCAGAAGCAAGCTCCTGTGGGCACAGGGCTTAAAGAGGATAACAGGGGATCGGGGCTCCCAAACTTGCCCCCAGGCTAGTGGTGCTCTTGCTGTCCCTGATCCCAAAGATACAGTAAGTCTGAAGGTGATGATGTCTCAGCCACCTTCCTACCCATGCTCCTGACCAGCCCTGATATAGTATCCTTTTCCTCCCTACCTCAGGGGGGCCAGGACAGGATGGGAGCATGTGATTAAACATTAGCAGTGATAGACAAACAGGGAAAACCAAAACTCTATAACACTGCATACTCACAGAGTAATCAAACAAGTGATAAGGAGGAAAACTAAAGCATGGCAGAAATATAAAGACAATCGGAGGTATTCCACAGCAAAACAAGCAACATGCAATAAATCACAAGACTGGAAAACAACAGCACATAGACCGTGTAGCAGAAAACTCTAGTTGGCATGGGAAGACAAATTCCTCCATCTTAAAAAGGTGATGAGTACCTGTGACTAGTCTTCTTCAGCATGTGATCCTAAAGGTAGCCAGCAGACATTAACTCCTTTAACTCCTATTAGTCCAATCACTAATGAGCCAACAGTTGGTCGACGTAAGCCTGCCTGTGTAACTCAGAACCACCAGAGAAAGTATAGTGAGGAGTGTCAAATTCTGTGGTCTGAACAGCTTCTGATGCCACAATGACAGTCTGCGAGTTCAGAGCAACACACTTTGTGACATGAGCACAATGATGCTCGCTCAAGGAGTGGTTAGCATATGTAAAGCATCCGAACTTCAAACTTTTTTTTTTTGTACAGTCCATGTACGGTGCAAACAGCGAACTTTACTGTTTGGGTTTGCTCATCTTATTTTCAAATAATGTTGATGTAGGGGAGGGGCAACACAATGTACTTTAGTGTGTCAGATGGAAAACTTTTCTATCAACCCTGCTATAGAGACCCTATACCCTGATACATATCAAAGGGGAGGTATGCACCCTAGCCACAGTCAGCGAGGGGCACCATCGATCAGTACGATGTGTCTCCCCAGTGGCTGCATGTTTGTTGGTGTGGTAAATGCTCCAATGGAGTTCAGCGAGGACAGGTATGAGGAAACAATAAGGTGAGCGAAGGGGAGAATGGGTATGGACAAAGTTTCAAGAATGTGAGGAGGAGGGGAATGTGTTTAAAAACACTATGAGGAGCAAGGGAGGAGTAATGGGTATGGAAACAGTATGATAAGCAGTGGATGACATGTGAGAAGACAGTATGGAGAGCTAGGGGGTAAATATGTGAGAGTGAGAAGACAGTATGGTGAGTGGGAGGATGTGTGAAGAGACAGAATGAGGAAGGTTGAAATGTTTAAGGAGTCTTTTAAGGAAATAGTTTGAGGGGACATTATGGGGTAGGAGACAAGCATAAGGTGAGTATTTATTAAGACTTAACTTTAATATATAATGATACAAAACAGTAGTTACACATGCAGAAAAATAAACCCATAGTTTACAGGTGAATAAACAATAAGTAGCCAAATACACAATGGTGGGGCAGGCCAAGAGAGATAAAGTAATTTCAAACTGGACAAATGCATACAGATAATGCAATGGTCAATTAGCTAAGAGCAGCCCCATGACACCCTAGATCTAATGTGCATAGTCTGCCTAAAAATCAGTGACTCATAAAAAAAAGAGTGAGGTAAAGTAAAGATAAAGAAAAAGTACAGGCTTACCCATGTTCATGTGATACAAATGTATATGGGTCTGAAGAGACATTACAATTGATTTCAGATGAGCTGATGGTTATTCTGATGCTGAATTCATGCACTGATGGGGGTTCTGGGGATTTATTCATATTCTAATGGTGATTCTGGTGATTTATTTATGTACTAATGGTGATCCTGAAGTTGTATTCATGTAATGATTGTAGTTCTAGTGATGTATGCATTTATTGATGCTGGTTCTCTTGATGTATTTCTCTACTGCTGGTTGTTCAGGTGATATATTTATGGGCTCATGGTGGTCCTCGAGGTTTATTCATGTACTAATGTTGTGGTGATTTGTTCATGTACTAATAGTGGTCCCGGCTGTATGAATGGTGGGTTTTATTCAAGCAATTATGATGGTTCTAGGTGACATAGTTCTGTAATGATAGTGGTTTTTGTCATGTATTCCTGTACTTACGGTAGATTTGATTATGTATTTCTGTAGTACTGGTGGTTGTAGTGATGTATTTATGAACGGATGAGGGTTGTGTTACTATGTTAATGGATTTTCTTGTGATTTATTTCTGTACTGCTGGTGGTTCGGGTGATGTATTCTTGTGCTTTGATTGATTATGATCCTGTAGG